>NW_027532015.1:5047041-5170399 GCF_008692635.1 Crocuta crocuta | reverse complement strand
TTTTGTTGTTTTTTTTTTTTTTTTTTTTTCAGGATAATCCCATCAGATATGTGTGGTCGAATCACTACTTTCTTTTCTTTTTTGATTTTATTTAAATCTGAGTTAATTAAAATATAGTGTAAGATGACTTCAGGAGCAGGGTTTAGTGATTCATCACTTACATATAACACTCAGTGCTCATTGCAACAAGTGGCCTCCTTAATGCTCATCACCCATTTAGCCCATCCCCCCACCCAACACCCCTCCAGCAACCCTTAGTTTGTTCTCTGATTTAAGAGTCTCTTATGGTTCGCCTCCCTCTCTGTTTTTATCTTATTTTTCCTTCCCTTCCCCTATGTCCATTTGTTGTGTTTCTTAAATTCCACATATGAGTGAAATCAGATGTTTCTCTGATTGACTTATTTTGCTTAGTATAATACATTCTAGTTCCAACCACGTTGTTGCAAATGGCAAGATTTCATTCTTTTTGCTCACCAAGTGATATTCCATTAAATGTATATATACCACATCTTCCTTACCCATTCATTGGTCAATGGACATTTGGGCTCTTCCCATAATATGGCTATTGTGGATAGTGCTGCTATGAACATTGGGGTGCATGCGCCCCTCTGAATCAGTATTTTTGTTTCATTTTGATAAACACCTAGTATTCCAATTGCTGGGTTATAGGTCAGACTGCTACTTTTAAAAGATTCTTGGACAGCTCTTCTCTATGTAGTTATGCCACTACCAAACAATTGTATTTATTTTGTTTTATTTCTAATTTGGGGAGGGTACCTTTTAAAATTTAATTTTATATTTACCTTTCATGGCTTAGGGGTCAATTCTACAAAGCAAAATGATTTAAAGTCCCATCCTCATCCCTTCCATCCTTTCCACCCATCTCTTTTTGGGTAGCCATTTCTGAAATTATGGGGCATATATCCATACCTCCTCTTTCTTAAATAAAGAGTAGCATGTTGTAAGTACTTGGCTCCATCTTGATTTTGTTTTGTTTTGTTTTTTCTTCAAATAGTAATATATCCTGGAGACTACTCCATTCCCGTGTATGCAGATAGTCCCCATTCCTCTAACATGTGCCAAGTACTTCATTGTGTTGACTTAGCCCACAGGCTATTCCAGCAATCCATTATTGTTGGGCATTTGGACTGCTTCTAATATCTAGCTAATACAAACAGTACTGGGATAAATAGTCTTATGCATACTTAAGTTTTAAAAATTTTGCTGGTATTTTTGGGAAAGACTCATAGAAGTGGGATTGTTAAATTGAAGGGTAAATGAACATGAAATTGGGAAGATATTGCCAAGTCCCCCTCCATCGGTGGGATGCTGGTTATTTTTATCTCATGTCTCAGATCCACCATTCTGTCCTTCACTTTAAGAAGCTGGCACCTGGACTCAGCACACCACATTTCCGCTGTTCCAGCAGGCTCCTTGTTGAATTATTGGTAAAAGTTTTCTCGAGGTAGAAGAGGTAGAATGCAAATCAGGAAGAACCCCCCACCCCCCCAGGGATTTACTGCCTTCTGCTTTGTTCCCTCTTCCTGTCAGTGTCACCTCCACAACAGTTCTTCATACAGTAAGGGGAGGATACGGTTTCTGATTTTCTGTACTCCTAGAACTCTCTTAGGTTTCTACCCCAGGAGGTCAGTAACCTACACTAGAAACCTGTGTTCTGTGGGGCTTCTTTTGAACCCCTGGGGTAGCCTTTCTTCAAAGATCTGATCCTAGCTCACCGAGGCTTTTCTCCTAACCAGTCAGGAAGCTCATCTTTCTCTTAACCAATCAGGCAGCTTGCCTTTCTCAGGATTTTGGGTTCCAACTCAGGAGGAATCCTTCTCCAAGTTTCTATATTCTCATCTCAATCCCTTTCCTTGGTTTCCCCAACCCTTGGGGAAAATCACTACTTCCTGGAATTACTACATTGTGGTACTACAGGGTTTACTTTAGGTCTTTTAGACTCAATACCTGGTTAATAGTTCTCTTTTAATTAAATTAGGTAATGTGAATTTTATTTTTCTGAGACTGACCAAATGTACAGGTTTTATCATCTTGCATTATTTACTCTCAGTCTGTGAGAATGTTCATTTCTCTACAGCCTCAGCAACAGAGTTTGTTGCTAAACTTTTGGATGTTGGCTAATCTGTTAGCTAAGCCATGGTTTCTCAGTAGAGTTTGAATGTGCTTTTCTTTTATTTGGGGAAGGTGTAGAATCACTCAAATGAATATCCATTTGCATTATTGCTTGTAACCATCTGGCCCATTTTCCCTTAGATCTTCTGTTTCCTTTCCTATTTTTAGATGCTTTCTTCTCTGTTTTTATTTTTTATTTATTTATCTATTTTGGTACAAACTATATCAGTCCTTGATTGTCATGTAAATCTGAATATTTTCCCACAGGGTGACACTTTTCACTTTGCTAGTGACAGTTGATTTAAAAAATTTTTATTTTATTTTTTTGCCATGCATACAATTTTTTATATTTATGTAATCAAATGTATCAATTTTCCCCCATTATTTCTGGAAATTGAATCAAAATTAAGAAAGTCTTCTCCATGCCCGGTTATAGAGGAATATACTTACGTTTTCTTTTAACAAGTATATCATTTTATCTTTAAGCTTCTGGTCCATTTGGAATTTATCCTGGTGTACAATATAAAGAATGAACCACTTATAGGTTTCTGGGGAGATTCCCTGAAGACCCCCTATCTTGACCACTAGCAAGTTCTCTGAGGTCAGAACAACCTGGCTGAGAGCGTGTTGCCGAGATCATGACCCTGGTCCAAGGGGGTCTAGGCTCACTCAGGGAAGAAGCTGAACAACTTTAAAAGAGAGTCTGAAATTTGGTTTTGTTGAAACTGTTAAACCAAAAAGTTTTAAAGGTGTAGCCAAAACATCTATAATTCCCATATTTGTCAACCATCCTTTTAGGAACAGGGCTCTGCTGGTCTAAGGATCTGGTGCTCCACTCAGGTTTTATGTTGTCACATCCATAAATAAGGTCTGAGATCTCATACATTATATAAAAAGTGACCCCAAAGGCCAGAGTTTCAAAACTGTGATGCATGCTACCTGTCTGTCTCCAAAGCTGGAAAGACCTTAGGCTTCCACGGAAGTTCTAATTATGTGCCAGTTTCTTATAAGTCAAGGATTCAACAGTTTTAGACTACATATTCCAATAGCAAAATTTTTCTTAAAAGATTTTGTTTAATGAGAGAGAAAGAGAATGATAATATTAGGCAGGCTCCACTCACTATGAAGTCCAACATGGGGCTCGATCCCACAGCCCTGGGATCAGAACCTGAGCCAAAATTGAGGCAGGTGCTCAACTGACTGAGCCATCCAGGTGTTGCTAAAAGATTTTATTTCTAAGTAATCTCTACACCCAATGTGGGGCTTGAACTCACAGCCCCAAGATCAACAGTTGTATGCTCTACCAACTGAGCCAGCTGGGCACCCCCCCCAGCAGCAAATTTAAGTCAAATAAGAAAGAATAGATTTTTTAAAAAAATTTTTTACTGTTTTATTTATTTCTGAGAGAGAGAGAGAGACAGTGTGAACAAGGGAGGGTCAGAGAGAGAGGGAGACACAGAATCTGAAGCAGGCTCCAGGCTCTGAGCTAGCTGTCAGCACAGAGATCGATTCAGGGCTCGAACCCACGAACCATGAGATCATGACCTGAGCTGAAGTCGGACGCTTAACTGACTGAGCCACCCAGGCGGCCCAAGAAGGAATAGATTTTAAAACAAACATATGAAATTACTTTGCTTCAAAAAAGACAGTCTACAACCTCCCAGTCATCTGGGGCCAGGTAGATCTCAGGAAGTAGCCTCCATCAAACTGTTGGTCCTCACTCCAAAATAGAAGTCACCGTTAGATGGGAACAACTGATATTTATTTGATTTGTACACCTGGTTATAAATTGAGTGATTTCAATGTTGTGATTACATAAATAACTTTCACTTGTCTGAAATAGCTTTTTAAAAAATGATTATTTATTTATTTTTGACAAGAAGGAAGAGAGAGAGCGTGCACATGCGTGTGTAAGTGGAGGAGGGGAGCAGGCAGAGAGAGAGGGAGACAGAGACTCCGAAGTAGGCTCCAGGCTCCGAGCTGTCAGTGCAGAGCCTGACTTAGGGTTCAAACTCATGAACCATGAGTTCATGACCTGAGCTGAAATCAACAGTTAGTAGCTCAACTGACTGAGCCATCCAGGCCCCCTGAAATAGCTTTTATCAATATCGCTTCACTTGTAGGGGATAATACAACCTAACTTTCAGGTTAATTTTGCTGACTTAGATTGAAAAAATATAACAGGAGGTTCTAAGAACTGCTTATTGTTATTTAGCAAAATACTCCACCTGTCATTTTACCTTAGGAAACACTGGACTCATACTTTCCCCCTCTTTGTGGGTGCATTTAAAAATAATAGAATGTGTGGGGATTACCAGAGATAAGAGGGTAGGAATTAAAAGAAAATGGATCTCATTTTATTGTTTATGAGTGTTCGCTTCTTGCTTGGCTCCTTTTTGTTAGTGACCTCCAGGTCTTTGACTTCCTGAATATTTTTTTTCACCTTTTGTTCCTTCCTTAAAGAAGGAAAAGCATGTTATAATAGAAATGAATAATCTAATGCTATCCTGCTGTGACTCCCTACTGTTCCTTGTCTCTCCTTCTTGCAAATCTGTGTTGTCACACGCAAGTATAATGTATACAGCGCATTTTACCAGCCGCCTCCACCCAGCCTTCGCCTAACGTAGTTGCTTCACCACCAGCCACGAGAGAACAGATTGCCCGTTACATCACTCAAGTGTATTGTTCTCATTTCTCCCTATGGCATATGTTCCTTCTAGATGCTTTTTAGCTCGTGGTTAAGGAGAGGCAAAACATATTCTGCATTTTAAGATTAATATTACATATACTTGACTTTTACAAGGCTAGACACCCTGGGGACTGACGTTTAATAGATGTTAATGGAATTTAATTTTTACGCACCCTATGTGAGAACATTTATCTTTGGAATAAAATGGTATGAAACCTATGTGGCACCAAGAAAATTTCATAATAAATGATTTTTCACTCTATACCCTTAAATCAAGTTATAGAGTCAGAGCAAAGTGGGAAAGCTGTTTCTTGATATTCAGAATTGAAAACCTGAATATAATTATCATTAATTTATTACACTGAGAGTATCAATAGGCATTTTGCCATAGTTATCACTAGAACAAAACAATTCTAAAATGGTGCCTATAAAGAAACTTTTCTCACAACCTACTTTTCCACTGATTTTTATTAGGTAAGAAATTCTTTCAGAAAAAAGAAAAAACCTGACTCCAAACATATTAAATAATAAACAGCATGATAAATGTTCTGAACATTTTCATGTAAAGAAAAAACTCTAATAAAGCAATACCACTCAGAAGTACTTGTAAAATTATAGGTACTTGACAATGTACGTTGAGTAAATTAACTTGTTCTAATGCTCTGCCTAGAAACATAATAGCCACTTAGTTTTTTTAAAGTACATTTTTGCGTGAATGTGAAATATAGTTTAATTTCAGATTTCAGCTAATGTTATGATTCATAGAATTTGGATAATTAATTCAAGAGATTAGAAAATAGCACCTTTGTAATCTTCCTAATTAATGAACTAATATATAGTAAAAGAAACTATCCTTTTGTTCTATACATATTAAATAGGCTGAGATCTCTCCAGTTCCAATTAATGAAGAAACCTCTTCTCTTTTCAGTTCAGTGACTGGCACTGGAATGCCTACTTAATACACATTTGATGATCAGTAGATGAATGATTTTGACAGGAGCCAGGCACTTACAGAAAAATGAGGTAGTGCAGCAATGGTGAAGGGCATACGAGGAAATCGATGCTGGTTGCTCTTCTGGTTCTATCCTGAGCTAGCTGTGTGATCTCAGGTAAGTAGGTTGACCTTCTGAGCCTTGACTTCCCCCATGTAAACGTGGATGTTTGAGATAATCTCTAATGGCCTCCTCCCTCCCAAACCCTAGTTCTAAATGTTAAAATTAACCAATCATTGCCAGTTTTGCTTTGGACTTTAGCCACGGGTAGAGCTATACTTAGGGAACAAACCCTCTGCGTTGGAAATTACGTGTAGTGGCCTCTAGAACTAAATCTATGCTGAGGCAAGCAGTCGAAAGATAGAAGCCTTGAGGGTTCACACATAAAAGGTGGGAGCCAGTGTAGGAGACCAGAGAAGTAGAAGGA
Source organism: Crocuta crocuta (assembly GCF_008692635.1). Lineage (NCBI taxonomy): Eukaryota > Metazoa > Chordata > Mammalia > Carnivora > Hyaenidae > Crocuta > Crocuta crocuta. Next base: position 5,164,158 of record NW_027532015.1, on the reverse strand, counting down.
TATCTAGAAAAAGCGCCCCTGTAGTTCAGAAGTCTCCAGACAGCAGGTTTTCTCTAGAGCTAACAGTAAGTTTTATTTATGACTGATTAACAACTGATTAATTTATAAAAGGCTTCGCTTCCAAAGAGAGCACCAGGATACTTTATTTCCTAATTGGATGGTGACTTTGCACATAAATAAAGGAGAATCACTGCTGCCTGTTGGGGAGACAGTTTGACAAGGCAGGTTTGTTGTCTTCCTCTTGGTTTACTATGTGACCTTGGGCCAGTCATTTATCTTCCCCCAAACCAGTTTTGCTAATTATAAAATGGAAATAAAAATACTTGCTGTCTTCACAGAGGATTAATGAGACAAGGTGAATGTCTTTAAGCCCCCAGAGAAGAAAAGGCTGTATACAAGGAAGCAAAGAACTGCTAAGAAGCTGCTGGACTTTTTCACATGACTTGGGAAAGAAGAAATCCACAAGGATAGAACGTCAGAGCTTTAAGTTTTCTAGTCTAAAAAAAGTGTTTGGGGGCGGCGGGACTCCTATGTTAAGACCAGCCCAATCTTTCCTCCAGCATTCACTGGAACTGGAAAGGTCAGCAGCTGGGAGGCAGGCGCTGAATTTACTCCTCCAGAGTTCTACCTCTTGTTGCATCCTGAACAGTGACATCTGCGTCCTCAATTTCTTCTTCTGTAAGATACTGAATGTGATACTACTTAGTCATGTACATGGAGATACACGTATAGATGCCGGATATGTAGTGAATTCCAGATAAGCTCTCTGCTGTAACATGTCTTTAGCTGCATAATTCAAACTGCTGGAAGGTTTTCCCCCTAGAAATCAAAGATTTAGGAAAAAAATCAGTTCTCTTAGGAAAGAGCGTTGGGGTACAAAGGTACACGTGATGTAAACATTCTTAATTTAAAAGGGGGGGCAGGGAATTTATATAAAGATTGGATTCACCTCACTCTCTTATACTGAATAAAACGTGTTTGGACAACGCCTTAAAATTCGCCCGCGCGACCGCAAGGGGGCACTGTGAGTCTGCTTTGGCATGGGAGAGGCGACAGCAGCGGGGGTCCGACAGGACAGAATCCCCGTCCAGGAGAAACGTACCCCCAGCTCGGCCCCGGAAGGAGTGGCCTTGGTGACAGCAGCAGCGAGGGGCTACAGGCGGCCTGACAGCTCTTGGAGATCGTTTCCCTCCCACCCCGCAACAAGTCCCTTCCTGGCAGTTTCTCTCTGGCGGCGGTTTCATAATGTGGGATCCGCTAGTGCCTGAGCTTGGAACCCCAGGCACCTTTGCCCCGTAACCCTCCCTTCCCTCCCCCCCCACCCCGCTCCCGAACTGCGGGGAACATTTTGGGTGCGTCTAGGTGGGGGGTGTTTCTCTGGGCAGAAGGGTCAAAGCTGTCCTTAAGGTGTCTGTGTGTCCCTTAAGGGGTTAAGCTTTTCTGATTTAGGGAACGAGGACTCTCCCCTCCCCCACTCCCCAAAAGCCAAACGCGCAATTCTGGAAACGACTCTGAAAGCGTCAGTAGTCTGTCTCCAAGGTCCAGGCCAGCGTGTGGCACTCCCCACCGGACTCCTTTAGGAACCGCGCCCAGTTTAGGTCCTGAAACATCTCAGGTGCCAAGTTGAATCGCCCCTTCTGCGAAAAGAGAGGAGACCGTGAACCTGCCCCCAGCGAGTACCTCGACCAACATTCTCTTAGCCCCAAGAAGAGGTCAGAAAATTCAGGGAATTTAGGCGAGGCACTGCCTCTGTTCCCCGTGCCGCTCGGGGCCCCACTCCCAGGCGTTTCCCAGGCATCGGGCAAAAGTGGGGAACTCGACCGATTCTCTTCCCCAGAGAGAAAGTCTAGGCGCGCGTCTTGCGTAAAGCGGGCTGGGTGGCGGTGTGTCAGCGACCCCGCGACCCCGACCCCGGGCGGGCGGGAGGAGGGAGGTCTGCCCCCCAGGCTCCAGGCCAGTTTGCTTGCAAGTGTCCCTGGGGACAGAGCCACCCGGGGAGTTAGGGCAGAATGCGCGGTGGGCGGACCGGAGTGAAAGCACAGTGGAGACGCGGGTGAAAGCACCCGGCAGAAAGCAGCGTGGGGGGCCGGGTGGAACGCGCTGGCCCGGGGGAAACGTACGACTCATCCCAAACTTTCGCAGACTCCGGGGCTCAGGAGGCAGAAGCACCAGCTTCTTCCGCCGCCCGGCGCGCCCAGCTGCAGCAAGGAGGGGCGGCGCGCAGCGCAGGCTGGACTCGGCGGCATCTCATCGCACCCACCCACCGGGCTAAAGTGCCATCTCGCGGGGCTCTGGGCGGGCGTCCCCGGAGGAAGCCAGACCGCCGGGCTCCGGCCTGCGCGCCGGCTCCGAGGAAGGGGCTGTCACTGGGACTGGGCAAAGAGGGGCGCAGCTTGGCCGCACGGCCTCGCCCGGCCGGGTCAAGCAGCCGAACGTGCCCTTGGGCTGCCCGCGGGCGCGCCGGCTGAAGTCGGGGAGCCTCGAGAAGAAGTGAGCGCAGAGATTTCCACGAGCCAGAGAAATCGGATTAAAAAGAAATGCACCGAGCGACCCAAGGCGGCCGCGGGAGCCGGGCAGCTTAGAAGCCACCCTCTGCGCGCCGGGAGGACGACAGTGACTCGCACTCGCGAAGACCAGGCGCTCCAGGGCGGCCGCGGGTCCGCGCGGAGGAGNGCCGCTTTTACGCTTCTCCCTCCTCGGGATTCTTCTGGTGGCTCTCTGGCTCCGGCCCTCTCCTTTCCTTTATACGGAAAACTTCGCAGCGATTCCTCTTTCCCCTTGGAGGAGAGGATTAAAAGTTCCAAGNGCCGGGGGGAGCCGGGGGGCGGCCCGGCCTCGGCCGCCCCCCGCAGCAGGGAGCTGGTGAGCTACCCCAAACTGAAGCTCAAGATCATGATCAGGGATAAGCTCGTCCGCGACGGCATTCACCTGAGCAAGCCTCCGTACTCCCGCAAGGTAAGGAGGCGCCGCCGGGGCGCGCGGCGGGAGGGGACACGGCCCAGTCGCTGCAGCCCATTCCAGGTGACGACGGGGAGGCAAGGACGCTTGGGGTATTTGGGATGCTCTCCTCTGTCCTTTCTGTATTCGCTCTTTAGTCCTTCCTTCCTGGTATCGCCAGCGGATGGTAAGGCACGATCCCGCACCCAGGTGTCACTTCTAAACTAGGACCAGGTCTCTGCTTACAGTCTGGTGCTCACCTGTCCGGGGCCGCATGAGCGGCGCTTCTCCAGGAGCAAAGGGCAATTCCAGATCCCTTCTGTGGTAGTGGTTAAGTCTGACAGGTACCAGAAGAGTGGTTCATACCTACATTGGTGTCCACCCTCCTTCTCCTTCTTATCCTTCCCTTTTGGAGACATGTCCAAAGGGAAATTGACGAACTCTTTAAGGAGTGGGGAATCAAGCCCTGTTCTTCCCAAGTCCATGAAGTCAAATCCCAGCACTGCTGCGCGTCTGTAAAGGGAACCACTGACATGGACATTCTGGGGGGAAAGTAGAACAAATGTCCGTCTACTTGGGATGAGTTCTTTCCGCTGAGGTTCAGGGAGGTAATTGGTGCTAAAGACATTGAAGATAACGGGGCCAGGGAGGCTTGCTGCTCTGGTCTGTGCCAGGTCACCAGTTTGGTTTAGAACCCCTGTGAGTTCTAGAAAGTCTTGAGTGGACTTGCATTTGGGAGGGGAGAGCACGGTCCAAGGAAGTGAGATTTTCAGTGGCCAGTGAGGAATTCCCACCCCCCACCACCCCCCACACACCCAGGGGTGTAAGGAACTGGGAAGTTACGAAAAGTGCTCTGTGAGGAAGGCTGAAATACGGATTTAGGAGTTGAATAATTAACAGAAAGTCTTATTTTCACGCAAGAGCTCTCCCTCCAGCTGAGTCTGTTCCGTTTAGGTTTCTGGAGCCATCTAAGTAGAGGGTCTTTGCCTTGAAAGGAGGAGTAGACAGCACAGGTGGTCCTCCCACGTGATTGGATTTACCCAGGAAAGGGAGCACTCCAGCTGGAAATCATATAGAGAAGCTCAGGGGGAAATGGTGGCGAAGAAGCTGCAGGTGGCGGTCAGGGAACAGCTGTAAACACAGCACCCTAACGGGGAACATGGATTATCTACGTGTTTTGTGTTCATCTTCGTCACTTGCATTGCTTTATGTTCTTAAGTCAAGGTCATAGTGTCCAGCTTTGGGGAAGGGCAAGCAAAGACTTGGTGAAAAGTGAATAGGGTACATGGGAATAAAGGGTTAATATTATCCATATGTGATCTTGCAAGAAACGCAATTTGGATAACTTGCTTGAGAGTATTAATTCATTTTAGAAAAATATTGAGAGGACAAGTCTGAAGGACAGTTTGCCTCAAATTAAACCTATATTCCACTTACCCATTCTGTGTTGTTACCTATGTAACCCATGTATGCCCCAAACAGGGGAATAGAGAAGAAAGCACACTTTTCCCAGGCAGGTAGAGTTAGTTCTGTCTGATGTGGGTAGAGGGACGGGACCATTAGTATAAAGGTTGATTCCTGGAGACAGATCAAAGGAGTTAAAGGTGGTCAGACCCTTGTGATTTACATCCCAGGAAGTGAAGTGGGTATGGGCCGAGAATATATGAGCAGGTGGGCACATGGTGAGGACACAGGTCAAGGCCTGGCTAGAAAGGGCTACAGAGAGTAAGGTGTGTCACTAGCACTAGCTTATTCTTCAGGAACAGAGCCGTGTACAGGTGGGAGGGCAGAGCGCGTGGGCTGGAGAGTAGAGGGATGTGCGGGAAGTATCACATTTGGTTCTGATACTTAAAAATACAGGCATCGATATCAAACTTAGAAGCTGAGAAGGATTCTTGTTCCACTTAGAAGTGGTTGAGAATTCATGGAGATGAAATGTCTGGGTGCAGGCTTCGGACTGAACCCTCCTGCCTAGATCATTGTGTAAATATTGTAGTGCCTTTGAGCAAGTGTGATTTACAGAAGAAAGGTTCACCTTGTGTTATAATACTGTTTGCTTTCCATGTAAATGATGATTTCACTCAACTTCTATATAAATCCTATAACAATGCTTGATAATAAAGATACACCCCATTCACTTTCCATACATACTTAATTCTGGTTCTTAAACTGATGGAAGAATAAAATGGGGTAGAAGTGTTTTTGCACCTTCACTGATGCTCCAACCGGGGACCAAAAAAATAGAGATGACAAACTGAATTATAAAACAAGTTCTATTACTGTGTTTTTATATATTTGTTATAAGAAAAACACCCAATAGGAACTAAAATGTAATGAACATTGCATTGAGCATACAAGTGAGTAATGCCGGGGCACCTGGGTGGCTTAAGTCGGTTGAGCATCCGACTTTCACTTAGGTCATGATCTTGCGGTTCGTGGGTTCGAGCCCCGCGTCGGGCTCTGTGCTGACTGCCAGCTTAGAACCTGGAGCCTGTTTCAGTCTGTGACTCCCTCTCTCTCTGACCCTCCCCTGCTCACGCTGTCTCTCTCTCTCTCTCCTAGGAAAAAAAAAAAACATTAAAAAAAAACAAGCGAGCAATGCCACGTGATGTTGGTGGTTCTGAATGTATCACTTATGTGTGCATTGCCTCTAAGTTTCTTGAGTTTTAAATACTTAAGAATTGTTTTCTGGCATAGCTTGTTTCTGTGCAGATAGCGCTAGAAGTTTTTCTTCAAAATGTGATCCACATTACAGTATCTCCTGGTTCCTTGCCTTGGTCATGGTCAGAACGTGTAGGTGTTCATTACATGCATTTGGGATTTTCTTAGGTGCGCCTTAGGTTTTCTTTATAGTCATCTGCATCATTGATCCCTGTGATTATTTTCTGGCATTTTGGTAAGAATATTAGGTGGCTTGATTGTGGGTCATACCATGCAAGGCAGGAAGAGCAAATCTTTAGAGAGGAAAGTAAATTGAGGAGTTCTCCCAGGAATCACCCGAGAGGAAGTTAGGATTGGAGGATTCGCCTCAGGAACAGTTAATGTTGGGGGTGCTGTGCTGCAGTGTCTAGTTCATCTTACCAACTGTTGCCACTTTCCCCTCTTTGGTGAGTTAAAATGTTAAGTAAAAAGCTAAGTTCCTCTTTGTTTTCCAAAGGCTGTAATTAAAATAGAAGTTCAAAGTAAGTTTCCCTTTGGTTTTCCAAAGAAAGTAATTAAAATGTAAGTTCAAAGTAAGTTCCCCTTTGTTTCCCAAAGCAAGTCTGCAGCTTTGGAAAACCAGGAGCTTGGAAAGAACGAACACTGCTTGAAATCCAAAAGCACCGAATGAGTCTCTTTTCTGTCCCGTACTTAGCTTCTGTGACTGCTGTGATTTCTGCCGTAGTGGAATGGCGTTATGTTTTCACAGGGAAGGGATTAGGTCAAGCTTTATACATATTATCTCAGTGCTTCACTGAGCCTCCCTGTGCCAAGCTTCTAGGCTCCAGGTCCCCGTGCTTGGCAGGATGCAGAAGCCTCCCCTCGAGGAGCATGGTCTAGCAGGGAAGACATAAAATGGAACAGTAATGCTAAAGGCATGATTGCTTTAGTGGGTAGCACATGATGCCATGGACAGTTGCGTCCAACTTCATTTGCAGGGAGGTGGGTCTGGGCAGGCTTTCCAGAACTGGCATTTGGTCAGAGAACTGAAGTTTGGGAAGGTTTGGCCTGAAAGTTTGATATCAGCAAGGATCCTAAGGGAAGAGTATTCTAGAGGAGAGAGAACAGTGAACAGTATGTGCAAAGGCCAGAAAGGGAGAGAGTTGAATGTGTAGCCTGGCAACAGGAACTTAAGGGAATTCAGTCTGGCTGGAGCTCAGAATGCTTGGAGGAAATGGCAAGATATGGAGAGACAGTCAGTGGCTGGTCCTGGATGGCCTTGAACTCATATTTAGGAGTTTAGAGTCTCTTAAGAGGGGAACTATTGATGGATCCTGCCCAGAGGCAGGGCAAACAATTTAGTTTGTTGTAAGGTCAGGAGAGATTTGCCGGTGGCCTGGACTGGGTAGTGACTATGGGGGAGGAGCAGTGGAGGTAATCGTGAGGTGGAATAGACAGAACATGGTGACTGTTTGGCCGACAGGGATGAGACGGGAGAGGTTGGGAAGACATGCAGATTTTGTGTTCAGTATTACGATGCTGTTCCCTGACGAGGTAGAGGACCTGAGAGCAGAGCAAGTTTGGGGAGAAAGATGTTGCCTTCAGGTATAAACATACAGAGTGTTTTCACTACCTTAAAAATCTTGTTGAGTTCCAACTATTCATTCTCCCTAAAACCCTTGGCAACCCTGGTCTTTTTACTGTTTCCTTAGTTTTGTCTTTTCTAGAACATTCCATGGTTGAAAGCATACAGAATGTAGTTCTTTCAGATTAGATTCTTTTGTAATGTGTGTTTAGGGCACCTCCATGTCTCCTCATGGCTTGACAGCTCCTTTCTCTTTAGTGCTGAACCATATTCCGTTGCCTGGATGTACCACTGACATGTTGAAGTTTGGCAGAGAAGATAAAACAAAGGCTACTGTTAGGGAAGAAGGTAGGGAAGGGTTTTATGGGGTTGTGAATTTTTGTTGTTGTTGTTGTTTGTTGTTTATTTTATTTTTTTTTAAAGAACTTGAACATGTCTACGTGTTGGTGGTAGGGAGCCAGAGAAAGGGAGACACCTAAGAGGTCAAAGTCTTGGAGGGGGTGGGAGGGAATTGGGCCCAAAGCATTGGAAGGAGAAGGTGGATTTGCTTCTAGTAGGAGTTCCTCCTCCATAGTAGGAGAGAGCACAGGAAGGGTGGGCAAGGAGTCTGGGAACATTATGGGGGTGACATTGAGGAACCCTCATTTCTCTGACCATCTGATGCCAGTGAGGGGGGGGGAGGTGGAGGGATTAGAGGTTTATGGAGAAGGTTGTGGTCATACACAAGTATTGGGTGTTATGATCCACACACATATGGAAGGCACCTTTGTCTTGCAGAGGTAGGTGATACAAATTGCAGGCTGTGCATAGTGTTATCAAGTCCTGTGGAGTCTGGCAGTGCTCTGGACTGTGGTGTGGTGGGGAGAACGCTATGGGGCCCTAAAGGTATTCTGTGTCCCAGAAGACTTGGAAAAGCAGAAAGCAGGCCCTAGGATAGATAGCAGATGGGGTAGGCTTCTCGACTTTTTCATTTGAAAAATATCTCCTTACTGGTTCAGGCTGTGAGTTAGGGGTGCCTGGGTGGCTCAGTAGGTTACGCATTCTACTCTTAGTTTTAGCTCAGGTCATGATCTCCCAGTCTGTGGGCTGGAGCCCTGCATTGAGCTGTGCGCTGACAGTGTGGAGCCTACTTGGGGTTCTCTCCATGCCCCTCCCCTGCTTGTGTGCTCCCCCCCCAAAATAAATAAATAAACTTAAAAAAGAAAACCCATGAGTTAGTATAACCTTATTAAATAATGTTGTAAGAGTGTTAGGCTTCATTCACACTTCAGTGTGAATTTAATCATGTAACAAGACTCCTATGATAATAGGCCTGTCACTGGATGTTTGGGAGAGGTGGCCTGGGAGGAAGGAGTGTGGGGACACGTGGCCTGAGGGCTTCTGTGCCTGGGCCAGGACCAGGATACGGAAGAAATATTTAAAAAACACAGAAGTTGGTGAAGATAACATTAGAGTTTTGCCTTGGGTCCTGGCAGAGCTGAAATAACAACAAATACTCCTCCTGAAGAATTCCTCCACCTTCACGAAATTATCAGGGACAAACTGGAAGCTGGGAAAGTTCCGTTTTCCCAACTCAAATCAATTTCCTCAGGTATCTGCAGCCTAGGCAAATGAAGATCCCTCTAGGCTTTTGTGTTGTTAGTCACTGATTGGAAAATGGTAGAAAGAAGGGGCCATGCTCTTTATAGCTCACTTTCTGGAGAGTTTCTACACACACGGAGTCTTAGCCTACCAGCCAGCTGTCCATCCATCCAGCTGACCATCCATCTGCTTAACCAACATACCCTTCAGAGTTCCGCAGGTGAAAGTTGAAACTGGCTCCTGTAAACAGAGTGCAGAGAGAGACCAGAGAGAGAAGTGCCCAGTCCAGTTGGTAGATGGCAGGTTTGATATAAGCAAGGGAGCTGACAGATAGACTTGTCTGGGGTGCTGTGCAGTGAGTAGCTCTCTGCAACCTGCCTACCAGCATCTTCAAAGTTTGTATAGACGTCTTAATGGGGTGTAGTCGTATATATCGTCTAGATGGTCTCCACAGCATGTTACTCTCTAAAGGCTGTGTTCTTGAAGTGGCTCCTGGTATGGGAACATACCAATGATATTCATTACAAAGACAGGGGTGAGCATGAGGGGCCTCCGATTGCTGGCGTCCAGCTCTTCAGTCAACTGGTGGTCACCTTCTCTCTATAACCTTCCTCCAACAGCCAGGCCCTAGGATTTTTGTTGTGAACCAGAAAGACATGGCTCCTGCTTACAATTAACGGATGTGTAGGTTGGAGGCCTAGCCCCGTGTCTGACGTGTAGTGATGACACCATATAAAAGTTGAATGTCGGACATGAAGGCGATCTGTCTGTGACATCTGTCACCCTACTGATCGCCAGGGTTGGCTTGGCTGATCTGGCTGGCTTGGCTGGTGTTCCCTTTGCTCCCTCGCTTCTCGATGTGTGTTTCTCCCGGAGCTGCATGTTGAGTCTAAGAGGATGACCTTTCCAGATAGGGGAGGACTGTTCCTGGGTCAAGGGTATATGAGTAGGCATGCTCCACTCCTAGAACCTCTAAACAAGCTCTCGAGGTCCATTTATACGAGAACATAGGGCAGGCAGTCAATCTTCCAAGATTCCAGATGCATCCAGTGAGGCTCTGCATGCAGCAGTCTGCCTTTTTTAAACAAACAAACAAACAAACATTTCATCGTTTCTACGAATGCCAAGAGTTGGTGAACTTTGCACCTAGGTTTGTTTCAAATNAGATGCATCCAGTGAGGCTCTGCATGCAGCAGTCTGCCTTTTTTAAACAAACAAACAAACAAACAAACAAACAAACATTTCATCGTTGTTTCTACGAATGCCAAGAGTTGGTGAACTTTGCGCCTAGGTTTGTTTCAAACGTTAAATAAAAGATCAAATCTGGTCAAAACTTGAATGCAGGTTATCAGTGATGAAATGTAAAATCAAGGTATGTTTTATTCATTATGTATTATCAAGGAATAACTGGGAATTAAAACGGCTGGGTGGGCAGGTCATTGAAGAAGCAGAACTCTGGGGCGCCCAAGTGGCTCAGTCCGTTGAGCACCGACTTTGGCTCAGGTCATGATCTCTCCGTTAGTGGGTTCGAGTATGGCCTTAGGCACTGTGCTGACAGCTCAGAACCTGGAGCATGCTTCAGATTCTGTGTCTTTCTCTACCTTTCGCCTGTTCTTGCTTTGTCATTCTGTCTGTCTCTCAAAAATAAATAAACATTAAAAACAATTAAGAAAAATGTATAAAAAGCCGACCTGTGAAGCAGGGTCAGGACCAGCATGCATATTTAAGAAGGTGCTCATCCTTGGGGGTGTGCAGTCCAGGCCCTGCCAGCGGGCTGGCCGCCATGAACGGGGTAAGTCAGTCGTCCTGAGGTATCAGGTATTTGTGGGCATGTCAGCTGCCCGCCTGTCACCTGCTAAGCAGTCACTTGCTCTTCCCATGCTCCAAACCTGTCCTGAAGGCCAGTGTGCTGTGGGCGGAGAGGAGCCGAGCACCCACCCTGGGCTGGCGTGCATTCGTGCCTGCTTCGGATTCTGTGTCTTCCTCTCTCTCTCCCCCTCCCCTGCTTGCCCTCTCTCTCTCTCTCTCTCTCTCAAAATAAATACATAAACTTATAATTTAAAAAATTCTTAAAAAAAAAAAGGATATCTCAAGATGGCCCACACCACAGGACCCCTGAACATTTCACAGAAGGTCGTCAATGTGTGTCAGATTTCTCACCTTCTGACATGCAAACTTCTTACCACGAAGTCTAGCGTAGTTGCTACTTCTTGTTAGGTAGGTCCCGGCAGCATAACGTCATTGGTGTAAAGGGCCAGTGGAAGGGATGGGTGATCAAGAACCCCATGAACTAAATTATGACAGAGGCGCTGGAGACACGACATGGCCCCTGGGGGTGGGTCACTGACGGGGTACTGCCGACCTTGCTTGGTGGGTTTTCTGGGCTTTGAGAAAATAGCACTTTCCAGATGCCTAACCTCGTTCGGAGTAAGTGCTCACCTATGATAGTTCCAGTTCTGCCGTACATACCTCATCTTGCTCAGGTACTAGAGCCTCCATCATGGTGGTCTTCTGTTGGCTTCATACAGGAAAGTCCACTGGCTCAGGTCTCCCTCCTGATGATAGGGGTGTTGGGTAATTAGTGGTGGATTATTATTGCAAGTTATGCCCATTCACTTCTTGCCTGAGGGTACAATAATGAAAAAAAAACTTTTAAATATAAACATTTCAGGGGCGCCTGGGTGGCTCTGTTAGTTCAGTGTTCGACTCTTGATATTGGCTCAGGTCATGATCTCATAGGTCATGAGATCGAGACCCATGTTGAGCTCTGTGCTGACCGCACGGAGCCTGCCTGGGGTTCTCTCTGCCTCTCTTGGTGTACGCTCAACCCACACAGTAAATAAGCACTAAAAAAGTAAAAATGTAAACATTTCAGAAGTTAGATATTAAAAAGTAGGTTGTGATATTCAAAATAGTCGCTTGAGAGATCACAGCATTTCCATTACTCAAAGCATTTCTGAAGCTCTGGTGCGTACAGACACTCTTTAGAACATATTTAGTAGTGGCAAGCCTTCATTCTTCTAAGGTAGATCTGGTTTAGGGTAAACACCTAAAGTGATTTAGAATCAAGTCTGACAATTATGAGTAATGACCGTCAATACAAATAAGAAATAGAAGANGGTGGCTCTGTTAGTTCAGTGTTCGACTCTTGATATTGGCTCAGGTCATGATCTCATAGGTCATGAGATCGAGACCCATGTTGAGCTCTGTGCTGACCGCACGGAGCCTGCCTGGGGTTCTCTCTGCCTCTCTTGGTGTACGCTCAACCCACACAGTAAATAAGCACTAAAAAAGTAAAAATGTAAACATTTCAGAAGTTAGATATTAAAAAGTAGGTTGTGATATTCAAAATAGTCGCTTGAGAGATCACAGCATTTCCATTACTCAAAGCATTTCTGAAGCTCTGGTGCGTACAGACACTCTTTAGAACATATTTAGTAGTGGCAAGCCTTCATTCTTCTAAGGTAGATCTGGTTTAGGGTAAACACCTAAAGTGATTTAGAATCAAGTCTGACAATTATGAGTAATGACCGTCAATACAAATAAGAAATAGAAGACAGAATCTGACAACGAATTGAGTATTTTTCTTCTTGGTATGACTTGTAAAGTGGCTTTAAATTTTGTGATGTAATCCTTTTCCTACTGTTGAATCCTTAAAAATATGCTCTTACTGCGTAGCCCTGTCCTAAGGATGGACACTCCTTTGTAAAACACAAACGTCCATTCCCTGTGTTTTTGCAAAGAGCAAGGCACAATTAGTGCACAGTTAGTACAATAGACAATTAGTACAAAGGTGCTTGCGGCCCTAAAGGGGAGGAATTTAGTAACTATATGTAGATATTAGTAAACTGCAGCACTCGATGGGCTGACTGGAGTTTGGGTTAGCCTCCTGCGGTTTGTATCGTGTTTCCTTTCCTCATCCTGTTGTTCTTAGAAAGCTCTGCTCTATGGCAGCTTTCTCCAGGCTTACGGGGAGTCAGAGTTCATATTTTTCCCTCTCATTTTATGGAAACCAAGTTGATAATAAACTATATTAAAAAATTTGCATTTTCTAAAGTTGTAATTAGTGGAACTGTTACCAAAAAAAAAAAAGGAAGAAGAAGAAAAAAGAAAAAAAAGAAATATGCTAAGGGCAGGGACAAATGTTAAGAACACCTTTGTGAACCTTCTCTGCTCTTAGGTAGTTGTCTGAGGTTTACTGTGACAAATAGGAAAGAGGCAGTAAGTTTTGATACAAATGCAGTTCTTTTTAGATTATGTAATTGCTCCGATCTCAGTTCGCTGAAAGTTATGTCCTGAAATGAATTTTCTTAAAGGTGAGTCAGATGCCATGGGCTTGACCAGGGCTGGTCCTCAAAACACACAAGGGCGTCCCGAGATATTTGGAAAAACAGTGCCCACAGCGAGGGAAAGTTCACCAGGAGCCAGGATAGTCACGGCCTCTCAATGTCACAGCCTGTGTAGAGCTGGAAATGGCATGGAGACTTTGCCGTGTTATTGCTACCACCCAAGTTTGAGTTGGTAGGTTTTTAAGAGCTATATTCTAAGTTTTCTGAAAAAATGTTATTTCAGATCAACTGCTGATTTGGGCTTGAGAGGCCTGGGAGGGAAGGGAATTCTCGTTTGCAGTCAATATAAAAACTATTAAGGGTAAATAACTGTAGATAATGCCAAAAGACATTAAGGATACAATCTGTCTTACATAGAGATTAAGTGACATCTAATAGTTTAAAGAGATTTCATTACTGCTTCTAATTGAAATAAATGGTCTGATGAGCTCTAAAAACCTTACTCTTAGGTTTCCATAAGGTTATAAATACAAACAGAATAGGACCTATTTCGTGTGGAACATGTGCAAAATGTAAGGAAAAGAATTGGTAGGTATGTTTTGTTTACCCAAATCATAAGGAACAGCTGCTCCAAACTTTAAGATGTTTTCCCTAGAATCTATCATAACTTTATAAGAAGACTAGAGGTGTGTCTACTATATTTGACACCCAGGTGTATAATTTTTTAACAACCAACTTCTGTTTGACGAAATTATCTTAAGTAATAGTCATGGGACAGTATACAGTAATGATTTTCTTGATTTTTTTAGTTTTAAAGCAATTAACAGTTAAAATAAGGAATACATTTTAATTTTAATGTACTCAAACTTGGGATGCCTGGGTGGCTCAGTCAGTTTAGCATCCAACTCTTGATTTTGACTCAGGTACTGATCTCACAGCCTGTGAGTTTAAATAAATTTAAAAAAATAAAGTATTCAAACATAGCAAACATATCTTAACTATGAAATAAAATTTGCACCTAACCAAACTAAAGTATTATGCTTTGCAATTTGTGCTGTCTCACTGTTTTGAATTTTCAACACAAAAACTCCAAGCAGTTACATAAGAAACAAAGAATTGAAACAATTCAAGTTTTGTTTCTTTGTTTTTATAAATTGTGGTTCTATCATTGTTCATTTCAAATCTTCTGTTTAATTTAGGAGTATATAGTAGTAGCATAAGAGACATGTGACAACTTGTAGAAACTTATTCTAGAAAAGGACTCTTGTGAACCAAGTCTGTGGGCTGGTGCCTGTTTTATCACCGGGAGTCCTTGGAGTTAACTGTCATGTAGAACATGGTGCTCATTTAAAGGACAGGTCATAAAAAGACGCTAATTGGAAGTGAATACACGTACCATTAAAACTCAACAGCAAGTAATTGCAGCAGCTACGATTTAGACCAAAGACTTTTTTAGGGAGAAGTGTTATACCACTAACATTGTTTAGAATTGTCTGTAGGGCATGTTTATAATTAAAAGGTTTATTTTGTTTTTAGATACCTTTTTATTGCTTACAAGTGAGGTGAACCCTTTCCTCTGCCCTGCCTGGGAAACATGAAGCAATGCGATCATTTTAGTTTAAGAGAAGCTATTTCTTCTGTAAAGTGGTGCTGGCATCTCTCACCGGGTTGTGGTGTGAATGAAATGAGATAATATTTATGCAATTGTTTTGGAAGCTCTAAGAGGACTTTGTAGATTTAAGGTGTGCTTATAGATAGTGGATAAATCTTTATGTTTATCATAAAATTTTGAAAAATATTTCTGATTGAAAATTAATCATACTGAACTGAGAAAATTTGGAGAACACTAAAGCAGATTGAGACAAAATTTAAAACAGTCTCCATTGCAATTTCTAATGATACGATGTATTTCTTTAAAAGTCATTTATATATAAGGATATTTGTTTTGTTCATGTGCACAAGTTTTGTATTACACTGTTAATGGAAAAGGGTCGGGCTGTTCCTATATCTCAGATATCATTTGAAAAATGATTTTAATACTAAGATATAGTCTCTCTTAGTTTAACACCATAATTTACAATAATTTCATATTGGGTTGAAACCTTATCTATGTTATTATTGATTGTTATAATTTTTTGTAATTTGAAGATGTCATGTTTGAGAAATAGCATTTCATTATTCTTTGAATTAGATTTCTTAGATTACCAGTTTACTTAATTTCGTATTTATTGCTTTTAATATTTATAATTACATATTGCCTGTTCACGGTGCTTGCCTATTTTTTTGTGTGTGGTCTCAGACTACTCCCAGTTGCTTTGCAAGAACTCTTTATATATTAAGGAAAATAATCATTATTGCATATAGGTTTATAGAGACTTTTCCCAGAATGGTGGTTTACTTTAGAATTTTATGTTTGTTTGTTCGTTTTTTCTGTCTGCGCCCAAATTTAAAACTCTTACGTATCCTACCTTACCAATAATTTTAGCAACTTTCTTTTAGACTGGAGGAATATAGAAGGTACAAACTCAGAGAGAATTGAAATTGAATTATTTTTACCATTTTCTTGAACAAGTTATTTAATTTTTCTAAACCTGAGTTGTCTCATCTATAAAATGAGTGTAATATAATCTACTTCTTAACCTTATGATTATGAAGTTATTCTCTGTGTGAAGACCTTATCTTGAATAGTTAGTTCACATCATTACCATGCTGTTGAATGGTAAGTATTTTTTTCATACTTTCAAAAAGTTCTTTAAATCACAACATGTATAATACTTTTGCCTGCTATGACCGTTGAGAATATTTTGCTCAATTGATCATTTGCTTTTTTAGGTTTTCCTTTTTATTTTTAATAGAGGATACATATACTTAAATTATATTTTTGTGATCACTTTTATCATTAGAAATCCCTTCTCAAATCCAAAATAAGTTCATATTTACCTATATCTCCCATTATGCTTTTTGTTTGTTCATTTCATTTCTACATTTTACTCTTTCATCCATCTGAAATTTATTTTGGTGCATGATATAAAGTATAAATATGATAAGGTAGAGCTCTAATGTTATATGTAATCATACATACATTGATAGTTTTATCACGTACTTGATAGGAATTCTAGCTTTTATTTCTGTGTTCTTGTCTTATTCCAAATTTTAATGGAAATGCTGCAGATATTTTGCTATTATTCTGCCATTGGCTGTCAATATAAGATACTCCTCAAAATGTTAAAAATTAGTTTCATTTTTCTAATTTTGTGGGAATTTTGACTGGGAATGGATATTCGATTCTATGAAATACCTTTTCAGCAATTTAAAAAGAATCGACAGTGCTTTTCTTACTGGGTTTACTGTTGTGACGGAGTGTTGCGTTAATAGATTTCCTAATCTTAAACCATCCTTACGTCATTGAGATGAAGTCAGTAATGAAGCAATGTCTTCTGCAGCAACTTGAGTTTGAGAGGAGGAATTATGTTCTTACTCCCAGTTTGTTATGACATTCTTTTACATTACATATCTTTTCTTTCATGAATACTGTTTGACATTTAACTTCAGTTTGCTAACCCCTTCAACAGTTATTGTCATGACATTATTACAGTTGACTTTGTGCCGATGGCTTTGCGGAAGTTGCAGTCACAGCCATGAGACGTGGGGCCATCACTGCAGTCTGGGGCTCAAAAGGCAACAACTGCATAGTTGTGGGTAACTACTTAGTTTCCTGGTTTGTGCAGACATTTTGTGTTTGAACCACAGGGCAGAAACTCTGAGGAGGGTAGGGAGTGGGGTTTAACCTAATCTCTGTTGATTTTACTATTTTCCAAGAATTCCCCGCCTTGTCCACCCACTGCACCCCCAACCCTCACAGAGCACCTGCTCCTTTCCTGCCTCCCTCCCCCACCTCAGGCCTTTTAGTGGAAAATACGCATGATGGCTGCTTGACAGATTCTGCGTTAAACTGAAAACACAAAGGAAATTGATGTGGCGTTCATTTCTATTTGAGTCTTAGATTTTGCATAGAAACAGCCCAATGTGTAACAAAGGTACAATTGGAAGATGCAATAAGAAATATTGTAATGAGTCCTTGATTTACATTTAAACATTCCTTGACAGGTCAAATAGAATGACTTTTTTAAAAGGTCATTGAGGCAAGAATTAACAATGGACTACAGGAATGTTATGTTTCTGGAGAAAATACCTCTATCAGGTGCTCAGCTCAGCTGGGTTTGCCGAAAAGGATGCACCCAGCGCTTCCCAAGCTGGCCATCAGTCAGGCAATAAAGATATAGCCACTTTAAAGTAACCATGTATCAACACAGAATGGAACACTGCTGTGTTATGAAATGCTCCTCTGGGAAATTCTTGATTGACAAAAGTAGTGCTACTTGAAGTAGGGGCAATATTTTCATGGCCAGAAAGTAATAAAGCTCTAGATAATCTTTATGAAGAGAAATATTTTACATAAAGAACTGCCACGAAACCTGAAGACTTGCTTCCTATGGTGTATCCTGTTAAGGTGAAAAGTAGCTCTACCTAAATGTGAATGAAAAAACTGATAATTTGATAAGTTGTTAATTGCTTCCAACGTTGATGCTCTAGTCACTGCCGTTCATAAGTCATCTAAAGAAAAGATGGTATATTAGTTGCTATCTGAGATCACTCAGAGCCGCTGTCTCTCTGGCTTCATTAGGTTTATACAGTAGGAGAAAATTCAAGATAGGCATGTTGCATCCATTAGAGATTAGAGTTGGGCCAGAGGGTATGCAAAGTAATTTCAGTCCTTTGAGATGTACTTCATTACTGAGCGGTGGTGGAGAGTTGGAGCTAGGTTGGCAGCATTAACTTTGAGTTTTATTGCGGTGTCATTTTAAATCAGAGTTTTTACTGCCATGTCTTGGCACAGCAGTTTGGGCCAGTGTACTTATCTCTGTTAATATGACCCCTTATATTGATATCCTTACCTTGAAAATGGTGGTGAACTGAATCCTCTGATGTTTTTCTGATCGCTTATTAACGCAGTGGGACAGTAACATGCTTCAACTCCTGAGCCATATGAATCCCACTCTCTGACAGGAAGTATGACATTCTTTGTCACCCCCAATCTTGCTATTTGGGGATGAACATGCTAAATTATATCAAACATGATTTGTGGGGAAAGAGGGAGAGTGATGTGGTTCTTCTGAAAGCAGGCAAATTGAAAAAGCAAGAGCCCCTAGGGTAGTGCACTCACCCCATATTCTGAAAACCTTTTCCTTGTGCTTTGATTTCATTAATTGTGAAAATTAGATTTATTCTGAATCCAACCATATGGCCATTAGTTACGGATATTTTGACTTTACTCTTCACATCTGGAGGGGACTTCTCTTCTTACTTGAACCTCCTGCCTTTTTCTCCCCATGGAGTTTAGGAAGCTAAAATATAATTTCCCATCCTACCTCGAGTTCCTTTTTCAGTCAGACTCGCACAAATTTGGATAAGCTTCTTGCCCTTGGGAACTGTTTCAGATAGAACATAAGGAAACCGTTTTGAAATATGCAGAATAATAAACTATCTGATAATGGTCAATATTTATTATTTGTTGAGGGCTTTACCATGCTATTTCATTCAGTCCTCATAACAACCGTCCATGGTAATGTTTTTGTCATCTCTGTTTTATAGATGAGGGAAAAGAGGCTCAAAGGGTTTACATAGCTTGTCCAAAGTCACCCAGTTAGCAAATCTTCTTCGAAAACCAGGTGTACTGACCCCAGAGCCCATGACCATTGTCACCAGGCAGTTCTGCCTCACACTTTTGGGATTTGGCAGCTGCTTTTCAGTTGGTGAAAAGCAGGTGTGGGGTAGGGAGTGGGTATGTCTTGAGATTTTCATGTTATTTAAAAAAATATAATAGCACACTGATTAGTGTAGATTTCAAAGACGTTATGGTAGAATGAGTCCATAATTTATATTTGATTTAAGTCAAAGAGAATTCCTTCATTCTTTCAACACCTATTACCAATAATCATCAACAGAAAGAGATAGAAAAAGAATCCTACGTAAATTAAATCACACCAATTTGGTGGGAAAAAAAAAAAGTTCCTGTTCAACTTGAGGATCTGATGTCTTGTCCCGTATTCTGTCGTAGGATGGCAAAGTGATTAGCAAGCATGAACTGTGTATGATTCCAAGTGTATCACAAAGTGCAGACACACATTGGTTCTCTTTTGTTCAGCCCTTCTGGAGCTTTCACCATGATAATGTCTTTGCTACATCCATACCTTGCAGTTTTAGTTTATGATAACCTCTTAAGAGGCTTTCCTTCTTTGAGATAGAGGGCAGAGTAATATGGGAACCAGCCCTTTATTTTCTTTTTCTTTATTTTATTTTTCTAACACATTTACAGACTTTTTAAAAATGTTGTTTCTTTATTTGGAGAGAGAGCGAGCGTGAATGGGAGAGGGGCAGAGGGAGGGAGAGAGAGAACCCCAAGCAGGCTCCAGGCTGTCAGTGCAGTGCCTGATGTGGGGCTCAAACTCAGGAGCCAGGAGCCGTTGAGATCATGACCTGAGCTGAAATCAAGAGTTAGACGCATAACCAACGGAGCCACACAGACACCCCTGGGAAGCAGCCATTTAATCAAATGATTCTTTTCTTACTCAGAATCCTTCTAGATGTTAATTGGAGTTGCTTTCATAGCCTCCGGTAATTTTTAAATATCCGTAATGGCATATGCGGTGTTTGAGGTAAGATTTGGAAACAGTTGAAAGTCATTTTGGTAAATGAGCCAGCTAGTTAGTATGTAGTTCTGTTTTTAGTGCCACATACCAGTCAAACAAAAAAGAAAAGAAAAATGTGATTACAAAGTGATAAGGCTGTTTTTCTTAGAAATGGACACTTCCAAGGGGAAATGGTTCATTAATATCTTGATCATGTATGTGGCTCTGCTGCAGTAAGAAGCACAGTCTCCCAACAAAAAGTACTTTTAAAGATACTCTTTTGGCATTCAAGCCTTGATTTGTTTGCTTAAAAGATTATTTAACCCTTTGTAATAAGTATCCCCTTTGAATGGTCTTCTTTTGCTATGAAAATTAAGAATAAATATTTAAAATTCAGTGACTAGCAAATACAAATCTGGGGAAACAGATTCCCTCCTAGATCTTTGTTGGGAAAAGGGGAGTGAGCCTGCTCTGAAGAATTAGGTGCCATATTGTACAGTTCCAATAAGACTGAGGCCCATGCCACTTCTATGAACATCCTGTGTGTTCCAAGGGAAATATGTTTAGGATATTTTCAGATCATCTGAGTGTGAACAAAAGATTCACATCCTGAATAGTGACTTCATTGTGTGAGAAGAGAGGAAAGGGCGGTTTCAAAATAACGAGAAAGTATTTAGTTATACCGTAATGCTCTGTGGAACCAGTAATTCCTGTAGGATCGTTGTTTTACACGATATTGAACTCTATAAATCTCCTCTCACCATAGGGTATAGAAAGCCATGAGAAGGCATTGCTCTTTAACTTCGAGAAAAAGATGAATAACTTACAACAGCATGCCTTTTTTCACCGCAGCAGAGACCTGAGGTCTAAAGGCAACCACGTGATCTAGAGGAGGGAAGACCCAGAGCCTTCTGTCTTTGGCAGAACCCAAGTGAGGGAGGGTTAGCGACCATTAAAGCAATTATGAAGAAAACAACTAAAATTTTTGTGGATTTGTAAGGGCTAAGTATGGGCTGGCATGATCGTTTCAACTTTTCAGGAACCCCAGACACAAAGAAGATCTGTATCCACTTGTCAGCTCTTTGCCACAGGCCTCCGTTAGATGCTCATGAGAAACATTAGAAACATGAGAAGTGGAGCAGGAAGCCGGAGAGAGCCCCTCAGTGGCACAGGCTGGCAGATGATGATCAACCACCTTTGGGAGGTGGGCACAGAATCCCCTAGTGTCCCGGAACTTCTGTCGTAGGACACAGAGGCTGTCACAGAGGGAGGGCAAGAAACCTGCCCAAACACCTGGATCCGGGCAAAGATGGGCATATGTTGGGATAGGCCTAGAAAGCTTGCTCTTGCCCCCTGCGCTGACACTAGTAAATGCTATCTGCACCAGGGGAGGGGTGGGAAGTCATTGTGCCGGAACTGCTACTACATAGTGGTCTACCATAACTGGAGAGCAGCAAGATTGAACCCAACACCCACCAACAGTACTAGGTAGAATTTGATTATCAATCATGCTTGAAAGAAGTAGGAGTACGGAGAAAGCCATCCTGCTAAAGCTTAGGTACACAAGGTCTAGCAAACACAGAGGCTATAGCAGGAGCTTAAAGAAAACTCCTTTGCCTCCGCTATGAGACTTGCGTGGAATAGCAAGTCTAAAGCTGGGAGAAGGACCTGGACACAGAGAGAGACCCCCTCTATGATATAAGTGTGGAGGAGGAACACTAAGAAAAATCCTGTTACTCTAGGCTTCACAGGAAATGCAAGGTGGCTAGAACTCAATGCTAGAGGAATTCATGGGCTTTGCTGAACTGAAGGTTACTATAGCAACCACCAAATACAAAGCTACCTCAACTACTTTTATTTTGACTTACCCACTTACAGAAATAGCTTGACAGCAGAAGAGATATGCCCATTCTAGAAGTAAACTCAGTTTCCCTCAGTCTTGGCTGTTCATTTACATACAATGTTATGCATTTAATAAAAGAAAATTGCCAGACCTTCAAATGAAAAAGGAAAAAAAATTGACCTACCAAATGAAAAAGCACTCAGTAGAACTAGACCCAGGAATGGCTAGATGTTGAAACTGCTAGATAGAAACTTAAACAATGGCTATGAATTATTAAAAATCTATCATACTAATGTCAATGATAATATGATTATCAATGATTGACATCATGTAAGATGTCAATGATAAGGGAAATTGAGGGCTTATCAGGGAATCCTCTGTACTGTCTTCTCAGTTAAATCCAAAACTGTTTTGAAAAATAACATTTATTAAAAATTACATTGTCAAGGGATATATTTAAAATGTATTGTTAAGGAAAGAAAAGGTCAAAGCAATGGCTGGGAGAAAGAATTTACAAAGCACAAAACTGATAAAGGACTGTTAACTAAAATATATAAAGAACTCTTACAATATACTAATAAGAAAGCCAATTCACCAGGAAAATGGACAAACATTTGGACCTTCATCAAAGAAGGTATATGGATTTAAGTTGTGCACACAACACTCAACATCGTTGGAGAAAAGTAAATTAAAACCACAATAAGATATCATTAGGATGGATGTTAGAATTAAAAAGCCTGTTAAAGTCGAATATGTAACAAAGACATGCTGTGTATATATGTAGCAGCTTTGCTTAAAACAACCCCAAACTGGAAATGACTCAAACCTTTTTACTTGTGAATAGAAAAAGATTGTCAAATATCCATACTATGAAATACTATTGAGCAAACAAAAAGAACAAATCACTGATATTTACCTAATGTGTATAAACCTCAGAAGCATTATGCAAAATGAAAGAAACCAGACACAAAATAATACATTGGGTCTGACTCCGTTTATATGATATTCTAGAAAAGACAAAACTGTGATCACAGAGAAGATCAGTGATTGCCATGGATTAGGCTAGAGAGGGGACTGCCTACAGAGGGCAGGTGGAAAGTTTTTGAGATGAAAATGTTATATATCTTGATTGTAGTCATGGTTGCGTGACTATATATATACTCGCCAAAACTCATTGAGCTAAAAAAGATAAAAATGGCAAATTATTGTGTTCAAATTATATCAACAAAATCATCCAAAAATTGCTATGAAATTCTAGAAGATTGTATAGTAAGTTCTCAGAAATGATTTAAGATAGGAATTTGAAAACTTGGGCAATGTATGATAATGCTGTGCTCTCTGTGTGGCCTCGAATAAGTACCTTCACTTTTTAATGCCTAATTTTCCTTGTCTATAAAATGAGATATCAGTCTTACAGATCTTGGTTGAGCTTTTTTCTGAGCATTCATTAAATAGTACACATAAAGGGCTTAGAAAATTTCCCAGAACATAGTAAGTCCTCAAATAATGCTCTCTGTAAGGATGTTGAGGCTGCCTTAGCTTATATATGTGAAAGCGGTCGGAGCTCCTTATGTTGTTGACGGCCTGATCTAAGAACTTAGATGAATGTTACTATTTTACCATTGCATAGGATCATTTTTGTATTTATTCAGAGTTTTTGTTTTGTTTTGTGTTTTGAGTACTTTCTGTATGTCAGACATTGGGTTGGGTGGTGGCATTACCTTGAAGACTAAGACTTGGTCTGTGCCCTCAGGAATTGTGAAAACAGACCAACCAGCAGGGGATTACAATCCATTGACTGTGATAAGTAGCATGAGTAGGCGTGGGAGCCTGTTCCCTGGAGTCAGTGGAATAGGTATCTAATCTGGAGGGGGGAAAGATTTTGTGGAGGAGGTGATGATATAGCTGAACCCTAAGGAGTATGTGTTGGAGGCAAGTTGGCCATCAGTTTGGCCTATTTGGGAGTGGGAGTACCTTTTTTAAAGTCCACAGAATACTAAAACAAAACAGAAAAAAAAGGTCCCCTAAATCTGTGTAAATGGTCTGATCTTTTGATCAACTGATATATATACAAAGTACAGGTAGCTAGAGCTTGAAGGAATAGGGTTCTAACTTTTTCCCATTTGCAGCTTGGCATTGTTGTTAGTCACAGTGGAAAGGTAAAACTTAAAACAGAGTCATCAGCCTCCTAAAGAGAGCCGTTAAGATTTTAATTGAGGTGTGAACCACGGTGGTTGGTTCCTACCGAGGCAAAATCCACCAATGCCTGTCTGTGTCACAGTCTGAGGAAGAGAGAAACATCTGGCAGCCTGGGTTAGAGGGAAACACTGGTTACTGTCAATATCCCTGAATGTGCTACACGAATCCTGCTTCTTGGCAGGACCCGTCTGTCTGATGTGCTTGTCTACAGGTAGAAAATCACAACGGAGAAAGCCAGCTAGCCAGCGTGCCTTCTGGAAAGCTGGATGGTTTTATGATGACGATAAGACCTCAGTGACTAAACCAATCTTAAGTTTCCAACAAGCAGATACAGGTCCCGCCTTCTGGCTGTTATCCCTGGATATACCACAGAGACTGCACGTGGTTGCTTTTTGACATTTCACTTGTGTCCCCTACACACCACACTCTTCAGATGACCTGCTAGAAATGAATTCCTGGAGCAGAATTCAAGCGTGATGATATAGGCTTGTTGCAGTTCAGTTGAAAAGCAATGAACAATTGCAGAGGGAATGAAGACCAGTGTTTTGGCAGAGAAAACGTTGGAAACCTAGAAATGTTTAGGCTTGGGTGTGGTGAGTTTCATGTGCCTTAGCATATTACTGATTATTCTTCATTGATACTATTAATTACATTCAGCAAATATTTATTTATCGAGCACAATGGGTGTTATGTGGGGAATTCAGAGATAACTAAAGTATAATTATGTCCTACTGGAATTTATAATCTGGAGGGAGATCTGTGTCGGTTTCAGTATGTGGATCCAGCCACATGCACATACACACACACGAATACATTCACAAATCCATGCATAATAAATATATAATTAAGTAAGTATACAGAACAGTTCAATATGCTGTGAATGCCGGAATGAAATATAAACAAAATTCTCTAGGAGCACCGTGCATAGTGATTGAAGGTTTGGAGGAACGGGATCTTACCTATTTTTATAAACTGTGGTATATTCAGCACTTTGTTGCAAGTATTTGTTGAATGAACACATGAGTAGCATAAGCAAAACCTCAGAGTAGAGAAAGTACATGGTATGGACTGGTGAGTGGTCCATCGTCGGTGCTGGTAGGTTGGGGGCCGGTGGTTATATGGTGTAAGGTGAGGCACAGGCTTGGGCTGAGTTGTGGAGAAACTTTTCTGTCGTGCTAGGAGATTAGGATTTGTTCCGCTGACTGGAACCTGTCAGATATATTTGACCCAGAGAATTACTTCAACCTATTTATTTTACAAAGCTCCTTTTTTCCTTACACCATTCTCTGATTTCTTCCCCATTCTCTCCTCAGGAGGTCTTAATCTCTTTCTCCACAGATACTCCATTTATTGTGTCCCACCGTACCCTCCATCTTCCGGCTTTGGTTTAATAATCTTTGGTACAAGTGGCTCCAATGGCAATTGATTTTCCTGTTCTTATTGGTCAAAAGCATGTAACTCAGGAATAGGGAAACCCTGCAAGGGTTGAATGTAGATTTAATTGCTGACCTCATTAATTTGCTGGGGCTGCCATTATAAAATACCATAGCATGGGTGGCTTAAGCAATAGACATTTATTTTCTCACAGTTCTGGAGGCAGAAAGTCTGAGGTCAAGGTGTCAGCAGACTTGGTTTCTTGATATTTCTCTCCTTGGTTATGGATGAGCATTTTCTTGCCATGTGGTCACATGGTGGCCCCTTAGTCCGTGCTGTCTGTGTCCTAATCTTACTGATTCTTCTTATAAGGATGCTAGGACCTTATAAGAAGGTGGGTATTAGGACCCACCCCCATGACCTTGTTTTACCGTAAGTACCTACTCAGAAGCCTTATCTTCAATACAGCCGTATTCTGAGTTACTGTGTCTAGGATCTCAACATACTAATTTTGGAGGAAACACAATTCAGCCCATAACAGCGACCTAAGGAGTTAATTCCATGCTATACCACCTGACAGGAGGTCATGATGTTGGGTTTTAAATCAATCTGGGTTGCATATGGTTGGAATCTGACATTGAATCTAAGACTTATGGGGGCCAGTTGCTCAGAAGTTGATGAAACTACATTGTTGCCTAGTGATGGCGGTCCCTTCTGAAGACCCCGGTCTACCAAATGCAGGGGCAGTCTTTATTATACTAGTATGAAGTAAGTTTAGAAACAAAACAATGAACATAAATTCATAGCCTAGTTCATTGACATATGTTAGAGAGTAACCAACTAAGTATGGTTGGTGGAGTCTCATCTAGTCAGATGCCCCCAGCTCCATCACTTTTGATTTATATGACCTCAGGCAGGTGGCTTAACCTTTCTCCACCACTCTTTTCTTGTCAATAAATCAAATATAATAATAGTTTCTACCTCATACAATTGTTCTGAGGATTAAAAGAGAAAAGACACAGTGCTTGATACATAGTGAATGCTCAGTAAATTAACTGATCAAAAATGTACTCAGCATTGGTTGTTATTAAAGACAAGGTTGTAGGTCTGTTCATAGGCATGTTAACTGTAGAACTCATAGCAGAGCATCAGTCTTTGGCAATTGCATTTATGTAAATTGAAGAAATAGTTTGTCTCAAGTTATCAGTCACATATTTAAGGTGTTTAAAAAATATCATAACTATTGTTCTTGTAACCTTATCAAATAATGTGTACTTTTTATTCTTGTGTATACCCCGGTAATATTCAAGAATAACTTTCCTTGAATTAAATCCAACAGTTTGATGAATACCAATTTAAATATAATTCAGGTGGATTTATCTTCCAGAATTGAACATTTTATTCTTTTAATGGTATAAACTTTAACCGTCTTGTGAGGTGTACACACAAATCAGTTATTTCTTCATCAAGAAAGAGCGATTGGACACCATTATTGCTTCATTGTAGAGGAAGTCTAGGAAGTCTTACCAGAGTTTTGCATAAAGGAAGGGTAGCGTTCATCGAAAACCCCGAATAGATTCATCAGTTGACTTTCTTAGACCTTTTGTCCTTGCTGCCTATTCCATCTTTACCTTGTGTAAAGTAGTTTATTATTAATGCGTCCCACTTATCTTGCTAATGCTAATGCTCATTTCATAATATTTTGAAGTATCCAGTAAAAAGGAGTTGGGTACTTATAAATACTAGTAATATCAGGCTGTTTGCATATTGTCCTAAACTAATTCTCTAAGGGTTTGCCCAGTTTATTCAATGCAGATGGTAGCAGAAATAACAGTTTGTACTGGGTGTTTAAAAGAATCCAGTTAGGGGCACCTGTGTGGCTCAGTTAAGGTTAAGTGTCTGACTGTTGTTTTCGGCTCAGGTCATGATCTCACGGTTCATGAAATCGAGCCCTGCATCAAGTTCTATGCTGACAGCACAGAGCCTGCTTAAGATTCTCTCTCTCTCTGTCTCTGCCCCTCCCCCACTCATGCATGTGCATATGTGCTCTTTCAAAATAAATAAATAAACTTAAGAAAAAATAAAAGAATCAAGTTAGCAAGAAAGAGCTTATTAGTTAGAGATGGGTTGAGAGGACATTTAAAAATATGTACAGTTGACGGTTAAGCATCCGACTTTCACTTGGGTCATGATCTCGCGGTTCATGGGTTCGAGCCCCGTGTCGGGCTCTGGGCTGACTGCCAGCTCAGAGCCTAGAGCCTGTTTCAGAGTCTGTATCTCCCTCTCTCTCTGACCCTCCCCTGCTCACGCTGTCTCTCTCTCCTAGAAATAAATAAAAATATTAAAAAAATATATGTACAGCTGAGATTTTTCAGTAGTTTTTCTTATTGTGGTTTTTCTTTTTTTCTTTAAAGTGGATTTGTCTTTACATATGCAGGGACGATATTTTTCTGATATTTAGGTTCTGTTCAAAAAAGCTACAAACAGAACTGTCAAACCTAAGTTTTGCTGCAAGAAGGGAAATACTTGTTTGTGTTTGAGAGTTCACTTTAGTAATAATTAACCGTAGAATTTTAATTCTGCATAGTGGTGACATGGATAGGAAGCCTGCTGATATTAGTGGAGGCATGTGTTTTGGCACTACAGTAACTTCCTCCCCAGCTCTGTGCGCACACACACACACACACACACGCACGCACGCATGCACACACACGCACGTACAGTTGGCTTGTTGGCATTTACCTGGGAGCTGGGCCTGCGTGCATCGTGCAGGTGCAGACAGCTCTCTCTAAGTGACAGGGCATGTCAGTGCTCATTTCCTTTCTGCACAGCAGTACGAAGTGAAGCAGCCCATGATGCCCTCTGGGGCCAACCAACTCCTTCCTTAGCTGGCATCTTAGACACATGCTGGTATAGTTTGGGCCTTGCCTCCTCAGCCACAACTGGCTTGTGGTTTTGTTTTTAAATCTTTGTGTTGGTTATTGAGGATTGTGTAATTAATTTAATAAGCAGAACAACCAGTGAGATGCAAACCTTGCAGGCAAAGGACTTGCTGTAAATGCTGAGAATGGCCCACTGGGAGGGAGAGAGTAGGCGTGCAAAGTGTTTGGGTGGAGGTGAGCTCTTGGTGAGACGCAGGCCAGGCCACTGGTTCCCAAACTCTGGGAGAAGCATCATGTTCTGGGTTCTGAGCCCTGGGCATTTTGCATAATCAGCCTTCTTTGCAATTTCTGCTATTTGATGTCTTAATCTGTTACTCTGAGAACTACAAAGTCATGGTGCACAGATCCAAGTTAATCCAAGTTAACCTCTGAACTTGGCCTACTTTCATTTGGAATTAGCTTTATTTAAAATTATAAAGTGTCTTGACTACTGCATGTTAAATAGTGCTCTGTTTATAAAACATAGGCCTTTTTCTTTTCCTACTGTAGATCCTTCTTGGCTTGAGAAGTCTATGTAAGAAAACCAGAATGTATATTTCAATTATCCCAGACATTTAAACTTTCAGGGATTAAAAAATATAGTTTCCTTTCTTTGTTCCTTTCCCTTCTTTTGCTTTCTTTCTCTTTCTCTCTTTCTCTCTCTCTCTTTCTCTTTTCAATTTTGGAGATCAAAGAGGTTCTTCAGGCTCTAAAATGCTCAGTTCATTTTGTTCCATTGTCTTAGAAAAATACTTTTTTTTAAAAAAATATTTTTATTTATTTCTAGGAGAGAGAGAGAGAGACAGCGTGAGCAGGGGAGGGTCAGAGAGAGAGGGAGACACAGACTCTGAAACAGGCTCCAGGCTCTGAGCTGGCAGTCAGCACAGAGCCCGACGCGGGGCTCGAACCCACAAACCGTGAGATCATGACCTAAGCGAAAGCCGGACGCCTAACCGACTAAGCCACCCAGGCGCCCCATGTCTTAGAAAAATACTTTAATCTTTGTTTATGTGAATAAAGTTCAGTTCACATGTGAAAGTTACACTAAAGTCATAATAGTCAGTTATGATTATGTAAATTGTAGAAGTGAATTTGACCAAGCATTTAAAATATTTTGCCTGAAATTGTAGTAGGTAATTTTAATAAGGATTTTTTTTAAATTTTTATAGTTTATTTTTTTTCGAGACAGAGAGAGACAGAGCATGAGTCGGGGAGGGGCAGAGAGAGAGGGAGACACAGAATCCGAAACAGGCACCAGGCTCTGAGCTGTCAGCACAGATCCTGATGTGGGGCTCAAACCCACAAACCGTGAGATCTGACCTGAGCCGAAGTCGGATGCTTAACTGACTGAGCCACCCAGGTGCCCCTGTAATTTTAGATTATTAGCAGGATAATTGCTGTTTGAAGTTTTCTTAGTTCCTCACGATGTGAAGGCAGGCCTGTGTCTTACTCATCTCTTTAGTCCCAAGGCCATAAGACACCATGCCTGGTTCCTGGCACGCACCCAGTGAGTGTCACACTGAATGGAATGTGTACTAAACGGACACTTGCCTTCATTTTCATGTTGCTCGTTAGTGTGAACAAACATATCAACCAACGTTCATGTCACAGCTATACTCATTATTATCATATAGCTTGGCTCCTGATATAAGAGTTCAGCCCAGGGGCGCCTGGATGGCTCAGTTGGTTAAGCATCAGACTTTGGCTTCGGTCATAATCTCACGGCTCAGCTCATGAATTCAAGCCCCACATGGGGCTCTGTGCTGACAGCTCAGAGCCTGAAGCCTGCTTCGGATTCTGTATCTCCCTCTCCCTCTGCTCCTGCCCCGCTCATGCTCATGAGTGCTCTCTCCCTCTCGAAAACAACATTAAAAAAATATGAGTTGAGTCTATATCATCCAAAGTATTCTGTGGGAATTAGTTGGAGATATTGGATTCACAATAAGGGGTATAAAGTTTATTGTGTATTATACATCCTTCGTATCCGTAAATGTATAATAAATGTATGAATATGTATATATTCATATATCCCCTCCCCCTGGCCCCCCGGAGAGCCAGTTTTCAAAATTTAGCAGTGCCCCACTGCCTTATTATGGTTACATCTAAGATTTGGGATAGCAAAGGTTAATTTTAGTTAATTATTAACTTCTGAGCTGAGACATGAAGGTGTGGTCTTATTTTATTCTCCATACTGTAGGCACCTGCAGTAGAGCCTGGTCCCGGGGATGGTGAGGCCTTGGGCAGGGAAGGAGTCTGGCAGCACTTCCAGAAGGTTGTGACATTTATGGCTCAGACTCCAGGGCAGGAGCCCAGATCAACCCACTGGAGCCTGGTCTCATGGAGATGAAGCTTAAAAAATTGAGGAGGCCCTTTCTAAGGAACTTCATATGCAGTTGGGTAAAAGTCCTGGGAAAAGCCCAGGTAAGAAGCCCTGAGGCTTCAGCTTCATGGTAGACCTGCCTTTGATCAAGCAAACAGAGCATTTTAGAGATCAAGCAAGCGCTCACATTGAGATGGGAAGATAGAGAGCGGGATTCTCAAGAACATCAGTGGTGGCAAAAGACTGTGAGGGAGTCACCTAGAATCCAGCAGGAGGAAGAGCCCTGTGTTCCAGAAACGGAACCAATAGGGTGGGGGTGGGGTACTTGGAGAAAGAAAGAGAGAGAGAGATTGATTGATTTTAAGAAACTGGCTCCCACCACTGTGGGGGCTGACAAGTCTGAAATCTGCCAAGCAGGCCCGGAGGCCCAGGGAAGAGGTGATGTTGTCTTGACTCAAAGGCTGCCCAGAGGTAGAATTCCTTCCTTCTTCCTTTTTCAGTCTTTGCTCTTTTGCTCTTCAACTGATTGGATGAGGCCCGCCCACATTATGCAGGGTAATCTTGATTCACAATGTATTGATTTAAATGTCTAAAAAATATCTTCACAGCATCCTCTAGATTGTTTTTTTTTTAAAGGTGTGTTTGTGTTTGAGAGAGAGACAGAGAGTGAATGGGGGAGGGGGCAGAAAGAGGTAGACACAGTACCGGAACAGGCTCCAGGCTCTGAGCTGTCAGCACAGACACTGACGTGGGGCTTGAGCTCACGAACCATGAGATCATGACCTGAGCCGAAGTCGGACGCTCAACCGACGGAGCCACCCAGGTGTCCTTCCTCTAGATTGTTTTTGACCAAAAACTTGGGCACCTTAGTCGAGCAAGGTTGACACATAGCATTAACCATCACAAGCCTCAGTGCAACTTCTGTCGTGGCCTAGACCATGACAGAGGGCTGGGGGGCAGCTCACCTCCTGCACACCGTGGAGATGGCCTTCTGCACCCAGAATGAGGGAGCTGAACCGTGAGTGGAATGTAGCAGGCAGATCCCTGCTCGGCCACTGGCTACTTTAATTTTGGGTCCTGAAGGATTTGAGCCCTTTTCCCTTTCCAGCCTGAGTTTTCTGCAAAGACATGCATGTCAGAGGTGAAAAGACTGGAGGTTTCAGTCTTTTTTTCCTGTAGAAACTTTTTTGGAGGCAGAATCTCACAAGGAGTCTCAAACTTGAAAACAGAGTTAGAGTTTGTCGGAATGACCGGGGAGGATCAGGAACAGGACCCAGCCTCCCTCCGGCCCTGGGGGCCAGAGTCACTGATCGCTGCCATTGTAACCCTGCTCTCTCATCCCAGTTTTTTAAAACCAATGAACCAGTGTCCCAAGATCGTAGAACGACAACAGTGAATTTGACGTTACATTCCTTCTGTCGGCAAAATCCTTCTCCCCCACTGAAAGGTATGGCTTGCCCTTGTTTTCATTGCTTTGTTTAAACACATGCAGACAGTTTAACATCTAGATCCATTTTTACAGTTTTAAATGAGAGCATCGTGGCAGACAAGACTGCTCTGGAGAAAGTTCTAACAGAGCAAAACCCGAATTAAAGATGTCAATTGGGGGCGCCTGGGTGGCTCAGTCAGTTAAGCATCTGACTTCAGCTCAGGTCATGTTCTCACAGTTCATGGGTTCCAGCCCCGCATCGGTCTCCATGCTGACAGTGTGGATCCTGCTTAGGATTCTGTCTCTGCCTCTCCCTCTGCCCCTCCTCCACACCCTCTCTCTGTCCCTCTCTCAAACTAAATAAATAAACTTAAAAAAAAGATGTCAATTGAACTTATATGGAAATAAGAAATTTTTAATTTTTAAAGTCACTCTCTGAATTGGTATTGGCGTGTATGTGTTTGATTTCCTCCCAGGCAAATGGGTATAATGACCAGAATACACAACAGTGAGATCTAAATAACTTGACAGGGGACACTTAGTTCTGAAATTGTGCACATGTTAAATATTTAGAATCATGGACAGTTTGTTTGAAGCTTCAGCACCAAGATAGGGTCTCTGTTGATGAACTTATAGTTGCTAAGGAAAGATAAATTTGTGAAATGTTAAATGCATAAGTTAAAAGAGAACTTAAGGCAGCAAAGATGGGAAGTCAGGATGGTCGTTAAATGAAGAAAGAGTTTAGAATACAGCATCTGGCTGGCTTACTTGGTGGAGCATGTGACTCTTGATCTTGGGGTTGTGAGTTTGAGCTCCCTTAAAAATAATCTTTAGAATAAAGAGAATGAATTCTTTAGGATGGGGTGCTCTGGGCATTTATAACAGAAAGGATGGGACTTGAGTTGGATGTAGATATGGGGAGGGAGGAGCTGCAGAGGAAGTCCTGGGGAGCGTAAGATAGAAGTGTGCATGCAGAGTGGGATTGGAGTGTTCAAAGGAGAGAAATCCTCTTTTTAAAGGTAGTAGAAAAAGGATATTTAAAAATACAGATCCTTCAGGGAGATTAAGGCCCTTAAGATGACAGTGTGCTATGAATAGGAAATTAAAAGACATATAACTTACAAAAAGGCTCCCTATGGTGGCACAACCTTATTATAAGAAAATTGTTGGTTTTCTAGGGCTGTAACCTCCATTGTGGACATCAGGCAAATTAGTAAGAGTCAAAGGGTAGAGAATTTGATTTTAATAGGATGATTACACTACGTGCTCAGCCACATGATGTAAAATAGTAAACATTCTATTTATATACATACATTCATATGAAGTCCAGTATTTATGGAATATAGATGAGGCAGTTATTAAATCATTAGCCATTAAATTTACACAGTAAGTTATGTGCATAGTATTTTCACACCTCACCCCCCACCCCGTGGTTTGTGTTCCATCCTGTGAGCATTTCTTATTATGCACACAAATAATGTTGCCATTATTACCCTTTCATGAATTTAGTGACTTATCTTTATCATTTTAAGTAAAGAGATTTTTTTCTTAATGGTTATTTATTTTTGAGAGAAAGAGACAGAGCGAGCAGGGGAGGGACAGAGAGAGAGAGACAGAATCCCAAGAAGGCTCCTCACGGGCAGCGCAGAGCCCTTCGTGGGGCTGGAATTCATGAACTTTGAGATCATGACCTGAGCCAAAAGGAAGAGTCAAACAGTTAACCGACTAGGCCATCCAGTGTCCCTCCTTTTTAGTAAGGAGATGAATGCTGATGTTGTGGAGTCTGTAGTAACCCCTATTGTCACTGTGGGTGAGAGCTTCCTTGGGCATGGTAGTGATTCTGGAAGGGATGCGCCAATTAATATTTTTTGGTGGATGATATATTCTATTTTATTTTTTTATTCTTTTTTTGCATATTATGCAAAATCCTGAATGAAAAAATCCCAATAGTTAAAAAAAATTTTTTTTAAAGTGTATTCATTTTTCAGAGACAGAGACAGAGCATGAGTGGGGGAGGGGCAGAGAGAGAGAGAGAGAGAGAGAGACAGAACCCAAAGCAGGCTCCGGGCTCCAAGCTGTCAGCACAGAGCCCAACACGGGGCTTGAACCCACAGACCATGAGATCATGACCTGAGCTGAAGTCAATGCCTAACCAATTAAGCCACCTAGGCACCCCAAAACCATCCCAATAGTTTTGCTTTAGAATATACTTTCCAAATTTGGCAGTATAAAATCTCCTTACTTATGGCTCTAGATGAAACAAATGCTCTCAAAGTTAATTCTGAATAGCTGAAATTCTTTGGCAACAAAATAATTCTGAATACTAGTAGGAAATTTATGGATTTCAATTAGAGTTTGTAGGGGCATCATAATTCCAGTTTTATATTCCATGCAGTTCAGTGTTTTGGATTTTTAATGGGGCCAGTGCAGTAATAATAAAAGTGATTCAAAATGCACCCAGTAATTACAGAGATTTGCTGTTGCCTTTGCATTAAAAATGATGATGATTTATGCTCAGTGAAATTGCAGTCTGTGGTTCTATTTAGGGTATTCTTGCTATTAAGCTGCTTATTAGTTATGGTCAGTGATTTAAAGCTTAAGAACTATATTAGAGGGCTGTAAAATTATTTATTATTTAATAGATAATAGTAAATTTGAAACAGACGTTAGGTTAATTATAATCTTGTATATTAAAGAATATGTATTAGCCCTTTGTCACTTCCTGGTCCTTTGAAATTCATTTCAAGTAAGTGGAGAAATGGGTGATGGGGTTGGACGAGACTGGTGCATTCACTTCTGCTTCCTGGTTTATAAATGGTTAACACCTTGCCTGAGTGTTTGGGAAAATGATTTTTACTTCTCATTGAGAGTCCTTCTCCCTATTAACAAATGCTAGTGTTTTAAACTTGTTTTTGTTCCTGGTTGACATTGCTTAGTTTAGGCTGGAAAGGATCAAAGAGGTGGGCCCTTCTCCTGATTTGGGGGTGGGGGCTGTGGGAGACTGAGAGGTAGTTAAGGATGAGCACATTTTCCTTTTTTTTTTTTTTTAACGTTTATTTATTTTCAAGAGACAGAGAGAGCGCGCGCACGGGAGGGGCAGAGAGAGAGGGAGACACAGAATATGAAGCAGGCTCCAGGCCTCTAAGCTGTCAGCACAGAACTGGACTCCAGGCTCAAACTCACGAACCATGAGATCACGACCTGAGCCTAAGTCGGCTGCTTAACCAACTGAGCCACCCCGGCGCCTCAGGATGAGCACACTTTCATTTGGCCTTGCAAGGAGTTTGTCATGGTTCCTATTCTTATTCCATCATTCCTGTTATTAAAAACTATTGTATACGCATAAATTTACGTGTGTGTATACATATAGCATATTTACACATGTATACAAAAGATCAGGATTTATATACTCCTCATTATAGTTTTATGTAAGACAGAGATCATCCAGTGTAAATATCACGTGTGTCAGAATATGAATTTCTTGTTACAGTAATTAAATTTGATATTCAAATGTTGTGTTAATGTTCTTGTGTAAGTGCTTGGTGGTTGTACCAAATCAAGAAAAAATCGAAGACGAAGAGACTCTGCTTAAACCTTTAAATCGAATCAAATGAGAAAATATATGTGATTTATTCAGTGTAGGTTAAGACAGTAGTCTTCCCCTTTCCTGTGGTTTTGCTGTCTGCGGTTTGCATCACCCACAGTTAGTCACGGTCTGGAAGCAGGTGACCTTCCTTCTGACGTAGCTTCACAAGGTCACAGTGCCTATGTCACTCACTTCACTTCACCTCATCACATAGGCATTTTATCATCTCACATTATCGCAAGAAGAAAGGGGGGCTTGGTGGAACAAGGTAGTAAGAGAGAGGGAGTCCATGTTCATATAACAGATGGACTGCTGTGTTATGAAGCTACGCTGTAATAAGAAAGTACCCCTCCCCCCAACTCTCAAAACCTTAACATATACTTATTTCCTAAAACGCTGTCATAAGAAAATACTCCTTCCCCCCAACTCTCAAAATCTTAACAATACTTGTCTCTGGCTCCTGCAAAGTCCAGTGTATGTTGGTGGAGGCTTTCTTCCATCCAGTGATTCAGAGATCCAGGCTCCCTTCATCTAGTGACCTATCATCTCAACACGTGGCCTCTTCAGGGTCAAGAGAACTGGGTATTGACTCATGCTGTTTTTTAAAAAGTATGGCCTGGAAGTGACTTCATTTATCTCTACTTCCGTCCCATTGGCTAGAATGCCATTAGATGTCTCCCACCCATTTGTAGAGGAGCCTGAGAACTATAGCCTCTTCTGTGTCAAGAGAAAGGGGGAAAAAGAGGTAATAGGTGAAGAAGCAGTGTCTCTGCTGCATTATGTAAATGCTTGTGAACTCTTTGCATGCACATGTGAATTGATAATTGGAGAAATGTCATAAAGGCATGGCAAGGATGTCATGATCAACAGTGTCATGCTCTCCCTTCTCTCCTCCACCCCATGTACTAAGGATAGGAAAGAAAATCCATTGGTTGTATCCAAATCCCCATCATTTGTGACTTGGTGCATTTTAGTTTTATCATAGTTGGTCTACCTCTTTCCTTCCTTGAGAGTAGTTGAAGGTCCAGCCTAAGTGCAGCATTGCAACCAGGCAGGTAACTGATAGTGATTCCCGTTAGTCTGTTCCACATTGGGTCCTCGTTTTCCATCCCTGACCATCTTCCCCTTTCCTTCCAGAGAATGCCCTTCGTTTCATTAAAATTAATGGTGCCCATTTTGAAGGCGGGAAAGAATCATTTAGCTGTTTAACAGTAGAACGCTTCAGTTGATAAATCCAGTTACATGTATTAGTTTTCTATTGCTGCATGACAAATCACCACAAACTTCATGGCTAAATATAACCCTCATTTATTATCTCAGAGTTCTGTAGGTCAACATTCTGGGCAAGTTGGACTGGGTTCTCTGTTTAGGGGTCTTACAAGGCCAGTCAAGGGAGCAGCCAGCCTGAGCTCTTATCTGGAGGACTTGGGAGGAGTCTAAGCTCTCTACGTTATTGAGAGAATCCAGTTCCTTGCAGCTGTATATCCAGCGTCCCCAGGTTTCTGTGGCTGTTCAACGTGGACCACTCTGCCTTGAGAGGCCAACTACATTTCTTCTCAAGTAGCTTCTCCATCTTCAAGCCAGGGGTGGTGGGTTGAGCCAGTCTCTCTGCCTTCCTGTCTTCTAGCCAGAAAATCATTATGCTTTTAAAACACTAGGATTAGATTAGACCCACTGGAAGAATCTGGCTTTTGTCTTGTAACGTTACCTAATCACAGGAGTGGCCTCTCACGCATTCACAGATCCACCCATACTTGGAAGGGAGGGCGTTGGACAAAGGCATGGGTTTTGCCCAAGATAGTTTAGAAAGGAAGTTTTAATTTTTACCCCAAACTATGGTTTTGAAAGGTAAGAGATCTTTCTACAACAAGAAGTAGATGCTGGTAGGGTGGCTGGGTTTTGTGAGGAGAGAGGACAAATTTTCTTTCAAAGGCTTCGTGATATACAGAAAATACTTAAAAAGCAACTGAATTTAGGTAATGGGCATATAAAAAGCTTACTTGCTTGATTTTTAAATTAAGAATCATAATCATAAAACTGAATTTAATAAATACAACCCAAAGAACTGTAGTAATGGCCAATTAAGAGAGAGATTTAGTGGGGAAGGGGAGGTCAAGAGCACAGAAGGTAAAATTCATCCGAAGATCTTTAATAGAGGAACAATAGCCCTTAAAGGATACTGCTGCTAACTGCTACTGAAAACCATGTTGTGATTTTACCTAAGTGGTTTTGAAATTTTCTTACATATCACCTGCTCGGAGAGAACATCATTTACAGCTTGGGCCCCCCACCTCTCACTACCATGTCACTGTTTTGCTAGATTTACAGACAGGACAGGTTGTAATTTGAAATGATCTTGGTGATATCTGCACACCTGATGGTTTCTCCTCTGCATTCCCTACCCCCTCCCTAGAGCGTGCACCCCATGAAGGTGGGGACCTTGGCTGCCTCAGATTTTCACTGTAAGCCCTTGGCTCTAACTGTCCTGTGCACGTGGTAGGTAGGTGCTCAGTGAATATTGACTGAAGAAATAACCAGGTGAAACCATTTGCCACCCTTTCATCATTGGTCTGTGAAGCAGATCAAGTGAAGTGGGGGCCTGGAGGTTCCATTTTTCTTTCCTAAATACACACGGACTCCCTTTAATTCAGTGACGCCCATCTAGCCTTTTCCCTCTTGGTCATTTTATCTGACAATATTCTGATGCTTCTTAACATTTATACAAAGCACTTGATGTCTCTGGTCAGCAGGCTGGCAAATAAGTACCTGACCGTAAAATGCTCACTCACAGGAATGCTTATTGACAAATTAGATTGGACTTTATCTTGTCAGCATAGCGCTAACCTAGCTATTTAAAGTTGTTTTATTGTTACCCTAGGTTGTTAAATTTGAATGCAATTATATTTTCTGTAAAACATAGATACCTTTCAGGTAACTTGAATATAAAGTTATAACCGTAATGTTTCCTTCAACTTTGTCCTGGAATGGGAATACGGAGAATTGAAGACTCGTCCCAGCTCTGTCATGAACTTGTGTAGAAGTCACTTCATTCGTGATTTCTGAGAACTGACCCATCTCACTATCTATAAAATGAAGACATTTATGGCATAAGAAGTAGATGATTTCTAATGCTTCCCTCTGAGGAATCACCCATCATCTTTTTCTTCTCTCTCATTGGTAAAAGATATGCTTTCTTTGATTGGGACTTAGTATTTCTTGTTTTTTTAATTTTTTTATTTTTAAGGCTTCTATTTTTTTTAAAGTGTTCATTTACTTATTTTGAGAGAGAGAGAGAACAGGCAGGTGGGGGAAAGGGAGAGAGACAGACTCCCAAGCAAGCTCTCCACTATATCAGCACAGAGCCTGACACGGGACTCAGTCTCATGAACCATGAGACCGTGACCTGAGCTGAAGTCAAGGGACAGATGCTTAACCGACTGAGCCACCCAGGTGCCCCAGGACTTCATATTTCTAAATATTGGCTGGCCATGTGCCCAAAGAAAAGTTGGTGCTATAAAAGAATTTGCACAGGATTCCCTGAACTGAAAATAGATGTGTGGCATGTTTTGGTCAATGAAAGGTGAGTAGAAGGTGGATCTCTTGTGGGCTAAAGCTTTATAAAACTATGTGTGGCTCACAAATTTAACCTTTTCTCTCAAGTCATAGTAACTGACAGATGTTCCTGATGGAGACTGTTTGGGCATCTTTGGTCCTGGAGTGAAGAAAATGGCACAGAATCATAGCAGCCCCACAGTGGACGTGTGGCATGACTGAAAAACAAACCTTTATTGTTGTAAGCCGTTGGCATCATGGGGGCATTTGTTACTATAGCATAACTGGCCCATCCTGACTGCTGCACATGCCTGATGCCTGCCTGTGTATGCCAGTTCAAATCACCTTGGCCTTGGTTGCTATTCCAGGCTCTGGTAAGCAAGCAGTTCTGTACAGGCTTTAGCTAGCAGCGCATAGGTGCAGCCTGACAGCTAGTTGGCATAAGCCGCTGCTTCTTGCTTTATGTTCAGGGGCTTCTCTGGCTTTGTCATGCATTCCTATGGGAGCTAAGTACTCACATGTGTAAACAGGAAGTGCAGGGAAATTAACACCCATGAGGCAAAACCTTGACAAATGGGCAATAAACTCTGAGGGATAACTGTTACCCTCTTTCTTCTCTTACGTGCACGGTTCTGAGATGCATTTCCTGAGGCTTCTCAGGTCTTGAAGGATTGAGCAAACACATCGCCACATGGCCAGCTCCATAATGCATCTTCCTGGTGGCTTTCCTTCCTTTATGTCATGTTCCCTGGCCCTTATTTCTACTCTCTAGGATCACATTCCCAAATAAACTACCTACGCACAAGCCTCTGTGTTAGGCTTTGTTTGGTGGGGGAGCAGGACTCCTCACCAGCCAGACCTTCATTTAATTGAATCAATCAGAGTACAGTCTACCACCAGGGTGAGTTATTTAAGTAATTCAGCAGTGTGAAGGATTATACTGTGCATTTATAGCAACTTGAAAAGCATAAACACTTTGTTACTCAGCCTGGGAGTTATTGTTAGATTTGCAGATCCAAAAATAAGACCTTCCCCTCCCCCTCATATTAATCTCTTATTATTAGCTCTCTGTCCGTCCCGGTGCCATAATGTCCAGGTCCATGATGTTTGAGAGTCAGTGATTTGTTGAGGACCGTATCGTGAGGAAGGTGTTCCGGTATTAAAGCAGAATTGAGGTTTTGGTGTCTCTGTTTTTCTATGTGCCTCCTTTACCCATCAGCCTGGTTGCCACTCCCCGACAGTGCGGTGTGGGACATTTGTCTGGCATCATGGGAAACATCACCTTGTTTAAGAATTGAATTGGCCAGGTTCCCATAGTATCTTGGCTCTGTTTCTTCTTCACCTCCTCATTAGTCTATTCCTTAGAAATCTTAAAATCGCAGCATGATAGAACCAGAGGGTATCTTCAAATCATCTAACCAAATGCCTTATTTCATAGGTCAGAAAACAAGTCCACAGAGGTTAAAGATAATGATCCATTGGGGCGGGGGTAAGGAGAAGTTGAGGGGGATGTAATCCTGCCTGTTAAGAAGATACCATT
Organism: Crocuta crocuta; assembly: GCF_008692635.1. NCBI lineage: Eukaryota > Metazoa > Chordata > Mammalia > Carnivora > Hyaenidae > Crocuta > Crocuta crocuta. Next base: position 5,123,673 of record NW_027532015.1, on the reverse strand, counting down.
CTTTTTTTGACATAATTAAATTCTTGATTGTGAAGCTCTTAAATGAACCAGGAAAATCTAAGCACTTACAATGCAAAGTGTGATTTTTAACTAAGGCTTTTTCTCCCCCCACCCCCCAATCTGAATGTGAAGGTGGCGGATGCATAACTAATCTTAGCTGAGTCTATATTAGGAAATCAGCAAGGTGTCTGTATTTAACTTTCATGATCTGTGAATATAATGTAGTGTTAAGTAGCATGGTTTTACACATTATATCCTAAAATAAAAACAACTCCTCCTTTAAAGTGGTAGTAAAATACAGCAATGTGAAAGGTTATTTTACATTTGGTTCCAAAGGGAATGAGAAACATACAAGAAGTCATTCTTAAACATGATTTCAGCTGATGTATATATCTATTTTAAATACCGTTTTACCGGGAGGGGGGAGGGGACAAAAGTAATTTCTTGGAATTGCGTTTTGGGTCATATGGGGAAATTCCTATCAACAGAAGAGGTGGGGGGAGTTTTAAAATCTCTTGTTATCCTGGTTTTGAATTTTCTGAAAAATATCCAATCCACAGAGCCTCTGTGTTTTTGCTTAGGGAGGTTTCCATGGATCTGTGTTAGTTCCAGGAAATTTGGACCCTTTCTATTATCTCTGGAAACAGGCATGGTTCCTACAGAAACTACATGGGATTATCTGTTTCTCTGTTTAACATCTTTGCTGCAGTGGGTTGGATTCCTGAAGGAGTAAACAATGAAAAATTGTAAGGCCCAACTGTGGAAGATTGTGTGAAGAGTAGAGCAAGCTATTCTGAGTTAAGACATAAAAAATGTTGGCCTTTTAGCTTTTTGAGATACTGCTCTAAAAAGTCTTGCCTGGCAAATGCTAACCAATGCAAGAATGTAGGGCCACCAGTGTGACACTGACACTGGGATTCTGGGCTTTGACTTTCATTTGGTTGACCAGGATTCATTTTAATACATTTGAATGTTTCCAAGAATGAGATTTGAGCTTGTGACGAGTCTATTCCTCTGGCAAAGTTGCTCCTAATCCAAAGAAGACAGACCCTTGGGGGAATTAACACAAGAGTCTTGTAACCTATTTGGGTACCAAACATTCTCAGTTGGATCTCGATGTAAATAATGTGTTTTGTATACATTTATTTGAAGGGGTTCTTAAATTCTTGGTCACTTTTAAAGCAGTATTTTTTTTCTCAATCAAAGGGCAGCAGGAAAGCAAAAATACATATAACAGTAAATTTACTTTTTTATTCACGTGCCCTGTGTGTGTGTGTGTGTGTGTGTGTGTGTGTAGGGGTGGGGAACGGAGGGTACTATGTTGTAATATGTTTTTAAAATAATTAAAGAGGTCTTTGTGCTTGAACAAGCTGAGAACTATACTCCTATGTAGTTATGTTCTATAGGGCATGCTTCACAAAGCTAAATGAAATATTTAAAAGTTAATGGCTAGACAGTGCTTAAAGCATACACATTACTCATGATTTATTCTAATAACATTTGTGGATGACTAACTTAATGCTGCCGCACAACCGTTCTGTTTTTTTCCTGAAGATGTGCCTAAGTATCTGTGCCTCCTTAGGGGTGGGTTTATATCACTCAATGATTGAACAAAGAAACAGAATTCCATGCCTTTTAGGGGGTAAGTGTTAGGAAAAAGAAAAACAACCCACCCAGACACTTGTATGGGCTTACATTGTGCCAGGTACTATTCTAAGTAGTCTTCAAATATCAGCTAGCTTGTTTAATGCTCCTAGTAACACTCTGAGATGTAGCTACTACTGTCGTTCCCATTTTATAGATGAGAAACTGAAGCACAGAGTGGTTAGGTTAAGTAATGTGTCCATGGCCACCCATCCAGGAAGCAGTAAACCTAGGCTTTCATTTCAGATTCTGAGCCTGGATCTCTGGTCCTGCACTGCTTCCTGACCATTGTCCCCCCCCCACCCCGACCCTCCCACCCCTGCAGAGCATTTCACTTCTTTCCAGGCAGAAAGGGATAGATGGGCTCCTGAGGACTACCGGGAGGTAGGCTGGTTTGATTTCAGGGAGAGTACCCTTGTGTGTTCTCCTCCCTATCCCTAACCCTCAACATCACACACACACACACACACACACACACACACACACACACGCACACACACACACACACACGCTCACCTGGGCTTACTCTAGACATGGCGACGTTAGGTTACCTTGTACCGTAACTGTGAAGTCCTTTGATCTGGGCTTTGTTCCCAAACCTTCTGGAACTATCACTTCCTAGCAGCAAGTATGTGTGGTAAAGACGTCCATCCAGTGTGTGATGGAACTCAGTCCAATTTACATATTTTGCGGCTTCGGGTAACCCATGCACACGTCTTCAGAGGTCATTTGGCCAAGGCCAGCATCTTGAGGATTGTTCAGCTGCCTTTATAAATCCTGTTCCTTTAAAGCAATCAGTGATGGTCTTTGAGACTCTTGAGTGATGGCATCGGAGTGTATGGCCTTTGTGAGACATTTGAAAGTGTCCCTCTTTTCCCCTGCCAACACAGAGAACAGATAGAGCGAAAACAAAGACACGGGTGCCCTGGACAGTCCTTCGTTCTGGCTGCCACTGAACATGCAAATATGCTTCGCAAGAAATTGCTAAAGAGGATTATGACAGTTGCCTCGCTTCCCTGCCCATTCCAATTTGGCAGGTGAGGTCAAGGCCCAGTGGAGGCCATGCTTCAGTGTTTGGGAAGCTGGGATGGGATGCCAGGGGGCCACAGGTATTGTGATGCGGCAGGCTGGTCATGGGCAGAATCGGCCAAGTGACTTCAAAAGCTCTTGTTGTGAAAGCTGGCACGCACAGCGCCTTAGGGACGCCCCAACCCCCTCAGACCAGCGCTCTCTGCAGCCTCTCTCACCAGACAGGAGAGGAAAGTCAGCTTGCTTGCCTGGCAGGAAGGCTCCAGACATGGGGCTGAGGCCGATAGGGAGCCAGGAGGGTAAATACTGAGCGATTGTTAGGAAGGAGCTTTTATTTCAAAGGGCAGAATTCTATTCCAGCCTGAGGAGTTGGTCAGAGATTGGGGCTGATTTTATGATATCCACTTGGCCCTTGGGTCTAGAAGTGGGATAGAGCAGTGGTTTTCAGGTGTCAGCCACAGACCTTAGGGGGTCTCCGAGACCCTTTTAGGGTTCTGCAAGGTAATAATTACTTTATAGCAACACCGTGACATTATTTGCCCTTTTTGCCACGTGGACATTGGCACCAGTAGCACAGAAGCAACAGCGAGTAAAAATGCTGGCACGTTGGTGCCGGTCAAGGCAGCGACACCAGCTGCATTAGGGTCTATTGCATTCCTCACCTATACATGCCCCAGAAAGTCATCTGCCTTAAAATATCTTTGCTGAAGCAGTAGAAATTAGTACATTGATTAAATCACAATCTGAGTACATTTTTAAAAATATTCTATCTGACAAAAGGAAAACTGTTGGATGGGGGTCTGGGACAGGGTGCCCCCAAATAACACCCCTTTGGCATATTGGGTACTTTGAGCTAAAGTTCCATCAGGAGCAGCTGATGCACAAAGGAATCTCTGACTGTCCTTTGTCTCTCTGAGAGCAAAAAATAAGCCTCCGTGTGAATGGTGGCCTCTGCGTCAGGAGGAAAAGAGCCATCCTTACCATCAGAGACCGGGAGTTCGAGGCCAAGAAGCTCTGTAAACAAACCTTGCTACTTTTTTACTAGGGGACTGGCCTAAGCCCAAACTTCTTTGCCTTGGCAATTCTTTACACATTTATTGTTTCTTTGCCTAAAGGGTATAAAAGCTGCCTGCTTTTGTCACTTCTTTGTGACAAAGAAGTAGCTTTGGGGTCCTTATGCACACAATATGAAATTAAACTTGTTTTTCTCCTGTTAGTTTCTCTTTTATTATGGGGTTGGGGGGAAGTTGAACCAAGAACTTAGAGGGTAAGGGGAAATTTATTTTCTCTCTCCTACATACCCATGAAGACTTCCTTTGCAAACGGAAGTGTGTGTGAACCTTGTCTCTGCAAACCACGTCTGCTCTTGTTTGAGTTACTAGCTGAATTGGCTTCCTTATTCATGGAACATCATTTTCAGTTGAAAGAGTGACTGAGAAACAAACTGGGGTTATGTAGACTTGGTATTTAGCAGACAACTTCTTGAGAGTGAATAAAGGATATTTGTGGCTAATGGTAAAATTTGACTATTCAAATAAAAATTACATTTTGGAAAACTTATATCTGTCCCAATGAGATTGACAGTTTCCCAATATGGAAGGCTTTTTTGATTTGTTAATGGGCACTGACATTAACAAATAATACTTTTTTGATATGGAACAATGTGTATTAATGTTTGGAAGATCCGCATACCCCATGAACCCACCAGTTTCCAAATGAGCAATGCATGATGTTACCAAAGCATATGTGGGGAGAGGTCCATTAAAAGAAAATAGACCAAGGGCACCTGGGTGGTTCAGTCAGTTAAGCGTTCGACTTCAGCTCAGGTCATGATCTCACAGCTCCTGAGTTTGAGCCCCACAGAGGGCTCTGTGCTGACAGCTCAGAGCCTGAAGCCTGCTTTGGATTCTGTGTTTCCCTCTCTCCCTCTCTCTGCCCTTCCCCAATTCATGCATTGTCTCTCTCTGTCTCTCTCGCTCTCAAAAAGAAACATTAAAAAAAGAAAGAAAATCAACCAGTTATTTTAATGTAGTAGACAGAGTATGAAAAGTTCATTGATGTGGTTCCAAATTTCACATTGCAATGATTTTAAGAAGTTGCTTGACAACTATCTCTTGTCAAGTTTGGGCATGATATCAAAAATAATATCTACAATTATCTATCCAAATCTATGAAAATAGGGGCGCCTGGGTGGCTCAGTTGATTAAGTGTCTGACTTTGGCTCAGGTCATGGTCTTGCAGTTTGTGAGTTTGAGCCCCGCATCGGGCTCTGTGCTGACAGCTCAGAGCCTGGAGCCTGCTTCAGATTCTGTGTCTCCCTCTCTCTGCCCCTCCCCTGCTTGTGCTCTCTGTCTCTGTTTCTCAAAAATAAACAAACATTAAAATATATTAAAATTTTTTTAATAAAATTAAAAAATAAAACTATGAAAATAATTTCCCTTTTTCTTTTCTTTAATCTTTCTTTTTCTAATGACATATGCATGAGGCTAGATTTTGTTTAGCTACTTCACCTAAAATAACATGTTGTTGCAGATCAAATGTGGAAGATGTGAGAATCCAGTAGTCTGTCAAATCAGCCATTAAATAAATATCCAAAAATGAAAAATAATGCCATGCTTATTAATTTGGGGAGAAAATGTATTTTTCATAAAAATCTTATTTAGGTTAATATGTAATGCATTTACTATTTTTATTTTTAAATGAATTAAATATTTCAAACATGGCTCAGTTGTGATTTCAAGTACTGTAAATATCAATAAGTTATAACCCATATAAACAAAAGCTCTTTGGAATCCTCAATGTTTTTTAAAAATGCAAATGGATCCTGGAGCCAAATGTTTGGTGACTGCTAATATAGAATTACAGTGTTTTCTGGCTAGAGGGTTCTGAGCTATCAGAGAAATCAAAAAAGTTTTCCAGATTGGGAATGGTGACTATTTCATTACCGATCTTTAAAGGTATTAGAAAATAATGAAAATAATTTAAATATAGTCCTCTTTAAAATGAAAACCTCATAGAGCTCAAATATGCTTCCCTTGCACATTACATTCTCATTCATCAATAACTGATGTCAAAACAGAAAAATATAGGCAATTATATTCAACTTGAACTCATTGGAAATGAAAAGATCCACACACGGCTTATTATTTATAGAGAAATGCTTGCAAGTAGCCACTGAACCCTTCTCTTCTCCTGCAGCTTAAAGCACATCATAAATACTCAAATAAATAATAAACCAGTGGATGTTAAGAAAAAGAAAAGCAGTGATTTCAAATTCTGATTACTTTCTATTTTTGATGCTGCTGCAAATGGTTAAATCTCAGTCTGCTTTTTAATATACAGGGAATTCCCATATAAACACAGTGTATCATCTTTAATGTATTTTTTATAAGTCGTATTTTTCTTATATAATTAATTTAAATCGTTTGCATCATTTAATATGAAGAAGCAAAATTTCCCTTATGTATTATGAATGACATCACATATAATATCTAAGTAAGCAGTATGCTCAGCATTTAATATTCTGAATAAAAATACCTTTTGCCTAAAATCACATTTGCATGTCCTGCCTAAAACGATGAAGTGATTAAAAATGTTCCTAAGAACATTTGAGAAATTATATCTTTTTGTGAGCAGGCTCTGTATTAATTTCTGAGGGCATCTATGACAAAGTGGCACAAGCTGAGTGGCTTAAACCAACAGAAATTTATTCTCTCATGATTCTGGAATCCAGAAGTCCCACATCAGGTCTTGGCGGGGCTGTGCTGCCCACCCAAAACCTTTAAGAGAGACTCCTTCCTCTTCCCTTCCGGCTTTGGGTGGCTCCTGGCATCGCTTGGCTTATGGCTGCCTCTCTGTTTTCTGCCTCTGTCTTCACATGGGCTTCTTCTTTGTGCACGTCTCTCTGTGTACTGTTCTTATAAGGACACCAGTGACTTTAGGATTTAGGATTAGGGTGGGCCCTAAATCCAGGATGATTTTATCTGGAGAGCCTGAACCTTCTGCAAAAGCCATATTTCTAAGTTCATGTCCTGAATGATGTGAACTTTGGGGAACACCATTTATTTTACATTCCCATTCCAAGTAATAGGGTGTAGACCTACTTGAGGCACCTAGGGGGCTCAGTCAGTTGAGCATCCGACTTCAGCTTGGGTCTAGATTCCACGGTTTGAGGGTTCGAGCCCTGTGTTGGGCTCTCTGCCAACAGCTCAGAGCCTGGAGCCTGCTTTGGAGTCTATGTCTCTGTCCCTCTCTGCCCGTCTCACACCCTGTCTCTCAAAAAAATGAATAAACATTTTAAAAAATCTGGGACGCCTGGGTGGCTCAGTTGATTAAGCATCCGACTTTAGCTCAGGTCACGATCCCACAGTTTGTGGGTTCAAGCCCCATGTCGGGCTCTGTGCTGATAGCCCAAAGCCTGGAGCCTGCTTTGGATTCTGTGTCTCCCCTTCTTTCTGCCCCTCTCCTGTTCATGCTCTGTCTCTCTATGTTTGTCAATAATAAATAAATGTTTAAAAAAATTTTTTAATTAAAAACTTACGAAAAAAAGATAGGGTGCAGACCTACTTTTATAATGGTAGGCTTTGCTGTTGGACACACTCCCTCTTCCACTGGCGNTCTATACTTTAAAGCCTCAGGTTCCTCATCTATAAAACTGGATCTGTGATAGGCATCACATTAGCTTATGGTGAGAAGTAATGGGGATTTTTGCATAAATATGCAATGTGCTCGGCACAGTAGAAGGTCATTTAATAAATATCAGCCTACTGTTGCCAGGGTAGGCAGGTAATAATAATTACCGTATTTACAATAAACATACCATTAAGGGCAATTATATCAGTGATAATCATAATAAGAATTAACAGATTACCGCTAATGGTGTCTTCAAAGACCATTAGTACATAATAATGGATGATTTTTTTGTGACTGGGTACATAAGAAAGGGACAGAGAGATGAAAACCCTTAAGTAGGCAGCCTTGAGTCTGGTCAGAGACAGACATTACTGAAAACTGAGTTTGTGTTCTCCAAAATTCATGTGTTGAAACCTAATGGCTCGTGTGATCGCATTTGGAGGTGGGACCTTTGGGAGATGATGGGGGTCATGAGGATGAACCGCCGATGATGGGGTCAGCGCCATTATAAAAGGTACCCCAGCTTTATAAAAGCTCCCTCACCCCTTCTACGAGAAGATGGTGTCTGTGAACCAGGAAGAGCGTCTTTACCAGACATCTTGATGCTGGGCTCCCCAGCCTTTGTTGTATAAGCCACCCAGTCTCTGGAATTCTGTCGTGTCAACCCGGACGGACGAAGACAGTCCTCATAGGACCCACGGGGTATGTTTTGAAGAGCTGCCTTGGAGGACAGAACACTGGTATTTAGCACTCCGGCGTGTACCATTATTTTGTTCAGGGTTTATATTACTCATTTCTAGGCCTGTGTCTTGATCACCATTTTAGATGGTATTTGGAGACTTTGAAGCATAAACAGAAAAACTGTAAAAGCCCATTTACATTCTGTGGAGTCTGGTCCAGCCGAGTCTGCCCTTCTGCACCTGTCATGCTCAGCTCCCTTGGTGGCTATTTCAGACTCCTCCCTTCTCCTGAAAACCCTGCCCTTGACCCTCGCAAGATAGCCTTGCAGAGAGCCTTGGCCTGGTCCTGGCTGAGGCTAGCACCCTGCTGCATGTGAGCTCCATTCCTGTCTGTCCTTCGTGGCCGAATATTCCTGCACATTTGTTCTTGTCCTCTGTTTCTGATGAGGAATTACCCCTCTCCCCTCTAAAATTAATCCCTCCCCTGGATATCTACTCTTGTCCCAAGTATTAATTATGAGCCATAATAACCCCCTTTGTTTTATGGCGTTTGGTCTCCCTCCATGGAATCCTTCCATTCAGTCTGTAAATATGCCTCGGCTTCCTCTTTGTTCTTAAAAACATTGTCCTCTCCAGCTACCATGTTTCTTCGCTGTGCTATCCAACTTCTTCAAAGTGCGGTGACCTAGGCCCAGCTTCGTGTTGTGACAGCTGTTAATTATTATAAAATTGTTGAAAGAACAATACAGAATTCCCAGTAGCTAAATCCCGATAATTTCTTCCTGGTAGAGATAAGATGTGGCTCTGACCCTGGGCATTCAGGAGGTTGGGGCCTTGGAACCTGGTCTCTGGGAGCTTCCAGACCACAGCTCCACGGGCTGCTCTCAGTGTGTAGGAATTTAGCATATCCAGAATGTTCGCTGATGAGTATGGCAAAGTGCTTCTAAGAAATTGGGAATTTACATAGCTGTTCCATTGGAAAAATTATAAAATCAGTAAATGCCCCGAGGATAATATAAAGATACTTTTGTCTTCTAGCTTCTGAATTTGTTCCTGAGAGTTTTCTGAATAATAAGCGAGTAAGAACATTTCCAGTCTCTCCAGTATATTTTCCATTTGCTGAAAAACCTGCCGATAAGTCCTGAGTGAGGTTTAGAGCCCATGTGGGTCGAGAGGAGGTAGTGAGAGGCAGTGCAGTTTCTCATATCCTACATTGGTGTTTCCAGGGACTAGATAGTAAATCAGTAGTGAGCAAGGACGCACCACAGCTGATGGGTAGGATAGTTGTACAGAACAGTTTACATAGCATTTGGGCGTTTGTGTTTAAAATCAAAAAAAGAAAATATATGTAGATCATTCTGAAGTAGGTTATTTTAGTCCGTAGAATCCCCTAGGAAATCTAGCAGAAAAAGGACACGTAAGCCAGCTCATTCTATAATATAAGAATGCATCCTGCAGCTTACTGGGGTCTGGGAGGCAGCCTTGGCCTTTCTGACTGCAGCAGCTGAAGGGAGCCAGGCCTTTTGAGGAACTGAAAGGTGACCATCAAGATATATCCTGGTGGAGTGGACACATATTGAAAATGTTTCCTCTGTTGTATAGGCAAAGGAAAACGTACTCTCAGCTGACTGCTGGACTAATATTTTCCAATAGGAACTCAGTGTACTAAGGAATGATATGTAAACATTATACTGTGGATGGATCCAATTGATCGGCAATAGTTGTGCATGTGACGTTATGTCTATGTTCCGATGGGAGATATAAAGAAGTACGAAAGGTGGTTTCTGCCCTTGGAGAAGTTTGCAGTTAAAACGAAACTGTAGGGGCACCTGGGTGACTGAGTTCGTTAAGCGTCTGAGATTATGATCTTGCGGTTTGTAGTTTGAGCCCTGCATCGGGCTCTGTGCTGACAGCTCAGAGCCTGCTTTTGATTCTGTGTGTGTCTCTCTCTCTGCCCCTCCCACACTCATGCTCTCGCTCTCTTTCCCTCTCTCAAAAATAAATAAACATTTAAAAAAATAAAACAAATAAATAAAAATAAGCTGTATTTAAATCCCATCTCTCTAAGCAAATCCCAACCATCCTTGATTCCATGGTAGGCAATGTGACATGGCTGAATGTTGATAAACTTAGCTTGAGAAAGTCATGAGGTAAAAAGTCTTTTACCTTGTCACCAGACCACCCAAAGATTCAGCTTGTGTCATCCAGAAGGAGAGAAAGTGGCATTTGTTCCATCAATATTAACTTTTTCCTGAAAGGGTTTTTCCCCACCCCCCATTGTAAGGAAACTGCATCGGCGATTAATATACACTCACCAGTTTTATGTCTTTATCCAGCAGCACCTAAATATGGAGATTTTCTGCCTGTTGGCTCTATATCTGCAGTGGAGCCATAGCCTCTCGAGTGATGACACAACAGGGAAAGAACTTCCAAATCGGGTACCCTCCATATAACTATGATTGCCTTGAATCAGGGGGTAAATCACAAGCTAAAAAGAGTAACAGACTTGAAATCAGTTAAAAATCAGAGTAATCAACTGAGGAAAAAATGTAATCTCATAAATCTAATTGTTTCTAATGTTTATTTATTTTTGAGAAAGAGAAAGAGTGTGAGTGGGGGAGGTACAGAGAGGGAGGCAGGCAGAATCCCAGCAGGCTCCAGGCTCTGACTGTCCGCACAGAGCCCGAAGCAGGGCTCGAACTCACGGACTGTGAGATCACGACCTGAGCTGAAGTCAGGTGCTTAACTGACTAAGCCACCCAGGCGCCCCTCATAAATCTAATTTTTAACCACAGGACAATAGTTTCTTTATTCATTAAATAACTTTCGCTGCCCCTCCCTTTTTCTTGAATTGGAACTCTAACATAGATTAGGAGAATTGCCAAATATCTGTGAAGTGAAAGACTCCCTCTACCCCTCCCACTCCCCATAATAGCCAAGAACAAATAAAACCGAAGAGTCATGGTTCCGCCCAGGAATTAGGTTTGTGTGGCCGTAATGTAAGAACTGTGATTGAGAGTGCTCTCAAAGGCACGTTAGGGGAGAATGAGGCCAACTGAGCAAGAAATCTTTTTTTTTTTTTTTTAGCAGCATTTCCCTAGAAATAGGGAGATATAATTTGGCACGTTACAAACTGCTGGCATTCATTTTTTGTAAACCCTGCCTTTAAAAATAGCAAAACTTCAGGAGCATTAATGGAACTAAAAATATAACCTGCTATTAATTGTTTCTAGGATAGGCTCTCATGGTTTTTGAGAAAGGACCAGATTTGAAGCAATTCCATGCGTATTTTTTTTGGTCAATCTAATATCCAAAGAAGCCTATAAATACATATCAACAGATTATTATTTTTCTCAGAGTGAATAAAGATCTTCTTTCTTGGTAGGCATCTGCCAGATAATTTAGGGGGGAAAGGAAAAATGAAAAAGGCGTGGTGGGGGGAGCAGCCGTGTGAAATGAGACTGGACTAGCGGTGCCTGTCTACCCGTAAGACACTTCCGGCACGTATCCCCTTAAAGCCGGCCAGAATTTTAAAACCCTGTTCATTTCTGTTCCACGCGAAGAGTGGGCTCTATCAGGAGCCGGATCAGGGACGTCACGATGCATGTCAGCTGCCAGAGCATGAAGCCGCGTTTGTAACAGAGAAATTAGTGACGTTTCCCTGCAATCATGAAGCAACATGTGCTGGGCTAATTACTGCTGTCTGTGACTGCTCACATCTTGAAACTTTCCATTGACCCAACTGCAGAAATCCTGTTTGTCTGCCACCCCCCCTTCTCTCCCAAAGAACAACAACAACAACAAAAAATAGCAAAATGCAAGGCTGGGCTTGTTTAATGAATGTGATTTGTTTTTGTTGAAGCAAAGGCACACACGAGGTTTCAGAGGCTGTCAGCTTGATGCCAGGTTTGTGAATGATTTCACGGTCCACGTCTTCAGAGGGGTTTGATAATATGGAAGGTGTCTGCCCTCTCTGGTGATGACCTGTCCAAAGGCATTTTCCTGACTTTTGTAGGTTCCTAGAATGAAAATGACCTTTAAAGGTAGGTGAGGCCATCTTTCTGACTTCAGACAGAACTATATCTAGCATGGGCAGATAGCGGAGAATCTTTCATTTTAGGAAGAATGTCCTCACGATGCTGCCTCATCCCTCCCTGTGGGACTCTTCCCTGTTCCTGGCTGGGGTCTTCCTGCCCTCTCAGAAATGCCTGATGCCCAACACCTAAAGCTGTAACCTGAGGCTCTTTCTGCCTTTTCTGCTTGAAATACAATCTCTTGCAGTATACAGCCAATATAGTTTTTGGTGGAATGCCTTTTCATTCATTCACCTGTTACAGCATTACACCAAACAGTCTTGCCTTTCTTATTATTAGGGTGACTTCCCTCCTCTACAGAACTTCCCCTCATTCCCTGCCTCCTCCCCCCAAAAAAGTTGGTCAAGGTAGATTGACTATTACTTTTCCATAGTTCATAGCAGGAAGTGATCTTAATAGAGGCGTTGGCTTAGATATGAGTTTATTTGAATGACTATTTGAATATATAAATTAGTAGTATGATATTATTACTTAGTAATATGGAAAAAAAAAAAAAAGGCCTGGAAAGAGCTTGATTCCCTAGAGAAAGAAACTTTCTGAGCACGGATAGTAATACTTTCTCTCCATTTAGATGCAATTGGTGGATGCTACTACCCAAACTAATTAATAATGACATATTAGTTAACATATTGCCATCAGCAGGTAGCTGTTTGAGCAGGGGTGAAAATGGCATGTGCTAAAACAAATCGTTGTACCCTAGAGAAATGGGCAGAGCTATTCTTTAGAAGAGCCATTTAATGATGTCTGCAATGTGATTTTTTTTTTTTCTGTACGTAATACAGCTTTAAGAGATAAAACTAGGGGCGAGGCTGGAAAGATGGAGACTAAAAAGGCAAAACAAAAGACCACAAAACTGATTCAACCTTTTCCAAAAGCTGTTCGAAGTGACAAACAAAACGAAACAAGTAAACAGTTGAATCCAAGCGGGCACAGTCTGCCTGTCACATCAGACATCACATGGAAGACTCAGGTGTCGTCATTCTTCCCCTCTGCGCTCTCTCTCTTCCTCCCCTCTGTTTATTCTAGATCTGTCAGGGGATTTGGGACATACGGCGACATATGGGCAGAAAACTATAATCTGTTGCTGGCTCTCGGTTTCCGAGGAATCCCTGTGACAAAGAAGGGGTTAAAACTGTCAACACCTATCACAGCTCGGTGATAATTAGTGTAATAGCAATCCCAGAACATCGGCACAGATAAGCACACAGCAGCAGGCAATTTCTACAAGGGGGGCTGCTTCCTAAGAAATCCTTCTCCACCTCTTTCCGTGTACAACTATGCTTTCTAAATGCCTCTCTGAAAAAGTTACTGTGTATGCATACAAATGATTCTGACTAAGGATGATTGTGACCTTTTTTTCTATTTCAGAAGGTGCATTTTGAATTAGCACTTGCAGATACAAGTTGAATAGATATGTACCCTTAGTGCACAAGATAGGTGGCCTGTAGAGTGTCTTCAAGTGTGTGGACAGTTAGTTACTCTGCTCCTAAGGACACTCCAGTGTAGGAGGGAGTGAGGTCGTTTAAGGAGACAAACTGTTGCAAGACGTACTTTCATTTCATTTTTTTCTTGACTTTCCTGTTCTTCCAAGAAACAAAAGGGAGGGAAAAAAAGAACAATGTTTTTAAATAAGACAAGCAAGACTTAGGCCTGAAAAAAATAAAATACGGTTCTCATTTAGTAGCTTCAAGGAGATAATTGATAGATTCGAAAAACAAAGACTTAAAGCTCTTTTCCCAGGGGCTCCTGGGTGGCTCAGTCAGTTAGGTGTCTGACTTCAGCTCAGGGCATGATCTCACGATTTGTGAGTTTGAGCCCCGCAGCAGGTTTTGTGTTGACAGCTCAGAGCCTGGAGCCCTCTTCTGATTCTTTGTCTCCCTCTTTCTCTGCCCCTCCCCCCTCTCAAAAAATAAATTTAAAAAAGTGCCGTTTTTTTTTCCAAAGTCCATATGGTAACCAGAAAGGACAATTGTGACTTAAACATAGGAGTGGCAGTCGGTACAGCATGTGGTCATGAGTTCGAGTCCCACACTGGGCATGGAGTTTACTTAAAACTAGGAACAGGAATCCATGATGGACTAGGGGAACAATGGGTAAAGGAGAACCTAAATAACCCCGATATGTTCAAATCCACAGGTCCCAATGGCCGGCATCCTAGAGTACTTAATGAATTGGCCGAAGTCATCACAGAACCGCTAGATATCATTTTTGAGAACTCGTGGAGGACTGATGAGGTGCCTGAAGACTGGAAAAGGGCATATTTAGAACCTTCTTTCAAAAAAGGGACATGGATGATGACCTTGGAAATACTCATCAGCTTAACTTTTTGCTTGGAAAAATTCTGGAATAATCGATTTGTATACTGGGTAACTAACTTACAACAGCTAGAAATGAGGCAGTGAAACATCACATAAAGAACAGAGTTCAGTTTTGAGATAAGGTCTTGTGCATATTTTGGGGACTCTCCTGTCCATTCTCTGAATTCTTGGGGAAAATAAATGAGGTTGGCTGAGGCATTTGGGTGATAACTAATTGTAAGTGTAATATAAGACAAAAAGCAGGTTTCTGGCATTAGCTTGCCAGAATACACCATCTCCATGTTACCTTTAACTTGAGAATTAGTAGCTTTCGTTTTATGTTTTAACATACATCTTCCTTTTGCTTCATATGGGACCATGTTTTCGTGGGTTGAAGTTTTTTTTATAGAATTCAATATAGGATAGTTTTGTGATAGAATTCGTATTTTAAGGTGCTTTTAATAATCATACATATATAGGTAGAATCATAAAGCTGATGAATTAAGGAACGTCGCCCAGGGAAGACCATGTTTTCTAAGTTCTCATTTTTAATTTAACCTGGCTAAAGTTTAACATTAGGACCAGTAAGAGTGTCTTGCTCTCCCAGAAGCCCAGCAAGAGCCAGATGTGACGTGATAGCTAGTTTCCCTCCTTCCCTGGGGACTGTCAAGGTCAATGTTGTGGCCAATCCCACCTCACTCCCCAGGTTTCTGAAGTCGGGCCTGTGGGGGCAGTGAGGGCGATATAACCACTGGCCGCATAACCACAGCCAGAAAGGAGAGTAGAAGGGAAAAAAAGACAAATCTGGATTATTTCTCATTGTTACTTTTCTTGCCTTTGAATGTCAGTAGTTTTATTTCCTGCTTAGAAAACACAGCCATGTTGATGGGATCAAAACGAATTGAAAGGAAATTATCAAAGAAGACACAGATACACAGGAGGCTCCCGGGGCAAGCAGCTTCAGAGAGGCCCTGACCAGTCCTGCTTTACAGAATCTTTCCCACACTGCTTGGAAATATACACGATATGTACATTTGCATCAGCATTGTGATTCTTAAGAGTAGGAAGAGACTCTCGAAGGAAAAGCGGTTTCCATTCATTTTCTTCCTGGTGCATACTGGTCCCTAGGTGAGCAGTTAAGGACTCCAAGGGCATTTTTATCACGGTACTGCTTTAAAAATCTAAGGTTTACATAGTTTATCTACTTCTAGAGGTTAATTTAGACACTGTAAAATCAGTCTCATTCTTAAATGCAATGCAAGGAGATTAAACTCAAAAGCATGTATAAATTATCCTTTAAACTGTACGTAGCTTGCAGATAAGTAAGGATTATACTCCAGTCAACCTTTTCGTCATTTTTTAAGTGAACCAGTCTTTAAAATTTCCAAGCTAGATTTTTTTTTAAGGAGTCGGGGATGAGGGGGGGGTTCTGTTTAGATTACAGAT
This sequence comes from Crocuta crocuta, assembly GCF_008692635.1. Taxonomy (NCBI): domain Eukaryota; kingdom Metazoa; phylum Chordata; class Mammalia; order Carnivora; family Hyaenidae; genus Crocuta; species Crocuta crocuta. Next base: position 5,107,851 of record NW_027532015.1, on the reverse strand, counting down.
ATAATTTATTGTGATAATAAATGGCTTCCTGTTCAAGACCTCATTTCTAGATGCAGCATCGGTGGTAGATTTATTTCACAGACATTTACATGGATTTGTTGAACTGTTGCTAGAAAGGATGCAATTTCCGAAAAATCTATTCACCATTGGTATCATGGTACAATCTATTGCAACCAAAAGAAAATAGGGGGCGGGACTCTGGTCATTTAAAGATTTATTTTCTAGTTGTGTAACGCCTAACTTTAATTATCTTACTACCTTTAAATCTCTTTGTGTCTGCTAGTGGAATGTGAAAATAATGATTCTCTACCTAAATTAAAAGTCACAGTCAAGAATGATGAACTAGCCAATGGACTTGTAAGACTTCTTACCTAAAGCCAGAGGAAGAAAACTTTAAGTAGGGAAGTATTAAAGGAAACCCATTAATTCTTTTGCATTAAATGAAGATCAGGTAAGAGTTAAAATATAAGAGGAAGGAAGGAGTCTTAAGCATGAATTGTATCTGGAGATAATTACTCTTAGGATGAGTAATTATTTCGTAGCATTTTTTCTTTTATCTAACATTTATGATATTCTTAATATTTTAAGATAAAGGAGGTAGCTAAGGGACAAATATTGCTATCACAACCAGAGGAGTATCTTGATTTATATATCCTAGAACATCAAGAGACATTAATTAGAGACTTTGTTTCATAACATTGAGGAATTTGGAGGATTATAGCCAAATTCTTGTTCAGTTCATCTTATAACAAAATTTTGGGGGCTGAGGAAGGAAAAATTTTATTTATATCAGCTATTTTTTGACTTAGGAAGTGCATAATGTTCAGGGCTCCCTCCCACTAAAGGAATTGAAGCAAATTAGAGTAGCTCTACTCAAGCAGTTTCTCAGCCCAGAGAAGTTTACAGCATCTTGTGTTGTGAAATCAACAACAAAAACAGTAAGCCTTGAGTTTTTACTTTGGAGCTACTCAGCTCTTAGTTCAAATTAAAATCATGCTGATTGCCTTTTCAGGTGGTGAATCTGTTCAGAACATAAACTATAGTGTAGCATGGGGAATGGTCTTGAACGATTATTGAACTAATCATCAGCTTTTTGTTCTTGTCCATAAAATAGGAAAAATAAATACCTTCTGTAATTCTTAAGAGGCTTAGCATTTCTGCACCAAACACCCACAGAGTTCCTGGCCCAGTGCTTGACAGATAGTAGGTACTGAGTGCCTTCTTCCCTTCCATTTTTTACTCTGTTACTTTCTTTATTTCCTCTTATATGAAAGAAATTACCTTAAAACTGACTAGAAAACTCTAGCGTAAATTGACATGTCCTTATTGCTGCCTTAGACCCACTGAACAACCTTTTGCTTTCTTTTAGAAAGGTTACTGTGGCCACTCGCAGCAGGAGTTCAGTAAATGCTTATTGATTAAATGAAAAGAATGTGATTTTTAAAAACAATGAGCAAATGTGTAAGGCCAGCACTTTTCAAGGCTGGGGAAATAGTCACAGAGATGCATATGAAGGTATTTCTTTTTTATAGTTTTAGGTTTATAAATTTGGTGTACAGGTTAGTGAGTAGCATATGTGCATTTTCATCTGATTTTGTGACTGTGATTTACAAATTAGGAGTGCAAATGGGCATTTCCCCATAGAGTCTTCTGGGATAAATCCGGCAAGATACCAGGCAGATGATGGTGGATCAGCAAACTTTTCTAGGTGAAGAGAAACCAGATGTGCCAGTGACTAGGAAACACCTGCCAGAAAACTGAGATGAACCTATCTGGATTCTTTACTGGAAAGAGTCTGAGTGCCGTAAACAGGTTCCTCGCCTGGGCATTGAAGAGTAACAAAAAAGAGAGGTTAAAGAAAATTACATTTTTAGACAAAATATTTGGTTTATATAAATTTGTATATGTAATATTAAATTAGGTATCAAAACATCAGGTTCAGGCAGGTAGAAGATTTCTGAATTTCAAAGTAAAATGAGGAGTAAGGAGTAAGTTATTATATCCAGAGATATATACGGGAAATAAGCAAGAGCCTGACCTTAAATTGCCAGTTCTCAGTTCAGACCAAGGACCAAGTAATAGGCAATGCTTAGAAGTCAGCTGCCAACTTGTGCTTTGACTAAAGCCACGGCAGATGCTGTATTAAACAAAGTAAGTTGCATAGAGCAAAGCCCATCAATCAGCTAGGTTTACTCTTCCCGAAGTTTCTAGACTCTTTGCAATCTCAGTGGTTATCAGTTAGATATTCCTACACTAGATGTTTTACACTATCATATTCTTTGATTAGAAAATTCTCGTTAGCATTCTATTATTAATCTCTAAGGATATAAAATCAAACTTCTACTCCATGATGACTATGACAGTTATTTCCATGAAAGGTAAACACTTAAAAAAAGAGTGGTAGTTCAGAAAAATGAATAATATAACTTTTTATTTTGAATTATCAACCCGATGTTTTCCTTTAAATTGTTTAAATTCCTGGAAATGAAGTTTTATTTTTTATTGTTGTTAAAAGATAACTTTTAGAGGAAAATGGGAGGTTAAATTCCACATTAAGAGCTGGGTGGGGTTTGTTTTTTGTTTTTTGTTTTTGTTTTTTGACAATTCGACCAAAATTTCTTCCAAGTGGTACAAAAGGAAGGACATCAACTTTGCAACATTAAGATGAGAAGTGTCTTCTGTACATGTGTTCTGTATCATGCCCTTTGTCAGATGAATTTCCCCTTATTATTCCAAAAATAAAATGCTGAGTTGAATATCCTCAGGGCAAAGTGGTGTATCAATTGGGGCAAATGGTAGAAATTCTATTGCGGTTGTTGTCCTGGTCCCTAAACTTGACAATACTCTGAGATACTCTTTGGGTGACTACAGCCATTATTCTTTGAAAAGTTCTGCCCATCGGGAAATGTGTGCATAGGTCTGAATTATCAACATGTGTACATCTAAGTAGCTGAGCACAGATTCATTCTAAATATAAGCTGCAGTTTGGTTTTTGGAAATGTAATTGTAACTGACACTTNCCCTTTCATTAATTGTTTTTAAAAGGGATTGAATGAGAAGGCTCTATTAAAAGCTTAATTGGAACAGCATCACGAATCATGGATTGTATGCCCATGCAGCGCTGTGATTTGCAAACATATGTCCGCTCTTCAATAAATGTTACGGCTTTCACAGCGGTTCCGCCTTGGCCTCCTTTGTAATCGTTTACATTTTGATGAATGGCATAGAGTATGTATGTTGTTTAAATTGACGATATATAAATGTTTACAGTAATGTGGCCTTATGGGTGGCACGGGAAATCAGAGTTCCAACTTGAAAGACAAGAGAAAGCAGGGCTCCCCACACACCATGCAAAGTGTGAATAAATCATTACGATGTGTGCTTGGATGCATTTATGTGATTGTTATATATGTATATGTTGTGCCTTTCTCCTCCCCCCTACCCCACTTCCTACTGAAAAAGTACTCCCGAGGGTGATAGCATGAGATTTTGTGCCAGTAATTGCGGCTCCCCGGAGTAGGAGGTGGGATGGCGGGATCTATTAGGTGGTAGGCAGGGTCACATGTGATGTTTCTGCTATGGCTCCCACAGCCTTAAATATCCATCACCCGAGGGTTGTGATTCATCCACAGATAAGCGGCATCTCAGGGGTCATTACATCTAGAGTCTACTGGATTCAACTTTCTGGCTTCCGGACCTTGAGCAAATAGAATAAATAAATATAGACCATAGCACAATAATTAGGACATGATAAGCAGCCCCAGAACATTAATTTAAAAAAAAATTGCAGTAGTATTCTGGGTTCTGTATAAATGGCACCACGCATGATATGTTCGGTGATGATGAAGGGCTGTTTTTATTCCCACTGAATTCAAGGGTGAGCGGAATGTGAATTTAAAGCAAGCAAGATGTAGGGTAAATATTAGGAAGAAATATGTAACAATTAGAATGTTAGGCATGAAAAGGATCCTAAAATAACATGATCTGGTTCAGACAGGGGAGGCCAGGAGTTTGTGATGTGACATTGTTCCCCTAGATGCTCTAAATCCTGGCTTTTGGTCTCAGATTCTGGAGAGTCTACCTAAAGGGATCTGTGGCATTTTCAAAAGAGACCCATCTCTCTAGACAGGCCTTAATTTCAACTTAGATCCGTAATTTTTGAGACATTGCCTCAGAACACGTTTACTCCTATCCTAAATCCCCAAGCAGCCCCAGAGCTCTGTGGGGGCCAGCAGCACATTATGAAAATCTTCTCTTTCAGCTCTAAAATCTTAGGCTTCAAGTCTTCCTTGATCTATCAAGCATATTTAGAAAAGTCAATGATGTTGTCAGGCAGCACAAAAATGTACTTTTTAAAATCGGGAGTTTGGGGGAACCTGGGTGGCTCAGTTGGTTAAGCGTCCAACTTCGGCTCAGGTCATGATCTCACGGTTTGTGAGTTCGAGCCCGATGTCAGGCTCTGTGCTAACAGCTAGCGCAGAGCCTGGAGTCTGCTTCAGATTCTGTGTCTCCCTCTCTCTCTGACCTTCCCCTGCTCACACACACTCTTTCTCTCAGAAATAAAAAACATTAAAAAAGTAAAAAATAAAATGGGGAGTTGGATGCATGAAGTAGAGATCCCAAGTAAGGAGTGCTTGATAAATGATAAAGAATAGGATGTTTTATATCATTAATAAAAACACTTCACATAAGGCAGATTTTAAAGTCTTTCATTTGAATCTGGAAAATGAATACCTTCTAGTCTCATTCCAGGCCATATGCAGCTCCACTGAGGATTTTTAATTTAAAAGCGTCCTCTTGAACAATTTTAAATGAAAAACTTACCTCTTTTCCCCTCCTAGAGTTATGCTGAGGACAGCGTGTATTCGTGTAATTATGGACACTTTTTTGGCCAACTTCCCCCTCAAATATATCCATGTACCATTAACAGGATGTCTGTGGAATCTCATCTGTTTCTTGGTTGAATAATGAGCACTGATGGTGAACTGTATATATTCAGCATGCATTCTTTTACATCTATTGAGTTCAATCAACTGAACATCAACTTCGTTTTGGAAATTAATCATTCTATATAACCACATTTACAAAAATAGCCATTTCAAGTGAAGAATATACATTTAAGTTTTTCTAAGTCTTGATCTATAAATTGGAAACCCCCAACGCAGGTTTGGTTTTCCTGGTGAGTAGCTGTCTAGCCCCGAACTTTTTATGCCTCTGCTGTTCTCTGGTCTGTGAGCGTGTGCCGTGAACAGCATCATCTGGATGCACTCACTGAGGGCTCAGGCGACAGTATCTGTATAATGTCACGTTCTTCAGCAGAAAGTCCCGGAGTGACATGGTCTGGTTTTTACTGTGACTTGCACGAGGCTCTGAGCCCATTTGGTTTGTCCCTGCTAGTGTTACCCCTACTTCATAGCTCCTGGCCTGTTTTCTGGCACACTGCAGGCGCTCAGGGACATTGACGCATGAGCTAAGGACTAAAGCCCAAGGGAACCGATCCCTGAAGTTGTGTAAGTTGACTCGAGCGGGACATTCCCTGGTTTCAGAGAACATGGAGGAAACCTGAGGCCTTTGTGTTTGGAGGAGAGCTTGCCTTTCACCCCAAAACCCTGAAAACCAGGCTTCTCTTTACCAGAAGTTCACCTTGGGATGTGGTTTTGTTGTTCTTCAGGGCCTCTGACTTTCTTGTCTTTTGTAAAAAACTATAAATGCAAATAATTTACAAAGTAAAATTTTACAGGAGTGCCTGGGTGGCTCAGTCAGTTGAGCATCCGACTTCGGCTCAGGTCGTGATCTCCCTGCTTGTGGGTTCGAGCCCTACGTCGGGCTCTGTACTGACAGCTCAGAGCCCGGAGCCTGCTTCAGATTCTGTCTCCATCTCTCTGCCTCTCCCCTGCTCATGTGCGCATGTGCGTGCTCTCTCTCTCAAATATAAAATAAAACATTAAAAATAAAATAAAATACACACTCATTTAGGTTTTCTTGTACCAGAAGGTACTAAATATTGCATTTTGTGAAGGCAGATGAAAATGCTAAAATGACACACTTATTTGAATTACAATTTTCTTTTGGCCCTATTTTTTTTAAACCTGAATTGTGAGAGGGATATCATCCTTTCCTGCAATTAAAGCTAATAAAATAGCCATCAATTCCTGCAATTAAAAAGAATCAAATCATGATTAATGTATTTATGGCATCCATGCTAGCATATGATATGCTGCTAGACAAAATGCAAACATATTTTGATACCTTCCCTACATAAACATTAATTTCTGTCTTAGATTGCATTTCAGACACACTCCCCTTTTAGATATATTTAATGTAAATATGTGAACATATGATTTTGTCCCTGGAAATAATTATNAAACAAAAGAAAAAAAAAAAAAAAAAAAGTGGAGAAATTAAGAAGTATCAGTGTCCAAGATGCTCGGATCTGGGTTTGAATCCCAGAGAGATGCTGAGTGTTGTCCTGATTGCTTACCGTATAAGCCAAACCTGGCAAATGTACGGTGATCATGTGCCTTGTCTTTCTTTCTTCCTGTGGATTAACATGCATCATGTGGAAGGGAGGGAAGAGCATGAAGGTTTCAGACTCACAAGACCCAGGATACAAATTCCAACCTCTGGCATGTGGCCGAGTGACCTTAGGTTACTAAATCCTTGCCAGTCCGTTGCACCACCAGCAACTGAGGTTGATAACACCCCCCAAGGAGGCTAACAAGGAAGATAATGCATAGACGGTTTGGTGTCAGGGAAACACGAGTCCCTCACACAGTCAGCTAGGTAGTCTCTGGCAGGTTGGAAGGGGAGGCATGGGACAGAGGAGAGAGGTTTATGACTCATGAGCTTGAATTGTTTTCAAGATAAGTTAGAAAAAGAGCTCACATTCTAGAATTGATTACAAAACAACATTAAAAAGTAGAATTGCTGGAGCACCTGGGTGGCTCAGTTGGTTAAGGGTCTGGCTTCGGCTCAGGTCATATTCTCATGGTTCTTGAGTTCGAACCCTGCATTAGGGTCTCTGCTGTCAGCATGGATCCCACTTTGAAATCTCCGCCCTTTTCCCACTTGCTCTCGCTCTCTCTCTCTCTCTCTCTCTCTCACACACACACACACACACACACACAACACACAAGTAAATAAACACTAAAAAAACCCAAAAAAGTAGAATTGCCAACACTTAAAAAGACATTTAATGTGTGCCCAGGACAGTTCAAGGCACTTTACATGTATTTTCTCATTAATCCTTACAGTAACCCTGCAAAGATAGATACCATCATTATTCCCATTCTACAGATGAGGGAGCTCAGGTAAAGATGGGTTTTGTTAATTGACCTGAGGCCACACAGCCATTAATTGGGAACACTAGAATTTGAATCTCAACAGTATAACTTTAAGCCTGTCCTTTTAACCTGTATTTAATGGGGCAAAATTTAGTATGAGACCATACATAAGGATCACACATTAGGAAGTAGGAGAGGGCAGATTGACAAGAGCGGAGTTGGTCTTACAAGAGTGTGTTTGAAAGGTCAACAGGCGAGGTAAGGAAGGTATGGAATATATCGCATGTCATCAAGTCTGAGAGACCCCAGAGGGCAAGACCACCAGTGCGTGCCCCTGGGCAAGAGGAATGCTTCCCTATGGTTTTCAATTAGGAGTTATTTTCTTCCTTTTTTTTTCTTTTTTTAAATGTTTACTTATTTATTTAGAGAGAGAGTGGTCACGAGCAGGGGAGGGGCAGAGACAGAGAGGGAGAGGGAGAATCCCAAGCAAGCTCCAGGCTGTCAGTGCAGAGCCTGATGCAGGGCTCCATCCCAAGAATCATGAGATCATGACCTGAACTGAAATCAAGAGTCGGACGCTTAACTGATTGAGCCACCCAGACGCCCCTCAATTAGGATTTTTGTTTTCAACTTCTTGAAAGGTCTATCTTAGGTATATTTATACACAGATGTTTATGATTTATCATTCAGACATACATAAAAATAACAACACTAAGTAAATGAGAGGTAATCCTAAGGCTTTTTTTTTTTAGACCAAGTCTTCTGAATCACTTTCAACTCAGGTCCCTCCAGTCCCTGCTTCTATTGTCCCCATCTGGTCAGCAGGAGCACTGTCATGGTAGTGATCCCAGAGCACCTTGTCATCTCTGGATCTCATCCAAATCAGTCTATGAGCTTAGATGCTGGCACTTTCTTGATCTTACCTGAAGTTGTCTGCAGGTTTTCAGACAGGAACTCATTCTTTCTTCAAATGGCTATTAAATGGTTTGTTAGCTGAAATGTCGTGGGCTTGTGGCTTGGCCATCGTGCCCCCAGGAATGGCAGCCACGTTTGCACGCGGACAGACATGGCCACCACATCACATCACTCGCTGCTAGTCAAAATCGACTGTAGTTCTCCACGTACTCTTCTCTGCCCTGGTTTCATACATGTCTGTGAAGATGTGTACATCCAAATCCATGAAATATGCTTGTCTATCAAGTTACAAGGGAATTTTGCCCACCCATCTCATTTTACCTTCTGCCCTCCTACTTTGTTGTTAACTATGTAGCAGTGATTTTATTTCAAACAAAATTCGAACACCTTGGACTCAGAATAAGAATGTCTTCTGTTTCTTTTTGTTGTTGAGTCTGTGCTAGCATTATTCTCCGGTGGGTCTCTGACGTGATTTATCCCATAGACACATATGACATACTGATAATACTTGGCTTACTGAAGTGTGTACTTCATGGAGATCCCTGGCTTGTAGGAAGTATTTAAACAATGATTTAAAATTTATTTATTTTATAGAATTTAGTACCTTGTATTTGTGTATTTTAATTTAAAGAAATGTTATCTTAGAGTAGAGTCGACACACAATGTTTTTTAGTTTCAGGTGATTCAACGTTAGTGGTTCAATTTCTCTTATGTACGCAGTGTTCACTGCAAGTGTAACTACCGGCTGTCACCATCCCATGGTATTACAGTATCATGGGCTATATTTTTTATCCTGTGTCCATAATTGGCGGCCTGTATCTCCCACTCTTCTCCAGCCATTTTGCCCATCCCTCTGCCTCTTCCCTCTGGCGATCATCAATTTGTTCCCTGTATTTAAAGGCCTGAGTCTGCCTTTTATTTGTTTATTCATTTGTTTTGTTTTTTAGATTCTACATATGAATGAAGTCACATGGTATTTGTCTTTCTTAGTATGACGTATTTCATTTAGCACAATACCCTCTAAGTCTATCCACATTGTTGCAAATGGCAAAATCTCATTTTTTTTCTGGCCATGTAATATTCTGTGTGTGTGTGTGTGTGTGTGTGTGTGTTAGGTGCTTTAAGTTTTAATAATGATGGCTGATGATAGAGCACCAGTATGCCTGCTGACTGTTGGAAGTAGGGGTTTGTTCTCACTAATCCTTTAGGGTAAGAGAAACTCTATATTATAATTAGAATTCCAAGTGACAGGTAAAAATTTATTATTTGGCCTTTAAATATTGGAATTTAAAAAGTATTTGAAGTTTTTAAATGTCTCCAGGAGTTTAGGCTTCCATTCCTTGTGCTCATTGTATGTGTGGTATGGTGGAAAGAGGGCGGGGCCTTGAAACAAGAAGGAAAGAAACTCTGTACTCACTACTGGGTGGCCTTATTAAAAAAAACAAAAAACAAAAAAACCCAAAAACAACCAAACAAAAAGAGCACAAGTACACTCAGATCAGGTTCTATACAAATTCCATTGAGGCCTCATAATAACCCAATAAAGTAATTACTGTTACTACTGCTCCATTCTCCAGGTAAGAAACTAAGGCTCAGAATTAAATACCTTAGGAAGTTCACTTCACCTTTGTTATCCTAGATGCCCTTATAATTATAAGAGGAAGACTTGAGGTGGGTACCAGTGATATTACGGATACAGCATATTGCATATATTAGGTGCTTGAAATGGAACCTAATTTTTATCACACTGATTTTAAATTGCTTTCTCTTCTCTCATTCCCTAAAGAGTATTAAAATTGCCGTTTGAAATCGCCTTATGGATTCTGAGAGGAAAATAAACATTTTAGAATTTTTAAACTCCCCCTCCTACCTCCAATCCATTTCAGTTACAGAGATTGATTTTCCCTGTTTTGTCTTAAGTAACAATGTTTAAAAGTTGGTTTTTGTTTTGCTTGCTTGTTTTTTAATGAGAAAAATCAGAAGGCAGCTTTATACCAATGCTCAGTACTGTCTGCTGCCTGGAAATATTCTCCATGATGACTAAATTGAAGGAATTTAGTGGCCAGATATTTTTTTTAGTGGGCCTCTGGGTGAGACTACCTAATATCTTCTGTATTTTAAAGAAGCATAACCATCCAGTTGGATACATAACAAACTATAATTTCTAATAGTCTTATCTGAATAAAATTCCAATGTCTGCGTGAGAAGTACTCCCTTTGGAAAATTATTTCATTGCCTCCACCAAATACAAAATAAGGTAATATTTATTAACATGTTAAAATAAGAAAGTTTCTTTAATAATTTGATGGATGTAATTGATTAAGGTATAGTTTTGATAAATATTAGAATTGGTGCTTCAGATTATGGAAACTTTCTGTCCTTTCTTCCTTCCTTCCTTCCTTCCTTCCCTCCCTCCTTCCTTCCTTTCCTTCACTTTCCTTTCTTCCTTTCCCTCCATCCTTTCTTACTATTTTTTCTCTCTCTTTCTTGGAATTGACAACAAAATGAATTAAAGAGATCTCTTTTAGCCTGCAAGTCCTATTTATTGGCTTTTATTTTTCCATACTTTAATCTCCTTCCAAGTACATTCCAAGAATGAGTAAATATATTTTCTGAAAATCTTGGCAATTTCCTGGATTTGGGAGGTGTGAGGAGAGGGTTGGCACAAAAGTGCTTTTTGAATGAAAAATTAAATCTGTACTTACACTTAAAATCCCCAAAGACAATATTGATATAAACCAAAGTAACCATTTTCAGTAAAGAAAATAGCCAGGCTGTATGTAATTTTGATGCATGAGTTAACAAAACAAGCATGCAATGACTGAATGTGTATATGTATATGTAAATCTAGTGTTTAGTGTTTTCATATCGTAAACCATAATGTACTCTCAATGAATTGTTAGAAAAAAATAAGCCAATGAGGACTATATTCTGGCATTGAGTGCCCTATTACAAAGGTCCAATCTATGAATTTAATAGATCTGTTAAATACAGTGTTAGGAATGTGGCAAAGCCTCTGACTGTGTCATACCATTGGGAGAGGCTAAAACACTTGTACAAAGCCTGCTTCATGGAGTATATTTATATATAATTGAGAACAAGAAAGAGCCGCACATTTAGTGTATTGCCTGTCAGATGTTTATTACCCCACTATTTTATAATTTTTAAAAAGATTTTTGGGGCGCCTGAGTGGCTCAGTCAGTTAAGCATCTGTCTTCAGCTCAGGTCATGAGATCATGGTTTGTGAGTTTGAGCCCTGCATTGAGCTCTCTGCTATCAGGGTAGAGCCTGCTACAGATCCTCTGTCTCTCTCTACCCCACTCCCACTCATGCTTGCTTTCTCTCTCTCTCTCTCTCTCTCTCTCTCAAAAATAAATAAACATTAACAATTTTTTTCAATTTTAAAGTAATCTTTATACCCAAAGTGAAGCTCGAACGTAAAACCCTAAGATCAAGAGTCTCAGGCTCTACTGACTGAGTCAACCAGGAGCCCCAAGTTTCTTTTAATCTTTCCTTTGGATCTTTTGACTCGAATTAATAGTCACTTAAGGTTTAATTATTTTGATACTATGCTACTGAGTTGGGTTTTTAGTAGACTATTTCATGTCTATTTATAGTTTATGTGGCTTCGTAAATAGGAAATAATACTGAGCAACAAATATATTGTGTCCATTTCCATCCCCAGTTTTCCAGAGAATGCTCTGTAAGTTAGGAGGGTAATTTGCTCTGGGCAGTGTTCCTCTTTGCTCACCTCAGAGTACTGAGGAAGCTTTGAGATCATGTCAGTTCTAAAAAAATAACACAAGAATAAATATATCTGTATAATAATGGATGAGTTTATTCTTTGCATGATTCAAAAATAATGCTGAGGAATTATCTAGTTGTAGAAAAAAATTAGTCCAATGTTTCCCTTGACAGAAATGCTGGCTGGCAAGTGATAAAATTGTGACAGGTTGTAGCCCACATTTTGTAGTAAAAATGCTTCTAAAAATTTGGGCATTAATAATCATAGGAAGGCATATGGCAGAGATCGAAAGTTATTTGTGGGTAATAATCATTCATATCTTATACATAGTGTCCAGAGTAATGTTTACAAAGTGAAAACAAATAAATGGGTCCATACTTAACTACAGATGATAAAGTAGTGTAGCAGTGGAAAGGAAGGGGCTGGACATGGATTTGAATTGCTTTCTGCCACCTACATCTAGTGGCCTTGGGCAAGTTACCTCACCTCTGTGGGGATTCTATGAACTATTTCTGTAGTGCTTTGCATACAGTAAATGACCAACAAATGGTTGCATTCATCATCATAATTCATTTTCATGACAAATATGCTATTAAGACTGTGATGGACGGAGGCCCAACCAACTCCTAAGTGCCCCTGTTAGAGAAGAAATTACTAGGCCATGTGCCTGACAGGTACTGTTCTGGGCTCCAAGGACATCCAAGGAGGGATGAACAAAGGATTTACCATGTGTAGGAGGAGGTGGATGTGCAGAGAACTCAAGCTCTAAGAAAACGCAATGCCATTAGTGCCAGACAAATTTCTAGTACCCAATGGCAGAAGTAAAGAGAAGATGTGTATCATGTAGGTGAGTGGTCTTCAAAGATGGATGGGATTGAGACTCTTGAAGGAGGGAGGCATTACCAGATGGGGGAGCCACATGAGCAGACACCTAAAGGGATAGAACTGCATGGTGCTTTGTGGTAGATAGAATGGGCATTGGCCAGTGGCTCTGGAGTCTAGGATGAGTAGATGAGTAAGATACATCTCTCATAGCTTGGAAGCAGGCCTCTGATTCTTAAATTTACTAAGAGGATATACTTTACCTTATAGGCTGGGTATTATTAAACTTTTTCTTGAGATATATGACTGATGGTATTTGCATGCCCAAAGTATTTTCCATGTGAGAAGTGTGTATTGAATCCTTCCATGTGTCAGGCACTGTTCTAAGGACTAGGACCTGAATCCAGCTGTCGTGCTGGCTACTGCTTTCTCTTTCACTCAATGAGGCACATCAGAATGCAAATACACGACCCTCTGGTTACCGTAGAAGAGCTGAATGCATACAGTTGCCAATCACACACAAATTGCCACTCTAGGCGTACTTGTTAGCAGAGTCTTGGTTCACTCAGAGCCAACGGCTGCTCTTCGGAGAGCCTGGACTCCAGCAGTGACGCCTGTGGCTCAGGCTGTTGAGGAGGGCAGTGAAGTCATCTGAGGACAACCCACTGGGTGGTAGTATCAGGGCTAGTGTCATTCCAGCTCTTCTGAATGCTGTTATCCTGTGCATTCATGGGCAGTCCTTCCCTGGGCATCCCCAAGCCCTCCTCCTTGTTGGGAGCACCTCCCCTGAGACCATAAAGGCTAAAGGTGCAGCTGTTTTCACTGCAGATGCACCACTGGCCTTCTCCTCTCATTCTATCGTACCTCCCTTTACTTTATGTAGCATTCTTATTTCTCTAATTCTATTACTCTAGACCAGCACCATCATGTAGGACTTCCTGTAGAGATGGAGATGTTTTATTCTGCACTGTCCAATATAGTAGCCATTACATATGTGACAATTGAGCATTTGGGATGTGACTTGTGCACCTGAGAAATGCAATTTTATTTTATTTATTGTTTAAAAAAATTTAATGTTTATTTTTGAAAGGGACAGACAGAGTGTGAGCAGGAGAAAGGGCAGAGAGAGAGAGGGAGACACCGAGTCTGAAGCAGACTCCAGGCTCTGAGCTATCAACACAGAGCCCAGGCTTGAACCCACAAATCATGAGATCATGACCTGAGCCGAAGTTGTATGCTTAACTGACCGAGCCACCCAGGTGCCCTGAGAAATGCAATTATAAATCACATTTAATTAAATTAATTTAAATAGATTTTTGTAGCTAGTGGTAATACATTAGTATTGGTCTGGATGTTCATAAGAAATATCCAGTTTTATATTTTTTTTATTTGACAATCATATATTGGGCAAATTCTTCCATTTTCTCTACTTTTTAAAGTACCTGGAGTTATTTTTTTGTAGCAAGTCTATGCTTTTTTTTTTTAAATACTTCCCTAGATCTAGGAGCAGAAAAGTGGCATGCTGGCATAATGACCACACGTAATATACATATGGTTTTGTGGTCATAGCAGCAGACAAGAAAGAGATGCCGCCTCAGGGGAAAGCTCTGCTTTGCCTTTTGATTTTTATCTACCTCGTGCCATTCTCTAATCAAAGAAAAGACCAGTTTCTTTCCCCTGTCTCTCCAAACAGGCTACCTGAGGCCAAGAACCGCAAGAGAGAAGGGGTAGCTCTGTTGAGACAAAAGTGTACCCTGAACAATAATATGGGTCCCTGTCACGGACTCCTAGTTGTTAACGGATGTGGGGTGAAGGAGAGGGAGGGATCGTGTATGACCTTGCAGGCAACTCTATGAATGGTGCATTCCTTCATGAACGGGACACGAGATGGAATCTGTTTTCCAGGTAAGAAAGGTGATGAGCTCCGTTTGGACACATTGAGTTTGAGGTCGTTATGGTGAGATGAGTGGTTGGAAGTGGGCCATAAGTCTGCACCTTTGGAGAATGAGCTGTTCTGGAGAGAAATAGTTGGGAGTAATTGGCATGTATTAACCAAAGCTACAGGAACGGGTAAGATGGTCCAGGGATAGGGTGCAGAGGGAAAAGAGGAAACGATGAGTGACAGAACATAGCCATTGCCTCCACATGGATGCAGTGGGCGAGCAATGGGAGCTTTGAACAAGGTAAGAGGAAAACTCCGAGAGAAGACATTCACCAAAACCAAAAGAAGAGAAAAGTCTATGTGAAAGAATATTCGACAGTGTCACATATTGCAGAAGGGTCAAGGTAAGAATGAAGAGTATCCATTAGATTAAGCCTCATGACATGGAAGGCACAGACTTGGGGAGAAGTGACATGGCTCTGAGGGCTGGGTGGGAGGTGAGGAAAGGAGACAGCAAGTGTAGTCAACCTCTTAGAAAATGCTGGCTGTGGAGGGGAAGACACAGGGGTAGTTAGAGAAGGTGAGAGATGGATGGAGAGGTTTGTGGATTTTGATTGAAAGTTGGTTAAACTTTTTAAAAAAAAGTTTATTATTTTTGAGAGACACAGAGAGAGTGTGTGAAGCAGAGAAGGAACATGGAGCCTGATATGGGGCTTGAACCCATGAACTGTGAGATCATGACCTGATCGAAATCAAGAGTCGGGTGCTTAGTTGACTGAGCCACCAGGTACCCCAGGTTAGATTTGGATCAAGTTGAGGAGTCCACTTTCTGTGGCATCTTCGCAGGTGCTAGAAAACACACTTGCCTTAAGCCTTTGGGGTGTGTTGGGATCTGGGTGGCATCAGCGTCTATGAAAATCTTGTTATGCAAAATGAAAATATGACTAAACATTGAAATATTTAATGATTTCTTAAAGTAACATATTCATTCATTAAATAGGAACAGGATGTATAAAATCCATATCTAGTTTTAAACATAAACATTTCATTACATGACTGTTTCCCTAATATGAAACTGAACAGCTGTTTCTCCAGATGCCATATCCAGGCTCTGAAGGGAATAGTTGCTAAATCCAATACAATAGTTAGCTAGATATTGAAGGAAATACTACATGATGTCTCTGGTCTCATCGGCAATCCTCAGTGAACTAAAATTTAAATGCACAGCATGGAACTAATGTGAGAATTCGGATTATAATCTCAACAACGGAAATGTAATCGATATGCTTTTGAGTTTACCAAGTTCTAGTTTTTACTATTTAAAACTTATTAAGGATCCATGACAAGAAACTCTCTTTGTTTTTCATACAATCAGTTGTCATTGTGACAGCCAATTGTTTTGAGAGAGAAAGTACCACATTATTATTTATGAGAAAGAGCTGACACGCACAATCCATATATTTAGCTGACTCTAATATGCCTGGGCCAGCATATTAAATCATATGCATAACTACTTGAAAGATAGATCCAGAAGGTTACAGGTAATTTTTATGCAGGAACCATCAGCTCTATACTGAAATGAAAAACTGCTCGTAAACTAGTTCGTAACCTACTGCCATTCTGCACCATTGAGTGGTACAGTGAAGAGCAGGAGAAATTTATGGAAGATTCTCTTGCTCTAGAATGAATTACTTTTTAATTATGTAAAAAAGTGGAATCAAAAAAGCACAAAAATATAGCCATTTAGTTGGAAGAGTTGATTCTTTTGACAAATGAAAGATAAGTCTCTTGACTGTTCTTCCCTTTCTAAAATATCTATAAATAAAAAATGTTCATTATGTTGCCAAATTAAAAAATAGTCTTTAAAATACTCTGAAGTATGAGGCACCTGGGTAGTTTGGTCGGTTAAGCATCTGACTCTTGGTCACAGTCTCATGATTTGTGAGATTGAGTCCTGCTTCGGGCTCTGAGCTGAAATGAGGAGCCTGCTTGGGATTCTCTCTCTCTCCCTCTCAGCCCCTCACCCACACATGCCCTCTCTCTGTCTCTGTCAAAATAAATAAACTTAGAAAAAAATTTTAAAAGGGGGCACCTGGGTGGCTCAGTTGGTTGAGCGTGCTCAGGTCATAATCTCACAGTTTGTGAGATTGAGCCTGCATCAGGCTTGCTGCTTTCAGCACAGATCCGTGGGATCAAACCCCGTGTTGGGCTCTGCACTGATAATGTAGACCCTGCTTGGGATTCTCTCTCCTGTCTCTCTGCCCCTCCCCCACTCATGCTCTCCCTCTCAAAAATAAATAAAACATTTAAAATAAAATAAATACTCTAAAGTACTTCAAAGAGTATATTACTTTAGTAAAAATATATATGTAGTCTCTACCTGTAGGAAAAATACTGGAAGGTCCAATGGCAGTCTGTTAACATTTCTTCCCTGATTGGTATGATTATAGGCATTTTTATTTATTTATTTTTTTTACTGATGACTACTAGCACTGGACAAGTATGGCTTCCATGATTACTAAGACACAAGCCACCAAAACCCCCTAAGTGTTTCAGACCACTTATGGCAGGTTCATAACCATCATTCAGACATTCTTTTTTTTTTTTTTAATTTTTTTAATGTCTTATTTATTTCTGAGAGAGAGAGGGAGACAACATGAGCAGGGGAGGGTCAGAGAAAGAGGGAGATACAGAATCTGAAGCAGGCTCCAGGCTCTGAGCTAACTGTCAGCACAGAGTCCGACGCGGGGCTTGAACCCACGAACCATGAGATCATGACCTGAGCTGAAGTTGGACGCTTAACCAACTGAGCCACCCAGGCACCCCTCATTCAGACCTTCTTAACTAAGGACTTCTTTTGTTTCTCAAAGAGCTGTCATTTGTCCTTACATTATATTGATAAAGAAATTCTTTAATCTCTGTAATTGGATCTACTGTTTCTTTCATTCTTGGCCACTCATGTTCCTTGTCCTCGGGCCGTAGCGCTTTTCTGGACATGCTCACTTAGACTTAAATTACCCTGAGCCCATGTCCTCCATCTACTTTTCCAGCCCCCCAGGGCTGTTCTGGCCTCACAGCGGTTGCTCTGGCCTGTTTCTGGCCTACATCCTTTCTTCTTGTGATTGGATGATGAGGCACAGGGACCATGCCAGGCAGTGTGGGAACACGGCTTTGGGTGGCATTTGCCCTCCTGATTCTACATAGCGTCTTACCACCGATGAGTTAATATATACATTATACCTATATATGCATTTTGTTAGTGTAATATACACCTTCCTAGAACAAGTGAATGAGGACACATGATTTGCTTTAGTGTTTCCCACAGCTAATTAGATTAGCTCCATGAGTGCCTAGCAAAGTGTAACTTGTGTGTTTTCCTTGGCAGATTTAGTATCAGCTATAAAACGCTTATTAGGAAACGTGACAGAAAGAGGGAGCTTGAGAGAAAATCATTGTTGATTTCACAAAAGTGGCTTTGGTAAAATTGGATATAACAGATCAGTGGTTTTTGATATATCAAGGATACATGAATGTATGGTTATATTAAAAGTATTGGGGAGACTTTGGGGCTTCTAAACATTGCACCCATCTGTGCTCAGTCTGTGTTCTTTGCTCCCAACCTCTGATGCCTCAGCCACTTGGATGAGTCACTCTTATTGACTGGAGATGTACTGGCACAGACAAAGGTTGAGAGCTCCTGATGGAGATGTAAGAATCTGGAGAATGTCATAGCAACTAGGTGGAGGATCTATTCATGGGGAGGAATGAAGGCCAGTAGAGGATTTTTTTAACATTGACGGTTTCAAATGAAAAGCTATAGCAATAACTCCAGAAGCCACTGTAAATATTTTCACAGGGAGTGGAGGTGAGGAGGGATAAGGCTGATGGAGTTATATCATGAACTTTCTTCCAGTGGTTGTTAAGTCAGGAAACATGCCCCCAAAGTCAATAATTAGTCTCACCAAAGAGAATAAGATTTTGCTCTTAAGGGCTATGATGGGCTCACTACTGCCTCTTAGAAACTTTAGGTAATGGGCAAGATCTGCTAATGAGGAGGCAACAGTATACTTCTGTTTAGTGGGTGCATTAAGTCCCTCAGGCCACTGGGAATTCATTTAATAAATTACTACTCTGGCATAAGAAATCGCTCTTTAATGGCCCCAAAAAAAATGTTCCAAGAGAGTAGCAATTTACTTCTGTCTTTGCAAGGAGAACCAGCTCCATATACAGCATGAAGAACCTTCCATTTCTTTGTCATTTAAAAGATTCTTATTTTTGGTTTTTGTGAATTTCCAAAGAACTTTGATTTTCTTAAATCCTAATGCTGTCCCAGGTTGAGAGAGAGAAAATACATACATATGTTCACACCATGAATGCTGAAAACAGCAAGTGAAAAAGTAAAAATTCAGTGTTGACATAAATTCTGTTGGAAAGACTGCAGTAATATAAGGCTTGCAATTTAAACCAAATTTTCTTGATGTCTCAGTTCAGAATGACGTGGTCATGACAAAAAGACATGGGTCCCATCAAAGAAAGGGGTGGGAAGTGAATATTAGGTCAGAGCTGAGATAGCCGTGGTGCTTAAGGATGGCCACCACACGGCGCCATGATTAATTAAGGTATCTGCTAGTCCTATGGGCTTGAATCGGTGCTATGGAAAGGGCAGGAAGCCTCTATATTTACAGAGGGATCATCCGCTCATATTCAGAGTGCTGTCTCTACTTCTCTTGGCAGTCTCTGACTTGGCAAAATATCTTCAGTTGTGGGCAAACTGCCTAGTCTCATATCATCATGAACCAATTTGTCAGGATGTGTGTATTTGGAAAGCTTTGGAAACAGAAATATTTTACTTATTTTAAAAGGGTGGGGGGAAACCCCTGCGTACATACATTCAAAAATACCAAATTTTATGAAATTTCACTCACATATTTAATAAAAATGCCTATGCCTTTTAAAAAGGAAGCAAGCTAGAGAAGAAATATCTGTGTTAATGTGGATGTTAAATAGCTCTGTGGGTGTTTACGGAGGGATTGCGGAATAGAGACACAAATATTTCTGTCCGAACTCCACATTTAAACTCCTCAGCATTACCGTGGTCTTTTTTTAAGNAATTGCCATTAAAGTATTAGTTATTATAATATATATTATGATAATATAAAAATATGAATGACATTAAGATAAATATAACCATGCAGGGAGTGTGGAAAAAAGCCTACAGCAGCAAAAATAAAATAAAGGCCAATTAATGAAGTACAAGCCAAAGCAAAGTCATAGATAAAAATTCTTCCACTTTTCTCGCTCCTTGCCTTTCTCCTTCCCTGATATACTCTAAGAAAAATTTTAGAATTGTGAGAATAAACATTTATTAGTACATAAATTATGTTAACACTAATTCTAATTATTGCTAACACTAATCCCATCTGTGGTTTTATATGTTATGTTATATTGAGCTTTGAAGGAGATAGCTGCTTTCCTGTATAGTTGATTGTAAAGTGAATGCCAATGAAAGAAGTGCGATGTTCCCATTAGAGTTGGTTATAGAGTTCAAGGGTATTTGTTTATTTGTATATTTTCTTGTTTAATCCTTGTCCTCCCTGCTAGATTGTAAGTTCCAAAAGGGTGAGGCCCATGACTTCTTTACTGCTATATTCCTAGCACTTGTCACAACTGTAAAATTCTTAAAATAGCCTAAAAACAGTTTTTCAATGACTATGATGTGCTGTAATGAAAAAGTATTATCTAGTATAAGAAATCTAACATCTTGTAAAATTAATAATCATTTATGGGTAAGAGATCTATATTGATATCATAATGAGTATATTAATCTACCAACAGGGATACAGCTGCCGGCCACTGAATTTGCTGTAAACGTACTTTTCCTTTTGTGGCATTTCAGGAGTTGGTAGGATTTCTCCAGGCCTGGGCTCTCCCTTCCACCACCTGACAGAGTCTGCCCTTCCCTGTCTGCCACAAAATTACTTACTTGGTTCTTTAAGATCCTAGAACTCATCCTGCCTCCTCTGTTTCATCTCTAACTTTTTAATAACAAATAGAGCGGAACTGTAAGGATCCATTTCCTTGAAGGATATTCTACAGTCTGGAAACTTCCCATGTGTGAAGCTTTGCATTTTTCAAAATGAACATGGATCTGCTGTTTCTACTCTTTAAATTTAAACCTCCTGCAGAGCCTTCTCACAGTGAGAGATACTTACCCTTCTACAGGTTTATAAAGCTAAGCAAAGAAATTAAGATGAAACACACAATCATGTGGGGATCTAGGAGCGGAAAGACCAGGATAGAGTTGCTTTAAATTTTCCTCATTTTTATTCTTAAGAGGAATCACTATATGCTAACTAAGAAATCGTGGTAGGAGCCTGAAACATAGATATGTCTCTAATTTGTTTTCAAGTATTTTATTTTATTTTTAAAGTTTTATTTTATTTATTTTGAGATAAAGAGTGTGTGAGAGTGGGAGAGGGTCAGAGAGCAGAGAGAGAGGGAGAGAGGATCCTAAGCAGGTTGCATGCTGTTGGTGCAGAGCCTGATTCAGGTCTCCATCCCACAAACTGTGAGATCATGGCCTGAGCCAAAATCAAGAGGCAGATGCTTAACTACCTGCGCCACCCGTGTCTTCAAGTATTTTAGATAAATATACAATATGAATCATATTGCCTGGTTTTACATAATCATCTCAGTTCCACAAATAAAATATGTTTCTTGGGGCACCTAACTCAGTCAGCTGAACGTCTGCTTCTTGATTTCGGCTCAGGTCATAATCTCACAGTTTGCAGGATTGAGCCCCGCATCTGGCTCTGGGTTGGCAGTACAGAGCCTGCTTGGGATTTTCTCTCTCTCTGCCCCCTCCTGCTTGTTCTCTCTCTCTCTTTCTCTCAAATAAATAAATAAAAAGTGTGTTTCTTGCTCTGTGATGTGAATTTGAGTAGATTTTGGAGGACTACTAAAACATCATTTGCTTATCAAGATAAATTATATTTTCATTACTTGTAAGGTTCATTTAACTTAGAGAAAATGGTGTATTTTTCTGCCCATGTATCTTTTTGTTCATTTCAACCATTAATCCAATTCATGGAAATACAGACATAATTTTGTCAATTGCATGGCCATACCTCCTGCTTTGTGCCTATTGTCCTGGCATTATTAACAGCATCCATTTCTTTTGAAAGTTTGCACAGTAACTTACATGGTCAGTTGATCTAGAAGGACTTTCAGAACATCCGCCTCATACTTTGAACATGTCCCACTTTTTTCCACCTCTGCTTCTCAAACACCAAACTCTCCTTTCTCATATAGGCCATGGAGACCACTAGAACATGGTCATTAACATGAGACGTAAGGGATTGTATGCTGGAGCCAGACATCCTGGATCCAAATCCACTTTGGCCCTTTGCTGGCCGTCTACCCTTGAGCCAGCTAGTCAGCTTCTCTACTGACTACCTCAGTGTATCCATCTGTACATGGGGTATCAATAACTCTTCATAGAAAGGCAGTAAAGTGTAGCAGTTACAAGTCTGGACTTTGATGCCCAGCTGCCTGGGCATGCATCCCAGCTCTGCCACAATTTAGGGCTATTGGAGCTTTAAAGGAGCTGACACATAAAGAAGTGCTTAAAATAAAAGCCTGGCATATGGAGAATTGGAAGGGATGTGAGAGGAAGTTCCGAGATGATGATCATGTATATCTTTTAAAAAATGATTATTATTGTATACTGACATATAAGGCTATATTAGTTTCAGGTGCATGACATAGTGATTCAGCAATTCCATACATAATAAATACCTAAAAGCCTGGCACATAGAAAGTGCCCAGTAAGTGTTAGTAACTGTTATTGGTGCTCTGAGAATTAAATACGGTATAAATGCAAGTGTCTAATCTAACACACAGTCGGCACTCGGTAAATGAGATCCAGTAATATTATTTGCTACTGACCTGGCATGTCTCTGGTTTCTATCCCTGCCTAATCCCAGCACTAATATATGCATCATAGATATTCTAAATATGTGCATACATATGTATGTGTATATGGGCCCAGAATTAGACACTCTGAGCAGATATTGCTTTATATCTCTAAATAGACAGTTCAGAGCTGCCAAACTACAGTAAAACATCTAGCCAAATGCCAGCACATTTTGAATAAGATGCAAATATGAAATTCACTTGCTCTTAAATGGTGTATAAAGGCTTTGCTAAATTAGAAATGCAGAGAAGGGAGGGTTTATTTATCCTGTTTATTTGAAGTCAAAGCCAGGATCGTGATGGTTTAATGGTCCTAAATATTTCGTTGGGTTTTTCCAGGAGAGAGAGACTGTATTTATCTCTTAAACGGCCCAAGCTATTTCCACAGATGAACTGGGAGAAATGTTATTTCTTTAACATTCCTCGAAGGCGATATAACTCCCCTGGAGTATAAGCTCCTTTGGTGAACGAAGTACCCGACTGTCCGTGACCCCACGTGCCTGGTATGGGCCCTGCACTTATCAGCACCCAGTGAATGTCTGCTGAAGTGAAAGGGGTCACACCCCACAGGAGGGCTCAGTCACTGCTGAGTTTCAGTTTCCTTTCTTTCTTTCTTTCCACTTCTTGTTTACTAGGGACAAAGTGTAGTAATAAGAAGTTTTCTCAACCTCGCTGAGTAAGTAATACTTTCATCAAAGTTTTCAACTTTTCTTTGTGACCGGCGGCCGCTTTATGGCTTGCAGCATGGGGATCCGCACGTTAGCCAACGTTCGCTCCAGTCATGTACCCGGAGAATGGGCTGCTCAGCTTTCCTTGGAAATGGGGATTTTTCTATTAACTTAGAAGTAGAAGATAGTCACTAATTTGGCTTACTGTACTTAGAATAAGGCTATGAAGATCACTGTGACATTTTTGGAAAATGGCATGCTGTGACAAGCATGTAGCGCCCACATTTATAGGTCCCTCTTCTTCCTGGGACAGCGAATGCTCCAGGCACATGAAGCTCAGAATCGCTGAGCCACCTCTGAGGAGGGAATCCTCTGTCAAAATGGCTTCTTTCTCCCTGCCTCATGGAAGTCAGTCATGGGGCCATTGGGAAAAGCGGGTCAGAATTAAGACTGGAAAGTAGTAGAGTGTTTCTCTTTAGATCCTTGGAGAGCCTTGCCTGTTATATTCAAGATGTCTAGGATGTCTAGGTGATTCTTAAACAAAGCCCAACCTTGGCTGGTATAAATGTGTCTTCTGTTGTAGGTCCTGCATTTAGCTCTTAAAGGGAAAATGCTTCCCTCCCCCCGTACAAATGTGGAGGCATCTATAACGGGGTAGGGTCAGCTGTGGAGTAGGCCCGCGCTGCATGGGAATGCAGGACAGGGGCCCGACATGGTCTCAGGTGTTCCGGGAAGGCTCCCAGAGGAGGCAGCATGCAGGTGACATTGCCAGGAGATTAGTTCCTGATGGTTTAAAAAATTAAGTCAAGATATTTAAAGCTCTACTTGGGACCTCTGGGTGGCTTAGTCGGTTAAGCGTACGAGTTTCGCTTAGGTCATGATCTCATGGTTCGTGGGTTCGAGCCCCGCATCGGGCTCTGTGCTGACTGCCAGCTCAGAGCCTGGAGCCTGTTTCGGTCTGTGACTCCTTCTCTCTCTGACCCTCCCCTGCTCACGCTGTCTCTCTCTCTCTCCTAGAAATAAATAAAACATTAAAAAAAAAAGATATTTAAAGCTCTACTCAATCCATTTCTCATCCATATTTCTAGGCCTTTTTCTTACTCTGCTCCTGCCCAACCTTTCATGCCCGTCATCATTCCCCTTGACCTCCAAACACTCTGGGTCCCATCGATGTCTGCCTTCCTCTTCTCTGACTGATCAAGTCTTTGCCCTCACTCAGGTCCAAGACTGCTGATCTACAAAGAGTTGAGCAAACACAAGTTTTGTCTTTAGTTCTCTTTTCTCAGATAGACTCTAAGCTCCTAGAAGACTAGATCCATGTGTTAATACTACCCAGCACTGTGGGTACAGAGTGATGTTGATGATTATGAACTTGAATTAGCTGTGAAGCACTGGGCAAGATGCTTGGCTTCTCTGCACATCAGGGTGCTCATCTGAAAGCAGAGATATTAATCATCTATATTGAAAAGTTCCTTGTAGAGCAATTGAGAGAATATGTGCAAAGTACCTGGCCTGCTCTGGCATACAGTGGGCATTCATGGATGGATGTAACAGCAGTTACTGCTATTTCTTTTCTTTTTAAAAACTTTTTAATGCTTATTTATTTTTTGAGAAAGAGAGAGAGAGAGAATGAGTGGGAGAGAGGGCAGAGAGGGAGACACAGAATCTGAAGCAGGCTCTGAGCTGTCAGCACAGAGCCCTACTGCAGGGGTCAAACCCACGAACTGTGAGATCATGACCTGAGTAGAAGTTGGATGCTTAACTGACTAAGCCATCCAGGTACCCCTCTTTTCTTTTTTTATGTTTGTTTATTTATTTTGAGAGGAGAGAGAGAGAGAGAGAGAATGTGTGGGGAAAGGACAAATGGAGAGGAAAAGACAGAACACCAAGCAGTCCCCACACTGTCAGCACAAAGCCCAGCGTGGGGCTCAAACTCACAAGCTGTGAGATCATGAGCTGAACCAAAATCAAGAATCGGACACCCAACCAACTGAGCCACGCTGGCTCCCCACCACTATTTATTTTTCTGATGCTGTATTCAGGATCTGTAACACCTAGCCACTGTCGGGGTCTTGAACCTCCTTCAAGCAGAGGTAGAATCAAAGCCTCCTGGAGTCAGATAAGACCTTCAATATCAGGTGGTCTGATTTTTTTTTTTTAATTTGTGTGGTAGAGTCCTGGGATTCTATCTACCGTGGTGAGGAAGGGTTTATGGTGTTTTACGCTTGTGTCCATGTACCAGGGAAAATAACCTGTGGTAGAGGAGAGTGATTTTACTAGGTCACATCGGACATAAGTTGCCAGGACTGAATTAGCACTCATGCATTTGCTAATTCATTCATATTATTGAATATTGAGAGCCTACTTGGTATGATGCTGGAAAATATCCAGATTTGCAGGGGTGAACAAAATAGACCTGGCCTCCTTTCCTAACAGAGTTTACAGTCTTGTAGAGAGGCGGATGGCATACAAATAAATACTCAAATAATGCATGATCCATATACTGAAGCAAAAGGGCAGGAAGACTAAGGAGAAGGGTTGGGGAGCCTCCTTTAGATTGAGGGACCAAGATAGGCCTTGTATACAAAAAATTACCAATGTAGGGGCGCCTGGCTGGCTCAGTTGGTAGAGCATGTGACTCGATCTTGGGGTCATGGGTTCAAGCCTTGTATTGGGCATAGAGCCTACTTTTAAAAAATTACCAATTTAATGGAGACTTTTTATTAGCACTATAAAATGTTTGGTCAATTCATGTGGTGTATTCTTCATAGTTAATGTGTTTGAAATTGTAGCTAATGTCCCAACTTTGCAGAGGTGCCGGGGACCAGGCATTTGCAGTGGGTTGAATGAGCACTTTTCAGGCTGTATGTATCTGAAAGTATTTTTTTGTTACAGACAGTGACATGACTTAGACATGGACTTCAAAAGAATTAAAACTGCAAAATCATGCATAGTGTTGAATTCCGTTGTGCTCTCTTCCCTGTAAACATCTCTTGCACTTACGTTCCCCTCTCCTGAAGGAAAGACTGCAGTCCGAGAGAACGCATCCATTGCAGGAGGGGTCTACTTGGACTTTATGCAACCTGGTCCCAGGAAAGTGAAGTGAAAAGCAATAGTAGCAAAAGAGTGAAGTGCAACCATGAGCGCGTCCATTTCCTATTCTTAATTAGTCTGTTTGTGCATTGTCCGAGCACTTTGATCTCTCTTTCTTCCCTGTCTTGCTCATTTTTGCTTATTTCTTTGCTTGTTAAGACTCCATCAGTGGTGAGGTAAAAACAGAAAGAAGAAAATGCAATGGTCCCTTTTCCTTTTTATTAACAGCTCCTGCAAAAGGCTTGGTGGCAGAGAAGATTGAAGGTAAAATGAGATTATAATGAAGTTTAGGGATAATGCCATTGACTTTAATTATGCAAAGTTCTGAGCAGCAGAGATAATGAGACTGAGTTTATTTTACAAGTTTTCATCTAATCCAGTATGTTACAATGGCAGGTATTGATAAATAGCCATTTCTACTTTACAGTACATAATTAAACAGATGTTGTAGCATTATTACTATGGCCAGTTCTTTTTAATAGTGAAAGGAGAAAGATACTAGGTGTGAGGATGGAGGAGGGGGAATTCAGAGCCCATGCAAACTATAGCCTTAGCTCTGGACAGATACCTGTAAGCACTGGCCCCTTCCAACTGATGAATCAGAAGTTATTACCTCCTGATGTGTCTCCCAACGTTGGCCCTACAAGGCAAACTGGGGTTCAGACCAATGGCCTTTAGGTAATTCAAGAGCTTGAAACACCTCCTTAAGCCTCAGGAAGACGAATGTATCCAGTTATGCTTTCCTTAGTTGGTGATTGTGTACCTTCAATGTGACATTTCTGTTTGCCAGAAAATTTATTCAATTCGCACACCCCTTCTGCACTCCCAACAGGGAGAGAGAACTTATTCTGCTTGCCCAAAGCTACAGAAGAAAAGCTTGGTGAAGCCATCCATTTTATATGGTAGAACAGTTTTCGTTAACTGCCTCAGAACTTTCTCGACCTGTTAAGACCACTGCATCATGTCACCTGGAAAGCTCATCTAGCGGAGGCTGAATCTATCCGAGTAGCCCCTAAAATATTCTCCCAAATATATTTGCAATGCTTACATGCCCCATGGAATCTGCTTTTCGTGATAATGACAATAATAAGCATTGCTATTATTAGCACAGTGCAAAAAGCTTTATATGCAATAAGTAACTTAATGCTCACATGAGGTTGGCACTATTATTTTCCCCATTTAACAGCTTAGAATAACTTTCCTCAGAGTTAGCCATTGGGTCCGGATTCTAACACAGGTCACCAGCACAGCCTTTATCCCCTCGCCTTCCTTAAAATAAACGGGTTCTAGGGGTGACTGGGTGGCTCAGTCGGTTAAGCGTTCAACTTTCAGCTCAGGTCATGATCCCTCGGTTTGTGGGTTCGAGCCCCACATGGGGCCTGTGGTGACAGCTCAGAGCCTGGAGCCTGCTTCGGATTCTGTGTCTCTCTCTCTGCCCTTCCCCTGCTCACATTTTGTCTCTCTGTGTCTCAAAACTAAACATTAAAAAAAATTTTTTTAATGAATTCTAGGCTGGGTGTCCCCCCACTTCCTGCCCATCTTTAGTAGTGGGTGGGGGACTTCACTACTAAATCCTAATATGTAGGCAGTTCATTCATACTCCTCACTCCTCTGTTTTCTTACCTAGTATCGTAGGTTAACCTCAAGTACAGTTAAATACTAACACTATTTCTGCTTCTGTAAATCCGCTTAGCAAGCTTGTACTTCCCTGTTCTGTTCTGGCTGACCACACCCACACCCTGTATGCAAGGTTGCAGAGCACCACATCACCATTCTACCCTGGTGGTCTGTCACGTAGTCACTACCCCATGGCTTCTCAAAAGTCTAATTACAGTTGGTCATTTCAAGACAGAGAACTTAAAATTGATATGTCTCTGCCAAAACTAACACCTGAGTGTCACAACGTATTCTAAATAATAACATATTCTGCCTTGCTGAAGTGCAAATAAGCTCACTGCTACCTTTGTTCGGGGCTATTCTCTGCATTTCTCCATGAGATCAGATCAGGTTTGGCCCGGCCATAAATAAAATCTTGCCTCGCTCCTATTTGGCATTTGGTGGTGTTTCCAACAATCACCCTGCTTCACTAGGAAGTAACAACTGCCCTTTATATTGCTCAGTATTATTCTTATTATTTTATCATCTGGACCCAGGATGAATGTGATATAGACTTAGAGCAGTACAGATTTTGCTGGCCAGGGATATTGAAGGAAAATATACTTGGGATACCTCCTGTTTACACTGTATGTAACCCCTTCTACATTTGCCAGATTTCCAGTTAAGATACTCAAGGCCATGTAAAAGTAACTAACAGTTGTCTCAAGAACCAGATTATTGTAGTATTTCTTTTATCTTCATTGACCTTTTCCTTCTTGCTAGGATTGTGTATTTGTGTAATTTTTTCTCTGTATATGGTTAAAGTGGCTCCTCTACTTTTTCAATCAGTGTGTCAGGATGTAGTTGGATTTTATTGGTTCATGATTGTGTCTTTATTTCAGTACATTTAGTACCATGAACTTTCTTATAAAACATTTTCAAGTTTTTAAACTTGATAAAATTGATTAAAAGGTATATTTCTGGTTGCATATTTTTAAAAACTACTGATATTTAATTGCAGCAATAATTGCTACACTGGCAAAATTTTGGTCTGTGTGTGTATGCAAATGATAATTGGAGACTAATGTCCATTTTCCTAAACATAAATTTTCCAGAGAAATGGGATTATTGTTTGCTGCTAAGAATGTCACTTAAAAATTCTATTTGAGAGGTGCCTGGGTGGCTCAGTCAGTTAAGCATCTGACTTCAGCTCAGGTCATGATCTCACGGTTCATGGGTTGGAGCCCCACGTCAGGCTCTGTGCTGACAGCCGCTCAGAGCCTGGAGCCTGCTTCATGAAGATTCCATGTCTCCCTCTCTCTCTGACCCTCCCTATTCAACTGTCTCTCTCTCTCTCAGAAATAAATTTTAAAAAAAAACTAAAAACTTTTTAAAAATTCTATTTGAATAATGAGTTCTCAAACACTCCAGTGTTTCTCTTTTCCCAGTTATTAATGAGCTGCTACCCCAAACTCCTTAAAGTTACAAGAATGATTTATAAACATCATTTAGATTTACTATGGTCACTTACATTTCATAAAATAACATTTCGCTACAATTGTAATTTTTTATTTACTTGTCAAAACACACCATTTACTAGTATTGGTACATCTCTGCTTTATCTGTTAGGTACCTTAGAAGAAGGGTCTGTCTGTTTTGATTTCATTTTGAAAAATGTCATGTGGATCAGTCCTACTAGCTGGTGGTGATGTCTCTTTAAATTTATTCAGAGCCTTATTTCTAGGAAATTACTTACTTTTTGGTGCCATGTGTTTCAAGTTTCAAATAAATACCATCTGAAGGCTTTCCCCTTTGTGCCTTAAGGGCTGATAGGGCTAGGTTGTGATGGTAGAGGTGAGGGGGTGCGAGGGATGACCCAACTGAAAAATCACCTGGGTTCCTGATGTGAGTCAGTGTCCTCGATGCCATTATCTAGTTAGCTGGTAAGTTTTTGAGAAGGATATTTATCATACAGATGGGGTCTTTACAAAACCAGCATTCTCTCAACTGTAAGGTTGTTGATTTTTAGGATTAATTAGTAGGGTTATTAATCCAAACAATTAAATTCTCTCCTAAGAGTACAGCTGTCTGATTAATTAATCTATTAATTAATCAGTGGCTTCTCCAGATGTCTGTTGAGATACTGTCCCTTGAGCACAGCTGAGAAGTGTTTCCAGACCATGAATTAATCCCGTTCACTTATTCAACTTTACAGTAAAAGGGGGCTATTTATTAAGAGAGCTTGTTGTTGGTTTGCTGTGAGCAAAAATCTATTTGTAATTATTTCAGGTTATCCTCCTCACTCACGTATGGGACACACTTCTGTGTCATGAATTGATAACGTTTGATAAAATCTTAATAGCTTTTCAGATGCATTTCCTCTCACCACCCTGGAAAGTGTACTTACAAAATTAAACATTTCAGCTCAAAAGAGAAGAGTCATCACATTCTAAAATATGATTTATTTATTGCAATAAAGCACGAAAATCATACCGATATTTCTGGTCGTATAAATTTCATGACCGTTCCAGAGCGCCTGTTTTCCAAGGCAAAACTTTATGGGACAGATGCTGTTTTTCCTGTGTCCTGCTTCAGATTCACGTGAGACTCTAGGTCCTTCTGTGGTGATACTTGGGAACCCCCAGGGGACCCTTGCCCAGTAGGTTAGGAAGTGACCTCCTCCTCCAGGCGTGGCCGAACTGTTCTGTCATCCGGTCAGCGGACTGCTGCTGAGCTAGAACCACCGTCTGTCGCCCGGGGGGGGGCCAGGCAGCACCCCAGCCCCGCTTGACCAGTCCTCGGCTGTAGGGACCTCCTTCCTGGAGCCGTGTTACTTTGGCTGGATTGCGCCAACCCCTTCGGTGCAGTCTCACCACCAGGCTGTACGGTGGAGTCCTTGAGCCGACAAAACTGCATGGTGTTCTTTGGAAAAGAGAGGAGAATGATTCTCTCTCCCCGCTCTTTTGTTTTTGTTTTTTGTTTTTGGTGGTTTCCTTTCCTTTCCTTTCCTTTCCTTTCCTTTCCTTTCCTTTCCTTTCCTTTCCTTTCCTTTCCTTTCCTTTCCTTTTCTTCCCTCCCCTCCCCTCCCCTCCCCTTCCCCTTTCTTTTTGTATGTGGGCCAATATAGCAGAAAACAACATCAATTTTAGAATCAGAAAGCCCTGAGTTTGCATCATTCATCCATCCAGTATCTACAAAATTAAAAAGAGGTTAATGATGATGATACCGACTTCACAGGGCAGCTCTGAGTACTGCATTTAAAAGACTGAAAGTGGGGTCCCTGGGGGGCTCAGTCGGTTGAGTGTCCGACTTCAGCTCAGGTCATGATCTCGCGGGTCATGGATTGAGCCATGTGTCAGGCTCTGTGCTGACAGTTTGAGGCCTGGAGCCTGCTTCGGATTCTGTGTCTCCCCCTCTCTCTCTGCCCCTCCCCCCTCTCAAAAAGAAATAAACATTAAAAAAAAATTAAAAGACTGAAACGTAATCCAGCCTCCTTCAGGGACCCAGCCCTTGGATCTCCTAGCAGACGTAAGAACATGTCTGTATATCAGCCATATACATTCATTCGTTCACTCACTCATCAGTTGATACTTACTGTGCCTTCATTATGTGTCCAACACTGAGTTGACTTATGTCTTGAAGGTGTGTCCCAAGCACAGAGGGTGGAGAAGAGGACTGGAGGGAAGAAAAAGCCCTGGGGAATACTGAGGCTGTGAACCCGTTTGAACTCACCAACATGATTATGTGCAAGTTGAAAAGACAAGAGCTGAGAGTGGACCTTTGGGGACGGAGACCATTAAAGGGAGAGCAGGACAGTTGTCAGCACTCAGCTGAGGCGGAGAACCAAGAAAAGGGAGGAGGGCCACAGTGGGTGGCGTCACGGAAGATAAGGGAGGAGCCCTAAGGAGCAAGTGGGCAGTGTGATAAATGGGTCTAAGTATCTCTTGGCTTGGGCAAGGCCAAGACACTGGTGAGCTCAATGGAGTCATGGCAAAGAATGCCAAACTGCCATTGGTAGAGAGCGACCAGGAAGGAGAAAGATACAGATTTCGTCAAAGAAGCATGGCTTTGAAGGGAAGAAGGCAGTAGAGGAGGCAGGAAGAGTTAAGACAGATTCATTTTTTAAGATAAAGGCGACTGAACATGTTGTGATATGTTCCAGATAGTTCTGCTTGCCAAAACAATTTAAGATTTGCAACGAACTAAGGTTTCAAAAACTGTAAAAATGGAAGTTAAATCTGTCACTTCAACTTTAATTATTAAAGTAAGGTATAAATTTTAATGTAGCTATAATGTTCCTCAGAATTCGATGAGAAACGCATTATTTTAATTTTTTTAATTCTCTTTTTCCATACTGAACCTGATATTTTGACTAGTGAAATACTTAGTGGGGTGGGAGGAAGAACCAATCCAAACACTTCCTGGTGAACATCTTTGATGCCTCAACATTGAAGTCAGTTGTTTCCTTCCTGAGTTAGCATTCGAAGCAATGAGAACCAGACTCATCGACAGATCACATTTCAGTCAGTTTCTCGTCACAGGAAATTTGTAAGAATGAGCACATCTTTGCCTGACTGCTTGGTGAAACTAAAATCCCACCACATACATCAAGCTGGGCCTGGGCTATTTCTTTCAGTCATTGCTTGAAGGCTTCACTTCCATGTATTTTACTGGCCCAGGCTGACATGTGAGGCAACAACAGATGCTGAACCTAGACGTTGGCTGAGTCTCAAGGAGACCCCAGGACCTTCCCATGATTCCCTGCCTGGATTTCCCTGAAGTCTTATATTTGGGGGAGGGAGAATTTATTAGCTTTTAGCAGAGACCAGGAGACAAGTGACAAGTGGAAATGGACTCTCTGTCTTCACAGTGTGGTCAGAACTACATAGTCAACCCTGGGGGCCTTGAGAAGCTCCCTTTCAGTGGGGAGAGCCCAGGGAATGGCCCCTCTTGGACGCCCCATCTAGCAGTGGACCATAATGAGTTTTGCAGTGATTCTCCCTGATCCCTCCTTTCTGGCTCTCTCTGCTTTTGCTCCAGCCCAGCTTCACTGAGTTCATCTACGAGTCAGCGTGTTCTTGCAAGGGAACGAACCAAGAGTCTACAGTTTGACATGCCAAACTTTTCTTTCTTTCCTTTGTTCTTTCTCTTTTTCTAGGATTCAGACAAATACCCTATTTCTTGATTAAAGAGGTAACTAAACAGAACTGAGAAATGACTAGCCCCCCCCCATTTCCTTCCTTTTGGGGACATTCATTTTGAATCCCACCTCCCTGTCCCTTCCATCTCCCACCCCCACCCCCATCCATTTCCAAGTACTCACTGTTCTCAGGTTTGTCTTTCTCTTTAATTTCAAAATCAGATGAATACACATATCTATTCTTGGAGTACATTACTTTTCCCCACTTCCCCTCTCCTCATTTAGAATCCTGTGTTTTGACATAATTTATCAGGGGTTGTCACCCTTGATGATTAAAAAAGGCACTAATGAGATGAAGCTTGTCAAGACTTGATCACAGGGTCTCTATGTTCTATTGGATGGTAATAAGACACCTTCAAGAGACTTGGAGAAAGCAGAGAGTGTGAGAACAAATTATGGATTCTTGTGGATGAGGGCAGAGGTGAGGTGAGGCTACTCCAAATCAAAATTCCTTAAGGAAATCAAATACTACCATAGCAGTTCTGTTCTTGGCTGGGCAAATAGAGCACCAAACAAGAAAGGTGAAATGGGAAGTCTTAGAACAAGTATTCACAAGACCAGAATTTTCCAAGATAGATGTGGTTTTTTTCTTGCTGTGATTGGGACCAGACTATGAACATTGTTGGATTTGTGTGACAAACATAATGTAAAAGACTGACGGATCGATTAGTTTTCCATAGGTTTCACAAAGAATGTACAAGCTGACCCCAGGACAGATGGCGCTGAATTTACGTGCTCCTCCGACAGGATTTCTTGTTTGAGATCCAGCTCTTATTCCCGATCGGTGCAGTGTAGCCAGTAAGTTGGCAGCAGTTCATTAGGAAATGAGTATCCAAAAATAAACAGCAGGATGAAATCTATCATGTTTCTGCCATATGAGTTTACAGATTATAGATTTATAATATTGTACATACACTGAGTGCTATAAATTGGAATTCTTCTGTTGGTCTGCATGCAACTATTTCATTCAGATGTTTGGATAAGCAGGCTATTTTTATCTATTTTTTTCTCTTAAAATTTTTTTAATGTTTATTTATTTTTGAGAGAGGAGGAGAGACAAAGCACAAGTGGGAGAGGGGCAGAGAGAGAGGGAGACACAGAATCCCTCCAGGCTCCAAGCTTCGAGCTTTCAGCACAAAGCCCAATGCAGGGCTTGAACTCTGAATCATGAGATCATGACCTGAGCCGAAGTCGGATGCTTCTCCGACTGAGCCACTTAGGAACCCTGATCAGGTTATTATTATATCCAGAACCACTTCTCTCACTGGGCTAAGAACTTATGCTACTGTAAGATTTGTATTTAGCCATAACTTGTAATTTATTATTTTTTAAAAATGCCATTGGATGTGTTTGGTTAATACTGTTTCAGAAAGTTAGAACTTCAGTACATCCAAGGAAACTCTCCAAACCTTCACAACTGAACACATGTACGCATTTTATAAACCTAAACATACCTTAGATTATAATCCTCAATCCTTGTCATGAATTGGAAAACTCATTAGGGAGGTATAACATTCTTTAAAAATTAAATAATCAAGCTAAAGCATTATTTTTTGTCTTACATCACCATTATCCTTGTCTCAGATGGTACAAAAGGATTAATCATGGTCTGCTGCTGGTTGACCAGTAGATTTAACACAGCTAACTCCACCGTGAATACGATTATACATTGCAGAATTTTCATGTAGAAGCAGCTGCCAGAAGGAACATGTGCTAGGGAGTGTTCATATTTTATGAAAACTATCTTGGTCCATTGCCTCCTTCCCTTGAATTAGCGCTCAATTATCCTAAAGGAAGAGGCTGAAGACTCTGCAGAGCTGGAAGATAACCTCCAATCTTGTTAGCCTGGCAGCAGCTGCCCGAATGTGCTCACACCAAATTGCAGCACCTTGTTTCATTTCATTTGTGCTGTCTTCCTCTGTCGAAGACACAAATGTGTTTTGCATTTTAAAAATGTCTTAGCACAGATTGAGAGCTATGTAACAGCCTGAAAACTGGTAAAATCTCTCACTTATGAAATATCTTTCAGGGGCACCTGGGTGGCTTAGTCGGTTAAGCGTCCGACTTTCGCTTAGGTCATGATCTCGCGGTTCGTGGGTTTGTGCCCCGCGTCGGGCTCTGTGCTGACTGCCAGCTCAGAGCCTGGAGCCTGTTTCAGTCTGTGATTCCCTCTCTCTCTGACCCTCCCCTGCTCACACTGTCTTTCTCTGTCTCCTAGAAATAAATAAAACATTTAAAAAAAAAAGAAATATCTTTCATACCCATTTGACAGGCTGAGGGCTGCATTCTCTCTCTCTCTCTCTCTCTCTCTCTCTTTCTTTCTCTCTGTTTTCCCCTTAACTTCTGGACTGGAAAGGATGACAGGGCTGAGTCAGTACCATTAATTCTGGGGTTGTTTTTGAGTCATACTAACGTATTTTTAAAAAATCTTTAGGGAGATAGTCGATTAGGTCGTGTTTGGGAAGGGTGCCCTTACTACATTTGAAGGGATTCTTGAAGAAACAAACATAATCACAATAAATTCTCACCCCATAGAATAAGAATAGTTCCAGAATAAGGTAAATTGTGAGATAACTGAAAATAGAGAAAGGGAAGAGAGAAATATTTGGCCAAGAATCCTGAAATAAAATGGTGTGGCTGAGGCTGTGGCACTCTCTGAAAGCATGAGTATTAGCAGAACTAGTGGAAAAAAGTCTACATTATTTGAAGCTGATAAGCATCAACCAGATGCATGTAATGGAAATACATTTTCTAAGTATGAAACAAGTTACGCTGCTATAATTTTAAAGTCACGTAAAGGTAAAGATGAAATTGAAAGATAAGAGTGCTTAAGTTCAAGATTCACATTCTTTAAAAAAGAAACTGATCTTAGGTTTCTTCCTGGGGAATTACATCAGATATGTTAACTGAAGTGATTTCTAGGTGATTACAACAGAAATTAAATTGAGTGTTAGGGAGGAAAAGATCGCAGGTTTTTAATAAAACAGCCTCAGCATCATTTTAGGCCTATAACATGACCCAGGCTAGTGTTCTATTTTTAGTGCTCTATACAACCATTTGTGTGTGTGTGCATGGAGGTCTATATATAGATATAAAGATAAGTTTATATTGACAGAGAGATACTGTTCGTTAGATTTCTGGGTTTAGCCTGTCTTTTTTATTAGCGTCAAGCATTCCATGAAAGCAATCCTGATTTTAAAATTCCAGGAAACCAAGTCAAGATCTTCAAGTGGTAACTGCACGCCCATGTTCAATGCCATGTTATTCACCATAGCCAAGTTACAGAAACAATGCAAGTGTCCATCGGATGGATGAATGGATAAACAAAATGTGGTCTATACATACAAAGAAATATTCTTTGGCCTTAAAAGGGGGGGATTTCTGCAGTTTGGAACACAGTGGATGAAAGGGGAGGACATTATACTGGGTCCCAGATGGACAAATAGTGCACGATTCCACATCTATGTGGCACCTAAAATAGTCAAACCCATGGAAGCAGAGATCAGAAAGGTGATTGCAGGAGCTAGAGGGAGGGGGAGGGGGCAGTTGCTAATCAAGGGGCATAAAATTTCAGTCCTGCAAAATGAAGTTCTAGAGATTTGTTGTACAACATTGTAACGATAGTGAAAAATAGTCTACGGTAGACTTACAACATTGTTAAAAGGGAAGGACTCATGTTGAATGTTCTTACTATGATAAAAAACAAACAAACAAACATGATTCCTGCAGGAATCAATGTTTCAAATGTGCTCTAGTTAGAAATTAACGATAATATGTAGATTGAGTTGAGGGAGTAATGAACCTCTCACTGCCTCCCTCACCTTCCCCCACGGTGGGGACCCGGTACCTCCGTTGCTGTCTGCTCTTTGGGGGCCCAGCAGTCGTGTGTGACTTGCTGTGTCACAGAACTAGTTATGTGGAAAGGCAGGTTCAAGTTACAGGTTTCCCAAATCCCTGACCAACATCTTCCCACTAAGCTGTTGCACAGAATTTCAGGTAAATTGACCTTTAGCACATCTGTGAATGGAGCAAACCCATTTGATACAATAAACTACCTAACTAAGAGGTGGAGGTTTAGATTTTCCCACTTTGATGCAAGAATTGAAAGCTGGACAATGTGGATTTAGTCTCTGTGTTTTTCTAGCTTTAGGTGATACTATTCTCTACTAATTTTTCTAAAAGACATTATATATTAACTTGTGATATGAGGCTGCGTGTATCTTTTTAGGCTTTACTTTTCCATGGTGGTTGAATTAAAATGCCCAGTTTTAAATTTAATAACTCTGGTTTTTAATCTGGGGTATAGAGTTAATAATAGAAAATAATGTTTTGTTTCTAACACAGAGAAATTGTGCTGGTTTAATGAAACCATCAAAGTCAGTTGGGCCGTTAGGCCAGACTGACAAAATCACTTTTTTACATACTATGTACTTACTGTTTTTTTTTTTTTTTACTAAGTGATGCTTAAATATCAACATCTCAAACTTATGGCTTGCATTAGTCCTCAGATCATTTTTAATACTGCCCTTAATTTTTCCTACTACAAAGGGCTGACAGTTCTTGATGAAGGTAGTTTCTAAAGAAAACAAAAGTGTTCTGCAGTTGGTGTGAGATTGTGAGGAAATTATGCCTTTTTCCTCCCACTCCATATATCTGAGCCAGGAGATAGTTTCCCTGTAAGGTTAAGTGCTATGTAATTACAAAATTATTTTCAAGAGAGGGCAGAAACAGTTGGCAGGTTTTGGGAGTTTTGAAACAAACGAGACTGTGCCAGCGGTATTAGATGGGGATCCGATTTCAGTACTGGTTTTTAAAAAGAGAACTAGTTTTGACTCATCTTTCCTTGATGTGCCAAGGATCCTTTCCTCAGCTCGGTTGGAAGAATTCTTTTGATCCTCTGACACACTGACTTAATTAAGCTTCAGCATCATGGAATTTGTGAACCTAGGTTGGCAAATTAACTGAATGAATTCACCTAGTACATAATTGCTTTAAGGATAGCTTCTCATGTAGGTCTAGAATGACTTCTGCTCATGTGTGCCAGTGGAAGGAAAACATCAGGGTATACCTTATTGAAAAACTGGAGCATAGAGAATAGGAGAGTTATTTAAACAAACAAGCAAATGCATAATGGGGAACTTGTTTGCTAGAAGAACTTCTGAAGCCGAAACCGGTCAAACGATATATATCTTGTGTAGGATACAATCAGAGCCCTGACTGCTAAGATATGGTCTGGTTGCATTTTCACATCTAAGATTTCTCTGACACTGTCTTGTTGTCATTTTCAGTGTTAGTCAATGTCCTGATCTTATTGCTGGTTTTAGCAGCATTTTCAGTTTAGGGAATTATATGGGTAGGAATGGATGGTGAAGGATCTGTAAATAATATGTGTGCTTTTAATCTTATTATGGAAACCAAGCAGTCATGTCAGCTACCTCAAATAGAAATATATGTCAGATATTTTCCTTAATAAAGCAATTTATGGAAAGTAGGGTGGATAGAAAGGATGTTTTAAAAAATATTAACTCATTTAAAAAATCTGTTACAATTCCATTGAAATCAACCATTTAGCCCTTCATGTTTTCTTAAATTCAACAGAATTTATAATAATTAGATTGTAATATTTTGCAAGTTTATCACTCAGTAATCTAAGATGGAGTGATGAGTTCAACCCAAAAGATAAAAACAACAACAACAACAAAATTAACCATTAAGATGGTATCTGCCTCTGGATAAACGTACTCTAAAGGGAGAAAAATTCCTCTTTCGAACAGAGAAGCCAAAATGGTGAAGGAGAATAAAATTGTCTCCCATCAGGGACGATTGAGGCACAAGAATGTTTATCATAGAGAAGCTGCTAATTGGTCTAAGGCTATATCTGCCACATAGCACATTCACAGGAAATAGTTGTTGAACATATAAATGAATCACAGGCTTCAAATAGTTGACGTATTGTCATATGAACAAGGAATTAGATTCTATTTCGTCTTATGGAGAGAATTATCATCTACTTTGCTGAATACCAGGAAGAACTTTCTACCTCCCAGCTGTTTAAAGGAGGATGGACATCCTCTAGGATGGGTGTGCTGCCCTGCATGGACTGAATGAGTCTCTGGTGTAGGTGCTTTGGAGAGGACTCAAGAAATGTACAGAAGGTTGGGTCAGGTGACTTTGCTGGTTCCTTCTGATTCCAACGTGCTGTAGAGTGTTCTTTATTATGTGTTTGTTTTTCTTGGATTCCTACTCAATTTCCTCATTCTGTCTGGCAAATGTTGAGGATTTAATAATGACCTTGGACTTATTAAACCAAGACAAAAAAGCCATGAATGAGATAAGGCACACCTGATGGCCCAAGGTGGGTCCCCTGTTACAATACTGTGTGTACCCGTGGCATAAGGAGCATACGTTTCCACTGCATTGTAGTTCTTAGAATTGATTTTATTAACTCTGATGGAGTTTTGAAATTCCTTCCGAAAATAGAAAGCAATTACTATTTTTTGTAGTGTTTTTAGATGTCTGTTTATTTTTGAGAGACAGAGTGTGGGCAGAGTTCTGGGGGGGTGGGGGGAGGGAGCAGTGCAGAAAGAGAGGGGGACACAGAATCTGAAGCAGGCTCCAGGCTCTGAGCTGTCAGCACAGAGTCCCACATGGGACTTGAACTCATGTATTGTGAGATCATGACCTGAACTGAAGTCAGGTGCTTAACTGACTGAGCCACCCAGGTGCCCCAGAAAGCAATTACTTTTTAAAGGAAGCTCGTTTTTCTATATCAAATTGGTAAAGCTACCTTTAACAGCTATTATTTTTTTAAACCCTTCATTGTAGATTTAACAATGTTCCCCCTCACCAAATTCATATACTGAGGTCCTAATTCCCAGTACCTCTGAATGTGACTTTATTTGGAAGTAGGGGTTTACAGAGGTAATCAGATTAAAATGAGGTCCTTCGGGTAGGCCCTAATCCAATATGATTGGTATTTCTATAAAAAGAGGACATTTGGAGACAGACACCCATACAGGGAGAGTATCACAGGAACATGAAGATGGCCATTTACATACCAAGGAGAGAGGCCAGAAACAGATCCCTCCCTCACAGCCTGCAGAAGGAAGCAACCCTGTCAGCACCTTGATCTTGGCCTTCTAGCCTCCAGAACTGTGAGACAAAAATCTCAGTGAAGCCACTCAGTGTGTCCACTTTGTCATGGCAATGCTAGGAAACTAACACACTCTTTAAAAGACTTTACATATCTGCTGGACTACTAAAAGGAGAATATATTTGGTAAATCAGAGGAAAGAGTTACCTCGTGGAAAACATTTATTTTCTTGGGTACACCTGGGTTTAATTTTCCTAACAGTCCAGTTCAAGTCAACACAACTTGTAGCTTTTGTTGCTTTCATTAAACAGTTGGGAGACTTGCCCTCGACAAAGCATGAAGATCGCACATTATGTTGTACGCTGTGCTCTGTAAACGGTGAACATAATTTTCTCACTTATGAGATACTTTCCATGCTGGGCACATACCTCTTGTTACACATTTTACATTGTGCGTGTTCAGGTCTCCATTTACATTTA
Organism: Crocuta crocuta; assembly: GCF_008692635.1. Classification (NCBI taxonomy): domain Eukaryota; kingdom Metazoa; phylum Chordata; class Mammalia; order Carnivora; family Hyaenidae; genus Crocuta; species Crocuta crocuta. The sequence goes on along the minus strand of NW_027532015.1, from coordinate 5,067,101 downwards.
TATGTGAAAAATATTTGGGCTGGCTGATCAACACACAGGGAAAGGAAGGAAATGGGTAATTTACCTGAAGCATTTAGTCCCGTCACAACCTTTATTATTCCTAGCTACCCCATTGGAGTAAAAATAGGAGACAAATGTCCCCTTTAACGAGACTCTTTATTCAAGACATGACTGGCTTTGGTGCAGTGACTACACTCGCGGGAGCAATTGTCATGCGGGGCGATGTTGTGTGTAAGCAGACCTCCAGGGAGATGATTCCTGGCTGTCTCTCCCCACCTCCATCTGTTGAGCAGTATATTTCCTAGAAAATCGTATCCAAGCGTGGAATTGAAATGTGTATCGTTACCAGTAGTTTACAATGAGTAAGACGCTTGCTGGACATGTCAAAGAACATCAGAATATCTTTAAAATGCAAATCACCCACTAGTTCTTTTAATTAGACCTTCACCCACCTTCTTAGAGCATCATGGCCAACCCCAGTCTTAGGAGACTGACCAGCATTCTTGAGTCAGTCATTCTGGTGAGGGTTTGGCCTTCATTTCCCTCATGGATGCAGAAGGTTTAACCAGGATTTTTGGTGTGGGTTGGGTGTCCTCCTGGGGAGAGACTGAGGCAGGAAGAATAGGTGGAGATCAATAAGAGCCAGAATTCTTTGCGAAAAGGTAAGCCGAGTCCTGGGAGTGACTAGATACACACTCCTAGATGGGAAGTGAGAGAAGAGATAGAGAGTCGATTCATATGGAAGCTGGACAAAATAACCAGGGAGAGTGAGGGACAACTGTTGGGACCCCCGGTCGTGTTTTCCATAGAGCAAAATGGAAAGGGTGGTTTGGACTCCTCCAAAGTTTAGNGCTGTCAGCACAGAGCCTGACGCGGGGCTTGAACCCACAAACCAGGAGATCATGACCTGAGCTGAGGTTGGACGCCCAACTGACTGAGCCACTCAGGTGCCCTAGTCCTCAGCTTTTCTGCTGGTTGAAATCTTTAAGAGGAACAGAGACTCCCCAAAGTTACCTGAAGTAGTCCAGTCTGATGACTATAAGGATCTGTGGCAGGAATCTCACACAGGTCACCTGGAACTCTGGGAACAGTTATACAGTTGAGTCCCATGGAGCTGAAAATGTCACTCAGGAAAAAGATGCCTATCACTGGGGCTCTAAGTCAGCTGCAACCTCGTCTTCTCACTGCCTCAGTGCGTGGATGCAGTTCACTTCTCTCTCTGATTCAGTTTTCCTGTATCTACCTTTTGGCTTCTACTCCCACCACCAAATGCTTATCCATCATTGTCCCAAGTTCAAAGTCTCACAAAGCAAGGGTAATACTGGGTTAGTTGGTTGGTTCAGTTTAGTTGATTTAGTTGGTTGATGCTGTCCAGCAAGTCGGTGGCCTGATGCTGACCACGTGCCCAACTCTGGCTATTATCGGGAGGTCACATGGTATCTGTGTGGTGACCGATGGGTTCTGAGACCTGGTGGACCCAAACATGACAGCCCAGTAAGCCACAATGTGTGTCACTGCCAGATTAACCTACAACCTCAAATGCTGTTTATACATTTATAATTTCTTGGATTCTTTTTAAACTACCTTAATTTCATTACTGCTTCTCAAGGATCAAACTTAAACTTTATTCCTTGGCGTGGAAATCCTTAGTAATCTGACCTCAATCTACTTTCCTAACCTCCTCTTTCAATAGTGTTTTATTCTAACTTTATTATCTTAAGTCACTCTCTCTGAGTTTCTTTACCTGTCAAATTCTGCTCCTGAACCTTTGTGTGTGTGAGTGTGTGTGTGTGTGTGTGTGTGTATGTGTCAGGGACAGTGCTAGACTTGGCCTTAACAAAACTGCTGGAGAGTAGAGGAGCCTGATGTATGATACGGATAAATCACTGTTTCTCTCTGGGCCATTGTCTCATTTACAGAACATACTAAGCTATAGCATTTTATCTGATTTTCTTCTTTTTGTACATGCTGTAGAGCTGAGCCAGTGACAGACTCAGTCTTCTTTCTTTTCTTTTTTCTAAAATCTTTGCACTTAAAGTCTCAGCTTTTCTTGAAAGTTCATTATGTCCTGTAACCCGCTCCCCACCTTCCTGCATGCCCTAAAGGGGCTGTGAAGTACAGAGGGAGGGTGTCTAGTTAATGGGTCCTGTCCTGTGAATCTACAGCTTTCCTTCCTTACTGAGCTCCTGGTCTTCCAATATGCCTTCTTCTAACGCATATGTGAGGGGAGCAGTCTGAGCCCTGGTCACACTTGTGAACCCCCTTCTTGGTAGCCAAGCTGTTTGGCATTTACCCCATCTCCCACCAAGAATTATGCTTGACACCTATCCTTGGACTGACACACTTGAGTCATTGATTTTGTCCTCCTGACCACCAGATACATCATCCATTGTCTTGGCAGAAGGCTAATAAAATCTATGGGAACTCAGCAGCCTGATAGTCCATTAAATGTTTTTCCTGTGGGTTAATTTACATAAGAAAAGAAAAAATGAGCATACAAGGTAAGGAAAGCAAGGGAAATGAAGTTAAGAGAAGCAGAGGGAAGGCTGGAGGAATAAGGAAGAGACAAGGAAGGGGCACCTGGGTGGCTCAGTCGGTTAAGCATCCGACTTCGGCTCAGGTTTGTGAACCTCTGATCTCACGGTTTGCGAGTTTGAGCCGCATGTTGGGCTCTGTGCTGACAGCTCAGAGCCTGGAACCTGCTTCAGATTCTGTGTCTCCCTCTCTCCCTTCCCCTCCCTGGCTCACGCTCGGTCTCTCTCTCTCTCTCTGTCAAAAATAAATAGACATTAAAAAACTTGTTTTAAAGGAAGAGACAAGGAAGGAGAGGTAGAGGAGGAAGGGGAGGGGGGAGAGACAGCAGAGGAAAAAGAGGCAGAAGAGGAAGGAGCGTGGGAGCACGGTGAGAACAGGTTGTTGCCAAATGAGACATTTTTCTCAATCGGTCGTCCATGGCTGCACCTGTTTACACTCATCCCCTAAGTGACTATTCACCTGGTCTGCTTTCCCCCTCCTGGCAATCGCTGTGTGGAATGGGACACCGTGGCACATGAAGCCGATGGCAACACGTTTGAAAGAAGTCCTGAACAGAAGAGGAAATGCTAGTTCCGTCTGGAAAGATCAAGAAAGGGGTGATGGAGGAGATGGCATTGACCGAGCTCGGCAAGACGAGCTTAAGCAAATAGGTGACATCTGAGATGGAGGAGACGGCCTGTGAAATGATGAGCTGATAAACCGAGGAACCACCGATACAGGTGACAACACGGAAGAATCACAGGAACGCTTCCTTGAGTCCAAGAACCCAGACGCAAGAAGCAGGTGACACGCTTAAGACCCTGTTTCTGTAAAGATGAAGAACAGACAGAAAGCATCTATGGTTTTAGAAGCTGGAAAGTGAATACCTTGGATTACAGGGGAGTATTGTGCCGGAAGGGGCTCGCAAGAACCTTCTGGGATGTTCTAAGTTTGTTCTGTCCCAATTTGGAGAGTGAATGAATGAGAGTATATGTATGTAAACACTTCTCAAGGTGCACACTTGTGATTTTTGCATTTTACCATATAAAAATATACTGCCATTAAAAAGAAAAAAGCTAAGTGGAAGAAAGTATCCACGTAGAACAGTAGATTTAAAATACCAACACAGGGAAAGCTAATTAGACACCAGCCCTGATTTTACAATTTATATTACTGTTATTTAAAAGCTTGCTGAAATTTGAAATTAGGCTCTATTAACACCATGTGAATACATTATAGGTCTGATTTTAAGATGAGATTTAATAAATGTGTACCTTTAAATATTTATTAACTTAAAAATAGATTACAGGTAATGTTTGTCTCGTGCCTTTTCAGCATCTATTTTCTATGGCTTGGGAAAAAGTGTTGATTTTTATTTATATAAAAAAGTTAAGAGGGTGCCTGGGTGGCTTAGTTGGTTAAGCGTCCGACTTTCGCTTAGGTCATGATCTCGTGGTTCGTGGGTTCGAGCCCTGCATTGGGCTCTGTGCTGACTGCCAGCTCAGAGCCTGGAGCCTGTTTCAGAGTCTGTATCTCCCTCTCTCTCTGACCCTCCCCTGTTCACGCTGTCTCTCTCTCTCTCTCTCTTTCTCTCTCTCTCTCTCCTAGAAATAAAAAATATTTTTTAATAAAGTTAAGAAAATTAAGAAAAATTATTTATTTGAGGGGGGAAAGTACTTACTATTTCATCCATGATTGTGAACTTGTTTCTAAGAGCCCCCCAGAAATAGCTGAAGAACTCGCTGTGCATACCATACTAGCAAAATAAATGTTTTGTTCTTTGAAATACGCATAAAGTGTGTGTTAGTATAAACCTACCTTCCTTGACTGAGTGGTATGAAAATATTGGCTGGAATGGTTCATATTTTTTTGTGAGCTAAAATGTATGCATGAGTATTGTTTTAATAAGTAAATTATGTTAATCTCAATTTGAGACACACCAGAGATATACAGTTTCTTTACTGGAATTCTGCTCTTCTGGACCAGAGGTCACGACTTTCATCTTGGCTTCTATACGGTTCAGAGAAAATGCTGCAGGCAGTCCAGGAAGTTGGTCACAGGCAGAGTCAAATTCAGGCCCCACGACCTGGTAGGCTGTGTGACCTCAAGCCTTTGCCTTAACCTTTCTGAGGCATATTGTCATCGGTAAAAGCCTCACTCCTTGTATCTGCCTCGAGGTGCAGCCTGGTGAAGAGTGAATGATATTTCAATGATATTTCACCTTTAATAGTTCTGTTCACTTGCTGGCTGGTAATTTCACAAGAAGTAAGGAGAGAGGGAGGGATACCCGGTCAGATAATTCTCCTCCTTGTTCTTGGTGTTAATAAATACATTCTAGCTGGACAGAGCAGGTTGACATTAAGTGGTAAAAGTGCCTTGTCTGTGAATTTGAACTATTGGGATCTGCCCTGTTGAGGCTCTTCTCTGCTGGTGGATCTTTGTTATGGGACAAGTTTGTGGATAGTCTTTCTCTAGGTCAGTCTTATACCTGGTACCAAAGGATGCTATCCTCTGGACGGGAAATTTGCACCGGCTTCTGGAAGCTTGAAGGGATATTGAGAAAAATTAATTGTATGCCCTGAAGCGCAAGTGAGAAACACTCAGGGGCTTCAGGAAAAGCAGATCTCGTGGGTAGGTCGTGTGCTTCGCTGTGCTCGCCATTCCACGAGGCGCCAGATGACTGCAGACATGGGCAACGTTTCTGATTCATTGGCCTTTGGAATTGGTTTGTGACTTAGAAACTCAACTTAGAACATAATTATGTCATTTTCATCTTCGCAAATGTGGCATGCTCTCGGATCTAAGCTGCGGGGATAGCTTTATGAAATGAAATTGCTCCATAGTGCTTTAAATGGAAATTGCTGCATCAGCGACATGGCACTGTCTATTCTGGAAGCTAATTGAAATTGCTCCGGCAGATGCCGGAAACAAATGCTGGGTTACATTAGCTTATGGGGGTCACTTTCTCCACTGTGTCACATGTTAAACTTGTCACACTGGTCTGGATTCTAAAAAAGAGCACAGGGTTGGGGGAAAGGGAATGTGGCCACCGCCTTGCATACAGTACATACTTCTGGTGGTGTTCCAGTTCTGTCCGGGACAGGCGTGTGCCTTGTGCGGTAGTGACCCCTATATCCCTTCACCACCACACAGGCTTATTGACAGAAGTTCAATGTGAGAGTGTTTAAAAGACAAAACTTACTGGGGCACCTGGGTGGCTCAGTCGGTTAAGCGTCCAACTCTGGCTCAGGTCATGATCTCACGGTTCGTGGGTTCGAGCCCTGCATCAGGCTGTGTGCTGACTGCCAGCTCAGAGCCTGGAGCCTGCTTCAGATTCTGTGTCTCCCTCTCTCTCTGACCCTCCCCTCCTCACGCTGTCTATCACTCTCTCTCAGAAAAAAAAAAAAAAAAAAAGACAAAACTTACTAGGCAAGCGAGTCAGTCAACTTTGAATATTGATTAATCATTGATTGATCCATATTTATTTAGTCTTTTATTCAAGACTAAATAACATTTCTTGAATGGCTAATGATGGTTACATTTTATTGAATGCTTAGAATAGGCCAGAACTCTCCTTTTATGTTTTAACCAATTTTATCCTCACCGTAGCCCTGTAATCTCTTAAAGAAATTGATATCACAGAGGCAAAGAGGTTAAATGACACGCTGGATGTTTGAGCTCTCTGAATACGTCGGGCATTGCTGGATATTACGAGCACACAGATCGATTAGGTCCAGCTGAAGTGCAGTGATATTAAAATCTAGTTGAAGGGAAAATGAAAACAGAGAAACTTGGCCTCTGTTTAAGCCTGAAGATGGAGAAAGGGCCGAGTGCTGGGGGAGCCCCAAGGAGGGTCACCTGATAGCACTTCAGACTCAAGGGTGGGGGTGGGGCAGATTCCAAGATGATGGGCCGCCAGGTGGGACTAAATGGATCCTGGGGCATAGACTGGGCAGCTGGTCTGGAAACCAGCAGAACCTGCAAGAGTTTTGAAATCAGTGGTGAAGATACCAGAAGCAATGTAAAGCAGGTTATCAGGGACTGAACACACACCGAGCAAGGTGAGGTCAGAGACTCAGGAAGGCGGCCAGATGTGAGGAGACAAAGGGCACTGCTAATATGCAGTCCTTAATAGGAGCCCATTATCTACTCAGCCTGGAGAGCTTTAGTTTCTGCTGAAGCCTGGAGCCAATTACCCACTTGGCCAACATGAGGCATCCCCTCAGGGTACCTGCTCGTCTTCTGCGTACAGAAGGGATATTTATTCATTTCAGATTTATTTCTTTATTTGAGAGAGAGAGGCGCAGCATGAGTGGGGAGGGGCGGGGGAAGGTGGAGAATCCCAAACAGGATCCACACTGTCAACGCAGAGCCCGACTCGGTCCTCGAATTCATGAAACTGTGAGATCATGACCTGAGCTGAAACCAAGAGTTGGATGTTTCACTGACTGAGCCACCCCGGTACCCCCAGGGAGGCTATTTAAGGAAACCATGCAAGCTGGTTCTTAGGAGCATTGCATTTCTCACTAAGTCATTTGAACAACACATGTCTTCCCGTGGGGATTCATCTGTTCATAGTACTATGTTCCTTTAGGACATTCCGATGGTTCACCAACATTTTGAAGGTTACCTTATCTTTTGAGGAGAATGCGTCTCTACCTAGGAAGTGGAAACTTAGCAAAACACAAAACCAAACCAAACAGTAAAATGAGAGATAAGCTTCCACACCATTCATAAATAACACTCTCTATCCTTATTCCAAAGAAATAGGAAATTTGAAATCTAAAATGAAAACAATAACAGAAAGGCACCATGTAATTGAAAGGGATGAAGTACTTAGGTGAACACTGAGTTTATACCTGAGTTTCCTAGTAGCCAAGCTAAGAAGGGAAATGCATTGGGTTATTTAATTCTGATATCCTGACAGAAAAGAAGCACACACGTGGGTCTGGAGAGAAACTTTCCTGACCTCCATACATGGCAGATGCTCTACTCCTAAGGAAGCAGTTAACTAAAGATGTGCCTTGATACTCCTAAAGTCACAAATTAATACCAGGAGAGATCCCTGCTTTCTGCCTCCAAATAAATAAGTTGGAGGGGGAACTTGTACCATTCTTGCTGAGCTGTGATTTCTGGGTGAGAAGAACTGCCCCTTCGGAAGTTCTTGAGAAATATGGCCAGCAGTCAGGAGAAACCTGCAAACTCAGGAGGTAAAGGTGTTCCCAAGGGTGTTTGGGCCATAGTCATGGTTACCCCGTGTCTAGAGAGGCCATCCACTGTGGAGCGAGGCTACCTAACAAAGGCAGATGCCATCTAGTGGTGAGTACCCCTAAATGACCAGCACCCAGACCCTTTAGCTTCTACAAGCCCCTGCAGATGCACCTGATAGATGGATTAGAGGGCGTCTGGTGGAGTCCTAGTAGACTGAGGGACGCTGCAGCTGCGTTCTTTGCCCATTAATGATCTAGTGAAGATACGCTATTGCCATTTGAGTTCTTATGGATTCTTTATGAAGTATAACATTTATTGAATCAAAATCAGTGGAATGTTGGTTTCATCCTTGAGCCACATATAACCGGTACTAGAAAGAGCACAGACCCTGCTCTTCCTCTTCCCCATGCACCCCATGCATCTCAATCCTTCCTTCCTCTGCTTCAGCAACATGGAGCTCTATCCTGCATAGTTCACTTGCTCTTTCCCTTCTCTGTGCCTTTTCTGGCCTTTCTCCAGTGCATGCAGGGCCTCACAGCTTCCAACCCCAGCCTTACCGCTGTTAGGACACCTTAGCCACCGCACTTGACCGCTTCTCTACTTTCACTCTGCTCTCAGAATGAAAACCACGGAATTTATTGTGCACCAATTATGGGCCACGCCTGGCCAGGAATTCCACCTGCAAGGAATTCACAGCATGGGGGAAATGAGACACAGGCATAAGTAATTCAGCTTCAAGGCAGAAGTATTAAATGCCGGAAGAGTCATACGGTCCTTCCGGAAGAACCCAGAGAAAGTTCGAGAAGGAGGCCGAGTTCCAGAAGCAGGGCTCCCTTACTGGTGTGCGGGGCTCGGATGCTGCCGAGCTAAGCCGCCGTCCCCTTAGCAACCAGGCTGCCGGAGGACATGCCCGAGAGGTCACCAGCGGCTCATTCACCTCGTAGGCTGTGAAAATAGCGTCGTTTCCCCTGCACGTCCAGATGGGGAGACCGTGAGTACACTTTCTTAAAGACAGTTCGATTCGGGCGTTGGGATTGTGTGTGTGAGGAGGAGTTTGAGGGGCGACGAGAAGAGAGGAAGGAACCATGTGTGTTTCTGTGTTGCCATGTGTCTGTGGGTGTGTGTCGAGGGGGGCAATGGGCAGTAAGGCTGAAGAGATGGATCAGAACGTCATCACGCAGGGTCTCCCATGCCAGGCTCCTGAGCTTGCATTTCACTCTGGAGTCCGGGTGGTGGGCGAAGGTGTACGTGTAGCAGAGTAATACAGTCAATGAGGTTTCTTGGGTACTTACCGTACCTGGGTTAAAAAGGAGAAAGGGGCTGGAGATGAGAAGTCCTAGGGAAAGATTTTGAAGCTTTAGATCTAAGAAATAAGGGTGAGTTGTCAAAGGCACCAGGAATGGTTTACTGTCTGTCATGCCTGCGGCCGACTGGCTTTGTTCTCTTCATAATCCGTAGAGCAGGAAGGTGAGGTGACCCTACAATACCTCTCATTCAGACGACCAACCGGAAATGAATATGGTCACTTGGGCACAATCTCATATTCTTGGGCGGACAGTCTAGCCTGGTTTAATTAGCTGGCCTGGATTGTGGGATTATGGTTTACAAGCATGGCCGTGTGTGTGTGTGTGTGTGTGTGTGTACACGCACACGCTTGGGGGGTGGGGGTGGGCAATCAAGAGGGGTCTGTGTGTGAGCCGCCCTGCACAGACCCGCACAGACCCTCCCCCCCAGAACATGCCTGCTTCTACTCTCATTGCTTATTTAGCTATTCTCTTCCAAGGATTCTTCACACACAGTAGGAATAATGGATAGTTAGCCACATAGGACACATTATTTCAATGTTAAAAATCATTCTAATACCAAAGGACTTTGACACAAACATTATACGTCTGTATTTGGGGACATCTGTGCTACTGAACTGTAGCAAATATTAAACTAGCAATGTAAGACGTGTTACACTTTCACCACCCTATATGGGAATAGGGTAGGTGGAATAATCTGATGTTATCCTTGCCATTTCCATGGTATCCTTGCCTGTTAGAACATTTGCATTGAAGAAACTACTATAATTCAGCAGCTACTTGCAACAGCTCTTTCCAAAAACACAGTATGTTGGAGAAAACAGCTTTTGCTCCCTGTAACTCTAACCTCATTATGCCTCGTGTATCTGGAAACTTAACATCTCAAAGGGCCATTAAATTTAAGTAAGATTGAACACATTAGAGAAATGAAGAATTGGCAAATGGTAGATGCCACTTAAGAAGTTTCAGTTAGAAATTTAACCGAGGGCATATACATTTGTTTTTTATTGCATTTATTTCCTGGGTACATTTATTTCACATTCCAAATTTTTGTAATGCTGAAATCAAAGGGAAAAAATATAAACCCCTCCAGTTAGGCTCCTAAGGAACCTGAAAAATGGAATGTGGCAGGCAGGCTGAAGAAGTGGGTGCTGGCGGGGACACGCACGGCTCCCCACCCCCCACGGTGTGTGGAAATACTCCAGGAACACGGGCCACGGGAACCCTGGCTTCTCTTCCTGGAGCTTCAGTTTTGCTTGATGTGAAGTAATTAAAAACATTATTTTTATGTTAACGCAAACAGGGCAGATTATGGAAAAAATTCTAGAACTTGCTTTTTTAAATTATTTTTTGAGTTAAAACCTGCTTGCTTAGGGCAGTTCTCCTGGGGCTGGGCACCTAGTCATCGCAGGGAAGTGGAGGTAGTGATGTTGGATGGCACTTAGAGTGAAGATCAAGTACAGAGACCAAGAGAAAAGGATAACTTCTTTTCAGACCAGTTATTCCATTGGCGAGAGTTTTAGGTGGGGGCTGGATGGACCACGTGACTGTGAGTGACTAGCCCTTGCCTTCCAAGGGCTGGAGGTCTCTTGGGACTACAGGCTCAATCCGCTAAGATTTTGTGGTTAACACCGATGCGCGCACACGGTGTTCCCACTGTTTGGGCTTTTAGTCATTGTGATAAATGCTGTTGTTTACCTTTTTTATGCTTTCCTGATTTTCTAATCACTCAGTAGTAGGGCTGGAAGCGGCTTGTGGCCCATCAAGTCTACCCTTCACTTTGCAGAACCCAGTCTGGCTGAAAGAACTCAGTTTATTAGGGGACTTCTGAAGTTACTTGCCTTGCTTACTAAGTCACACATTTATTTATCAAATTATTTGTGAGGCTAGGAATCTGGTGTTCCTAACTCCTGGTCTTAATTATTTTGAGAAAGTAAAAGTGTGGATCGAGGGAAATGTCAAGGCTCAGAAGCAGTCTTAGCTAATTAGAGTTCCTTCGTACCGGGAGCCTTATCCCAAACCTCTGGCAAACCACAACCCTGCTCACAGCTGATTGTTAGATAGCTCAGGACTTAAGAATTTCCAAAGGTCATTTGAAAAAAGAATGAAGAGGAATATATGGCAAAGATTATATGTGGCTTTCAAAATCTGAAATGTTTAGGGGCGCCTGGGTGGCTTAGTGGGTTAAGCGTCCGATTTTCGCTTAGGTCATGATCTCGCGGTTCGTGGGTTCGAGCCCCGCGTCGGGCTCTGTGCTGACTGCCAGCTCAGAGCCTGGAGCCTGTTTCAGTCTGTGACTCCCTCTCTCTCTGACCCTCCCCTGCTCACGCTGTCTCTCTCTCTCTCTCTCTCTCTCTCTCCTAGAAATAAATAAAAATATTTTTAAAAAAAATCTGAAATGTTTACTATTTGGTTCTTTACTAATAAAGTCTGCAGATCCCTAAAGCACGGTGGCCGGATAAAGTAACCTCAAATCCAGTCCCAGGCTTGGTTGCAGAATACCTCTTTAGCTCCAGGCAGCGGGGTGCTCAGCTCCAGGCGATCACAACTAATTAAACCAGTCACAACAATCCTGTTTGTATCTCCTAGCCTGTTTTTCGGTTAAAAGTCGCCATGAGACTTTGTTCTGACCTATGAGATCAGGAAGTCATCTGATTAGGAAAGTTATAACAGGTAGCAGTTTGGGGAAAGCTTTTGCTTTTCTGACCTATTTATTTGACAGCACCTATTTCACTTCTTGGGCTGTGATATGATGGCTGGAGTTGCAGCAGCTCTCTTGGTGCCATGAGGAGGTGACCAAGAGGATTGCAGTGTCGCTGGCCTTAACATTATTGAACCAATACCAGCAACCATCTACCTTAAGAGGTTTTGCTGTGTTTGAGAAAATTAAACTCCTGTTTACTGAAGCCACTGTGGTGGCTTTATTTGTTACGTTTTCCTACTGAAAAAGGTGCTATCAAGCCCCCAAAATTTCAATTGCTTCTGGTTCTTACTCTAGGAAATATTTTCTAGTCAACCAAGAGTTACTTATTGTTTTCTGATCTGTATTTTTATTCATAATTATCCCACCTCCTTATTACTTACTCTGATATTTAGCTTTTGTAATTAGTGTTGCTTTTATGCATTTTAGATAAGCTATATAACCTTGAAAAATTGCCCTTTTAGTTACCGGATTTTTAGAATGGGAATAGTAATGGGACCTTATGAGGTAGGTACTTTTGGGGGAAAAAAGAATAATGCATGTAAAGCACTTAGCAGAGGGCTTGGTGTGCATAAATTTGCAGTAAAAAAAAAAAATGTGAGCTGTTGCTGCTGTGTTTTGTTGTAATTCTACTCATTTTCCTCTTCCTCTTTCTGGGTTTCTAATAAAGAAATAACCGTTTTGGGCTCTATATGGAACGCCATCCCTTTAGTAATGATACAATGGCAATGAGTTCGGAGCTAGCAGGAAATATTTACCTAAGGAGGAGAGACTTCACCTTGAAATTCAATGTTGGAACTAATCTGAAGATGTCTCATTCCTGGATGTGATTTTAATTTGAATATCAATATTAGACAGGTTTGGAGGAAAACGATGGCAGAAGCAGCCTTTCTTTTTCTTTGCGCTTTCAAAAGTTACCTGGGTAAGCTGGATAATAATACTTAGGAATACACCTCATGGCCAGCAGAAGACTCTTGCTTATGTTTAGCACCGTTTGACGATTTGAAAGGACGTGTGTAGTGTGTCACGTGAGCAATATAGATTTTATGTAGGAATTTTTTATCATCCCAATTTAGATTTTTCATAAAGAATCCTTGGGGTTTTGACAGGGAAGAGAATCTGTTTAGTAAAATTAGGAACAGGAAAAAAAAAAGTGCCTCTCTTTAAAATGATGCTTCAAAAGGGGGAATATTTCTATTGCAATAAATTATTTTTTGATGGCCTCTGTACCTCTTCCTGCTCCGTATCCCCCTTCTGAATGGCATCATTAAACAGTGCCCGATGTGAATATTAATGTGAGCCAGGAGAAGGCTGCCAGCCACACACGACGCATTCAAATGTTGGCTTTACATAATTATCCTTCCTTTTCCCTGTGTTCTTTATGATGCCCAGTCTAGGTTTTGCAGCGCTATCTAGTAAATCTGCGGGAAGATTTCTTTGTATTTGGATGGCAGCCGAAAGTATTGCCAGCCTTGTACCTGAGTGAAATTTGGCTCACATGAAAGCAAGCGTTTGGCAAAAATGAAATTTTATTAGAGTTTTAAAGATGCAATTCATATTCAACTGTTTTACTTCTTTTCTGTCCGGATGTTTCTCTGCCTCTAGGTCATTGTTCTATATCTTTGATAAGTGCAGATGGGTTAAGCATAGTGGCCACCATATCTTGATGCCTAGGATTTGTTCAACATAGTTGCTGAATACTGAATGGAAAGCCTAGGAAAAATATTTTTAATCTGTGAAAAATGTGTAGTTCTTCATGAAGAAAAATATTATTGAGGACCAGTAAATATTGCTGATAGATTCGCTTGTTGTTTCCTGAATGCTGACGAGGTTTCTTGAATCTGCTCACAAGCTTTAGGCAAGGGAGAAGGAGGTCCCAGAAAGAAGTTGAGAAGAGAGCTTTTGGCTCCTTTAAACAACTCTAACCCTGGTGGGAGGAATTAATTACACTCTGACATACAGAACAAACTTGGAAATCCTATTTATAGATCATTATCGATCATGATTAAGAATTTGTGGGAGGAAATGATAATTCCTAAAATTCCATGATTTGGCAAATGTGTCCCTAATTTTCAAAAATAATAAACTTAATGCTCCTTCCAGCCCAGTATAAGAGTGTCTTAAACAAACTGTATTTTGAGAATTAAGAAAAATGGAAGGAGAAACAGTGGATGACTAGGAGTCAGCATAGATTTGCTAAGATTATTTGCTTTAATGGCGGGATTACAGGATTGCTAGTGAGGGAAAGTCGGTACAATCGATCTGAATTTTCAAAGACATTTGTCAAAGATCTCAGATGTACTTGTAGAAAATAAAGAAATTTGGAGGCGCCTGGGTGGCTCAGTCAGTTAAGTGTCCGACTTCGGCTCAGGTCATGATCTCATGGTTCGTGGGTTCGAGCCCCGCGTCGGGCTCTGTGCTGACAGCTAGCTCAGAGCCTGGAGCCTGCCTTGGGATTCTGTGTCTCCCGCTCTCTCTGACCCTCCCCTGCTCATGCTGTCTCTCTCTCTCAAAAAGAAATAAAACATTAAAAAAAAGAAAATAAATTTGGTCTCAACAATTCATTTGAACACAGGATTTTTTTTGAAACCGAAGATCATGAGAAGATGCAATAAGTGAGAGAAAGAAAGATGAAAGAAAGAAAAAAAAGAAAAAGAAACAGACAGAATTGGCTTAGGGTGAGGGGAGAGAACCCTCCCTTTGCTCCCTGACCCCCTGCACCCATGGAAATCCTAACTCTCTTTGGAGAATAGAAGGAAAACTACCCACTGATGTGGTAACATCTTTGATTGCATTTGTTAATTGAATGACCCTACTCAACAGTGCTCATTATTCTATTGATGGCATTCTAGCGTGTGTTCTTCAGTGGAATGTCACAGAGCTTCTTCCTCTGTTTCTCATCATCCAAGAAATCTATAAAATGATAAAGATATTGGTGATGATCATATTCCTGAATTTGAAACTAGGGAAAGTATTAATGTGATGGAAGGCAAAATCAGACTCTAATTGGGTCTCAAAGGGGTAGGCTGACAAGGAAGTCCAATGGGATGAAATTTAATGGGAATAGATGAAAAGCCTTGCATCTAGGTTATTAAAACCTGTCCTATATGCACCAGTCCTATACGTACAGTCCAACACAGAGGATATAATTTCGCAGGGAGTGTGAGAAACGTTTGAGGGTTTCAGTTGATTTTAAAATGAATAGTAGTCAAGCATAGTAAAAGGATGATATCTTGGACAGCACAACATATGATGTCCTATTTTTTGATGGTCAGAGCCAATGTGAACTATGGTGTTCATTATGGTAATAACAGCTGTTAAGCACTTGCTCTGTGTACTGGTGTTTTCTTCTTTTACCTTCTATGGACTGTTATCCCTGGGTTTCTGACCACATGGCTTCTTCTTGTTTGGGTACATCAAGAATCTCTTTCTCCCACTTCTCCTGCAGTTTACCCAGTGGCAGTGATGTACTCTGAAATATCTAAGTCTGCCTCCCATCCATGGAAGAGATGACCCTTAGACTTTCTTAAGACAAAATTGTCTTAGTTTTTCACCTATTTATTGCAAAAGATGAATCAAAGGGTCAGGATGATTCAGACCACAGGTTTGGTAAGTGTCCTGTGACAACAGACTGTTTTGAGCTATTTGTTCACTTCTAACCTAGTACTGAGTGATAATATTCGAACATACATGTAAATGGCTAATGTTCTTTTAAAAATAATAGACCTAGACGTTACATTCTTTCCCAATGGATGTTATGGTGGATATTAGATCAGTTCCCCTTTTTGAGCCTCCTGACTTAAAATTTAACGTTGAATACTAATTAAAACGTCTTAGAGTTAATACAAGTTCTTCCTTTCTCCCTCCTTTCCCACCATCTTAACCTTCCTCCTCCTCCCTCCTTCAGGTATGGGCACTTTGTATGCCATCCGTACTGTGGAACAGAAAGAATAAAATGCAGTCAGTGTTAGATGCACCCCTTGAAGGAAGAGGGAAGTTGGATGAAGTGACAGAAGTACAGGCGTTTCTGGATTCATGTTGGTCTTTCAAAAAAGACCGTCTTTTTCAATGCCTAAGGCCTCATGAACTTTCTTCCAAAACATGCCAAATATAGCATTTTTTTTGAAGCGAAGGGCCCTGTCGCTTGCTTTAAAAATGTAGTAATTATTAGAGAAAAACTTTCACCAGGATTACACCCTACTTGGTTTGAAAAGATGAGAAATTCCAGCTGGCACCAACCACTATAGCTTCTCTGTGAGGTTTCCTGACCCAAGGGCTACAGTTTCTTAATTCCTGTCACCAAGGGCAAAATAGCCAGCGACATTATTAGTTTTGCTGATCGCTGAATGGAGCGCGAATGACTGGGGACACAGTGCAATACGGCATTTGGTGGTGAAAGCCTTAGGGAGGAAGTGTATACCCCCATAGGCTGACAACTGCTATTTTTCCAAGTAAAGGAAAGTACAGGTGTGGAAATCATTTCTTCTGGAGGCCAACACACACCACCTCTATGCAAAGCACTGAATGCGATCCAGCAATTTATATATAATTTAAACATTTCAGGTAATGATTTTTTATAGCATTTCAGCAAGACCTGCTTTTTCTTTTAATTCCTCCTCCTTTCTTTCATGCTTTTCTGTGTGTGTGTGTGTGTGTGTGTGTGTGTGTGTGTGTGTGTATGCACAGGGAGGAAACTGTGTCCACTTTCCCCTTTTGGAAAATAGTTTTATTGAGTTGTAATCCATACCATACAACTCGCACATTTGAACTATATACTTCCGTGATTTTTAGTATATTCAGAGTTGTGTAACCATCACTACAATCAATTTTAGCGCATTTTTATCACCTCATAAATAAATCCTGTATCCATTAGCAGTCATCGCCCATTGCTCCCCAATTCCCATCCCTGCCAGCGCTTGGCTACTACTAATCTACTTTGCCTCAGTAAAAGGTTTGCCTATTTCGGACATTTACTACTAAGGGAATCCTAGATCTGGTCTTTTGGGTCAATATATTGTCTTCTATGATGGGCTTTCATTTGGCATAATGTTTTCAAGGTCTACCCATGTTGTAGCTTGAATCCCAGTATTTCATTCCTTTTTATAGCTGAATAATATTCCATTGTGTGGATCTACCATATTTGCATTCTTTCATTTTCTTGAGGTACTGAAGTTACAAAAACAATTTAATGTTTATTTTTTTGACAGAGAGCATGAGCAGGGGAGGGAGGAAGGCATTGAAGTTTTATCTCACCTATTGGGTTGTAAGTATTTTGAGGAGGTGGATTTCTTTCCTTACTAGACTTCTGTCTCTGCAACGTAATACAAGTTTGATATTGTTGAATGGATGCTAAATAGAAATAAATGTAGGAAAATTTTGACATCTTTTGAGCTTTGCCAGAGCCCAGGCTATGTAGGGAAGGTGTGAAAAAGAGAGTGAGAGAAAGAATTTGGCATAATAAACTGAATGAGTATGGAAAGAAAAAAAGGGTAAAATAAAGAAGAGGCACTAAGCCCAGAATGGGATACAGAGGACCTTGGAAATGAGAAAGCTCAGAGATAGAGTGGGAGTAGCCGAATGTAGACATACAGAAATTTCCTCCTACTCGCCACATGTTCCATTGAAAGTTTTGGCAGAGACAACCATGGACATAGTTAGGTTTGGTTGGTTTGTGTAGCAGTCCTGAAATTGTGGAAATTTAAATGTAAAACGAGCTGATTGATGAATCACTGCAGTTTGTTGTGACTCCTCCTCCTCTTCCTCCTCCTCTTCCTCCTCCTCTTCCTCCTCCTCATGCCCATTGTCATCACCACCACCGCTGTCATTGTCATCTGAACAGTTATCAAATGCATATTAGAATGTACCAAAAATGGGCATTTCTTGAAGTTCAGGACATGGTGCTAAAACATTTCACATGGATTATTTTATTAGTCTTCTTAACAATTTTATGAGGTCGGATCCATTCATATCCTCAGTTTTACCTATGAGAAAAGTGGGGTGTGAGGTTGGAATTGGAACTGGGATTGACCTACTCTGATGTCTGCATATTCTTAAGTAATTTCTAATTGTAGCTCCCAATGTGTAGTCTCAGTTCTGCTTCAGTCCATTTTGACTTTGAGTTGATTTTATAGTTGTGGTGGCTTAGATGATGGTTAGCAAATATACCCACTCCCCAACCCCCACCGCAGCTGCTCTCCCTGGGGGCGACGTGTGCCGTTAATTTGGGCTTATGTGACTGGCTTTAGCCAGTGGAATATTAAAAGACCTAACTTAAGCAGAGGCCCTAAATGTGCTTGTACTCTTGGACTTGCCTTTTATGCACCAGCGAGCCACCACAAAAAAAGGACACCCACGTAGCCACTGCCCCTTCAGTCTGGGACCGAGAATGAACACATAATGGAGCAGACCAGAGCCAACCTGCCTGGGGCCAAGCCCAGCTGACCTGCAAACTGAAGTCCACTCAGATCTGCTCCACTATGCAAATCGATGGGCGGGAGAATAAATGTTTGACCTTGCAAGCCACTGGGTTGGGGTCCTTTGTTATACAGATTTCTTTCTGGCAACATCATTGCAATAGAATCTATCGGTGCTTTCGTTCATTTAGTAATTAATTCAACCAAGATGAGTTTGGTCCTCTAGCACATACCTGGGTGTTGGGTATACAAACACACATAGAGTAACATCGTTGTTGTCCTAAGTTTGGTGTTTAGTCAGGAAAAATGACGTGTCCATACATTATTGGAAGAACAGATGGAATCTGGCAAGGTGCCCAGCAGGTGGCTATATCTGTGGTCTGGGAGTTCCGAGGACAGGATAGCATGAATGACTGGAGAGACCTAAAAAGGCTGAGGAGCTCTGAGAATGAAAGGCAATGTATGTAATAAAGAGGAGTATTTAAGTACTCTGAACACCAAGAAATGTACTTGTCATGAGGTTTTCCATCATGTTTTAGGCACACAGAGATGACACCTTTATCAAGAGTTGAGAAATTAGACATCCATCATCAAAAGTTGAGAAATTAGAATATTTTCCAAGTAATTCATTGCTCTGAGCATGTAGTCAAGGTACTTGAATGAAACTATAGGAATGAAATTACAAAATCTCCTCATCTTCTTTTTATATCAGCTGGCCTGGATTATAAAAAAATAAGGTACCTTGTCATTTCATTTCTGTATCTGTCACATTTTGTCAATTTTATTTATTTTTGGGTGGCCGAGACCTGGCATGGGTGCTGAGGGTGGTGCTGCCCAGGTAAGTGTTTGAGCTCTGGGGTCAGATAGATCTGGGTGAAGGTCCAGCCTCTCAAGTCATTGAACTTTTCTACACCTAATAATCCTCATCAAGGGACAATTACGTGAAAGGCCACTACCAAATGTTAAATATTATTGTTTACACTATGATCTAAATACTTGATGAGAAGCCCCTGGGACCCATGGTCCCCTGCCTCTACCTAAGGTTATAATATGGTCAGCAGACTAATGTTAAATATACGTTTACTTCAGACCAAACAGTGAACGTAGTGAAGAAAACGACACCAGCACTGTCTTGGGTAAGTAGAGGAATATGTCTTAGAATTAGTCATTCTAGGCAGTAATGCTCCATCTACGTGAGGACAGTGAAGAGAGAGAAGTGGTTGAGTAGTAGGTTGAAATCTGGGTGCTGGAAGCCCATGGGAAACTGTTCACCTGCACAAAGCTGCCCACGCACTGGGCAGCCACCATTTTCTGGAGTGCCAAGACACTCCAGGCAACAGGGCTCTATCTGCCATGCCCTCCTCATCTTACAGAGGGGAAACCCCACAGCCACAACAGGAGGAGGCCAGCCAGGGAAGGTGAGGAGTGCCCCCATATATTCAGTTCAGTGCCAAGGAATTTGGGACATCCAAGGCTCTTCATAAACCTTACCTGGCATGGAGTAAACTCATTTCAGCTCCAGATCTCTGGGAAACCTGTGTCATCATGGGCAGGCATACTTCATGTCTCCAAACCACAGCTTTTCTATTTGTATGGTGGAGGGGATAATACCTACCTATTGTCCTTGGGGTCATTTCAGGGATAGAATAAAAACACTGCCTGTAAGCATTCTTAAATCCCTAGTGTGCTTGTTAGATATAAGGAATGAAGACTAGAAAGTGGCCACCATCTTGAAACTCCCCAAAGGGCCCAGGTATTAACATCTTAGCAGAACTGGTTTTTTCATTGACTGTCTTCTCAAATAGAAATGCAGTCTAAGTGAAGACTGCTGAGATTTGTATACCTTTTCATTTTGAAAAAACAAAGAGAAACCCTTAATCTTGGCAACATTTTTAGCTCTCCTAACTCTTCCCTGTG
>NW_027532015.1:5023832-5046993 GCF_008692635.1 Crocuta crocuta | reverse complement strand
TATCAATCTTTGGCAAAGCAGCTGTTTAAGGAAAATGAATGGTGGCCAGTCATCAGAAGCCTTTCCTGTGGATGATTGAAGTGTCTTCCTTTTCATAGGCAAGGTTTTTTTTTTTTTAATTTTAAGCCAGTTTAATACTTTTGTTCAGTACCAGCCATTATTAATTTCTCTCATGCGCATATTTGAAATTCCTCACATGACAAATTTGAGAAACTAATGAAAATTAGAGTGTGTTAGCATATCACATTCCTACAGAGATCTGCTAATACATTCAATTACATTTAGTAATGGTAATGGGGACTACAGAGAAAAGCATTACCATTTATACCTGCTTTGCTCATGTGCTGTCTCTGTCTCTCACTACACCAAATATTTGAAAAAAATATATAGTGTAAAGCAAAGGAAAAATCACTTTTGATGCTATTTTAAAAAATGACTTTCTGAAAATGCACTGCTTGATAAGAAATAGGATGGTTATGGCACATGTAACTTATTATATGTCAGGAACATTAGTCCATTTATCTACACTACTGAAATTTTTCCATTTGTTCACCAAAGGCTTCAAAGGAATTACATAAAGATATTTTTCTGCCTAGATAGATACTTTGGCAATTTGATTTTGTTTTAAAGTAGCATGATTACATATTCTTCATCCACTCTATGAATCACAGCCAAAGGGAATTCCTTTGAAAACTTGATTAAGAATGTGAGACATGAGTATCTGGTATGTGATGGTGTTGATATCCACCTGCCTGTCAAGGTTGGGTTAAAATTCAGCTCTTCCCAGCAAGGTTTACCTTGAGCTGCGTGGCATTATTTTGTGACTGCAGGCCCAAGTGACTATGTATGTGGCAACCAGCAGGTTGGCCAAATCATGTTTGGGCAGATAAATACGGGATGTTTCAGTCCTTGATACAAGACCCTTTTATAGCCTATTATAGAACAAACTATAGAACAAACTAGGTGCACATTTATTCTTCATGAGTCTGTTGACTTCAGTACATTCTGTGCTAGATGGTGACCTTCTGGAATTCAGGGATCATGCTGTGAAATTTATTTTGTGTTACTTGTATATGCATCTTGATAGAAAACAAATATATTAGTGAATTTTTTTATGTGATGCTTTGTCAAGCTAATGTTTTGAAATGTGTTTATTAATTTGTTTGTGTCAAAACAAATACTAGCTAATGTTTCCCAGTAGGGTGGAGGAGTTAGTGCAAATATATAAACTTCCGTTGACCTGGACAAGTTCTGTACAGGCAGGGTGGTATGTATGCTCGTTCTAAAGACAGATGAGACAAAGTTAATTATTTAAGCTGTAAATTGCAAGTACTTGGCAAATGAGAGTTATTCAGTTTCTAACCTTTTTTGAATTTTTTATAGTCTTGGCATCCATGCTAGGAAGCCAGAATTTCTAAGTAGGAAGTGGTTACAATTCTAAGTATCATACTGGAGTTTTAGAAATATGAATTATTAATGGGATACAAAAGCACAATTAATGAAGTTTCTAATTAAAAAATGCTGAACATTATTGAGTATTTGATCTATGGCTATACATATTTTTTTCAAGATAAGGATATTAAATTTTATACCGTGTAAGCAATGTATATATTTATGAGTGTGAATGGTATTTTCAGTAAGACCGATTTCTCCGTGAGCTTCCTGAACAGCTTAAAGCTATGTATGCCCTATGTGCCTAAGCTATAGAAGGATAGAGCTTCTCCAGGAGACCCCAGAGGAGTTATTCATGACTCCTCTTCATGTTAGTGGGCTCCTTGAGCAAAGTGGGGGTGCCACATCCTCTTCCAAAGTTCCATCAGCCAGAGTTGGGGGAAGAGGACAGAATAAGGCTTACATTCCCTCACCACTGTTACCTTTCTGACTAAGAAGGGTTGAAAAATGTGCGTGTAAATGTTTTCTTTACATCTTTCTTTGGAAGGATTTTTATGTGTTCACTCTCAGAATATCACGAGAGAACAGTTATTCGGATTTATCAATTTGAACCTCCCTTCTATTTTGCATGGCAGCCTGTACCCTAAAAAATACTTAAGGAGAGGTAATCTTTTTTTTTCAAACTATAAAAAGTAAATTTTGAGACAAATTTGAGTTATCATTTTTTGAAAAAATTCTTATATGTCTTTATTTCATTTTGAGAGAGAGAGAGACAGAGTGTGAGCAGAGGAGGGGCAGAGAGAGAGGAAATCACAGAATCCGAAGCAGGCCACTTGGTCTGAGCTGGCAGCACAGCGCCCGACGCAGGGGTCAAACCCACGGACCGCGAAATCATGACCTGAGCCGAAGTCGGCCGCCCAACCGACTGAGCCACCGAGGCGCACCAGTGCTTTGTTCTTAGATTTGTAATGTTCAACATTTTATCAGTCATTAAAAAAATTGAGGTTATGGCTATTGCATTTTTCAATGATAAATATATTGCTGTTGCAAAAACACCACTCAACAGAATCAGCCTCCAAAAAGTTTTGATAGCTTGGGATAGCAGACTGAATTTAATAGGATTTTGCTTAATAAAAATAAAAGAATGAAATTTTGCCATTTGCAGCAACATGGATGGAACTAGAATGTATGCTAAGTGAAATAAGTCAGTTAGAAAAGACAAATATCATGATTTCACTCATATGTGGAATTTAAGAAACAAAACAGATGAACACAGGGGAAAAGAGACAAATTAGAAGGCTAGGTTTTATTTATTTTTTAAAAATTTTTATGTCTTATTTTATTTTGAGAGACAGAGAGCAAGTGGGAGAGGGGCAGAGAGCAAGGAAGACAGAGAATCGGAAGCAGGCTCCAGGCTCTGAGCTAGCTGTCAGCACAGAGCCCGTCGCAGGGCTTGAACCCACAGACTGAGATCATGACCTGAGCCGAAGTCGGACACTTAACTGATTGAGCCACTCAGGCGCCCAGAGTTACCATTTTTTATATAATTGCAAAGGAGTTATCACATAAAAATTTCATCATAAAAATTTTTGTGATGAAAATTTTATCAAAATATTATGTGAGCTTCTAAGAAAATGTCCCTGTTTCCAATCAAGGCATGCTTAAAGTATATAGGGATAAAAAATACAGTGTCAGGAGTTTGCTTTAAGATACTTGATGAGGAAGAAACCATCAACTCAACTATAGAGAACAAACAGGGTGGCTGGAGGGGAGGTGGGCAGGAGGGATGGGCTAGATGGGTGATGGGCATTAAGGGGAGGTGATGGGGGATAGGCTAGATTGGGATGAGCACTGGGTGTCATATATGTGATGAATCACTAAATTCTATACCCGAAACCAATTCTACACTCTATGCTGTGTGTTAACTAACTTGAATGTGAATTAAATCTTGGAAGGAAAAAAAATACTTAGAGAAGAAATAGGTGAAGCAGGGCTCCTGAGTGCCTCAGTCAGTTGAGCGTCCGACTTGGGCTCAGGTTATGATCTCATGGTCCATAGGTTCGAGCCTCTCTGTCAGCACAGAGCCCACTTTGGATCCCCTGTTCCCTTCTCTCTCTGCCCCTCTCCCACTCAGGCTCTGTGGTGATGGCTAGCTCGGAGCCTGGAGCCTGCTTCAGATCCTGTGTCTCCCTCTGTCTCTGACCCTCCCCTGCTCATTGTTTCTCTCTCTCAGAAATAAATAAAACATTAAAAAAATTTTTTTTTAAAAAAATAGGTGAAGCACGTATGTTAAAATCTAGAAAGTTTTTGTTTCTGGATGATAAGTATATAGTGTTCATTATACTATTCCATGTTGTGTATATTTGAATTTTCCATAATAAGAAATGCTTAAAAAGGCAAGTGAATATCCTCAATCCCTTTTTATAAACGGAAAAAAGTGAAATGACTGGCCCACAGTCATAAGGCTGGAAAGTGGTAGGACCAGAATTAAATCTCAAACTCCTCTCTCTCCTTCCATGTATGTTGTATCTTCAGAACTGAATGCAGTTATTTATTTATTCATTTATTTTCCAATCTCGGGAATGCTTGCTTCTTGACCTGCTCTCATTGTTCCATTCATTGCTCTTTTCTGTTTTATGATGATGATAGTTAATCTTTAATAGCCACTTAGAAACATGAACAACTTCTAATTGAGATAGTTATTTATTGATGTATTTTTATTAGGGAAAGCTGCTGCTGATGGTAAAGGGCAAGAAGATTGCACATTCTTTTGTAAGGGTAGAGATGGGGGAAAGAAGGACATGCAATCTGAATTGTTCAGTGGACACCACACATATTACAGCTAAAAAGGCTTACTGGTAAGAGATGATAAACATAAAATGAAGCAGAACTCTGCAAAATCTAGCCAAGTTTCAGGGAGGAAGCCTAAAGTATGTTTAAAATGCTAAAATCTTTCTCACAAATTAAAGAAACACATTTTAACCTAAACATTTACCCAAATAAACCAGTATTATTGTGTTCTTCCCATTAAAAACCGGTTCAATGGGAAGTATCCTTATTACAAGAAATAAACATTGGGGCACCTGGGTGGCTTAGTCGGTTAAGCGTCTGACTTTCGCTTGGGTCATGATCTCGCGGTTCGTGGGTTCGAGCCCCGCGTCGGGCTCTGTGCTGACTGCCAGCTCAGAGCCTGGAGCCTGTTTCAGTCTGTGACTCCCTCTCTTTCTGACCCTCCCCTGTTCACGCTGTCTCTCTCTCTCCCCTAGAAATAAATAAAAAACGTTTGAAAGAAAGGAACTCTTTCTGACCCTCCCAAAAGAAAGAAAGAAAGAGAAAGAAAGAAAGAAAGAAAGAAAGGAAAGAAAGAAAGAAAGAAAGAAAGATTTAGGATGCTATTTCCTTGATACCAAACTGGAAGATCACTTGGAAAAGTTGCCAACCCAAATGGCCACTGGTTTCGCAAGATTTTGTATCAATGCCATGACCTATAAAGTTAGACCTGGGGACTTTGTAAGAGCACTCAGATGGTTATCTTGTTGCCTAGCAATTAAGTATTTTTTAATTTAATGTTAGCTTCCCTTGTTCTGCCTCCTCAACTCCTCAAATATCCCTTTGAAGATTCATTGAACTCTTGTAGAAACATAAAAATTGCATAATAGTAAGCTTGGCCTCCTTAATCCTCTGTAAATCTCCTTTAACATCCAGTAGACATGAATAATAGCTGGACAGTGGTAGAAGAGCATTGCTGGACCCAGGATCTGAGAAGTTCAGACTTTTAACGTGAGCCTTGGAGTCTTCTGCCTGGAACAGCCTAGCTCAATGCTCAGCTCTTTCAGCTAAGATATTTGGTTCAAAGTTGGAGGTCCGAAATTGGGAGATTCCCCACAAGAATTTCCCTTCCCACATTCTCCCATTAAAAGGGGCATCCACAGCACATGATGCACTCTCCTGCCCAGCTGCTGGGAGGGTCTGTTTAGGAGCTATCAGACCCATGGGCCTCCATGAATGTGATCAGTGAGCACGATCAAGCAAGCCACCCCCATCGGGAAGGTGGACCTTCTGGACATGGTAAAGTGCAGTGTTGAGGAGCGAGGCACTAGTCGTAGCATATTTTAGGACGACTGCATGTCAGGCTGCCCCCAACTTGGTTACTGCCTTCTGCAAACTCTGCGACACTCTCCCTCTCCCTGCCTTTCAAATTTCTTTTTTGCTCAAAAATTTAATGGGTGGATGATTAGGCACTCATCATAAAATTTCAAGATGTCTATAAAGAGTGTGTGTGTGTTTTAAAATGATGATTCAGATCCTAAATTTTTAAGAGTTTTGTACATGATCGCCATCCAGCTGTCTCCAAACTCTGCTGTGAGCTCTCTTTGGTATTCTACCCCACAGGCCTTTGTGAGACTTTTGTGGTTACATTTATAGTGTTGGATGGCAGGCATGCAACACAGAATCTATTCATCTTACCTATTAACTTTGAGTAAGTTTTAGAGTTTTGCAGTAAAATTCTTGTTTGTTTCGCTGCAATTTGCATGCACGATGTGTTTACTAAAATTATTTTTCACTTAATTCAATTATAAAAGGCCTTGAAGAAAATCACATTCTTAGGATACTTGTTGGTTTTTTTTGTTACAATAATGACAGTCTAACATGAAGATGTTTGGTTTCTTTTCCTCTCTTCTTGTTCTGTTTTAATTCGTACAGATCTGGAAATAATGAATTATACCTTTTGTTCAAACTTTCCTTTTTGTTTTCTGTATAGTGAACAATGAGGTTATTATACACACATCGCACAGTGTTTCCTTTTTCTTTGTGGGAAAATAATGAGCTAGATTGCAGCCTCCTGTGTGTGACACTTGTAATTACTTCTTAGTTAAAAAAAATCCATTTGTTTTTAAACCTTCCCACTTTAGAGAGCTGATAAGAGTTTTTGGTGTCCAGCTTTTCCATTGATACTCATTGTCCTTGTTAGTGTGTTGAATTCTACATATGAGCTGTGAAAAAGGCTCTGAATAAAGGCCCCTTTAGAAGAAATTTCATCTCTCTGGGCCTCAGATTCCAGCTGTAAAATGGGAGACTTACCCTAGAGGATTCCAAAGGGATTTCAGAGTCCACTTTAGAGGACCCAGTGATCACGGCTCTGCTCAAGGTTAATAAGTCATTTATTTCAGCGGCTGAATTACCCTACTCATGCACTGCATTTTTAACATGTGACCTTTCCATTTGAGCCTCAAGGTCCTCTTTTGCATGTTCCTTGAAAGACATTCTTTCTGAGAGACTTCCACCAGCATTTAGTGCCATGGTCATTGTAGCCCAACCCTTTCATTTTACAGATAAGGAAAACAAAGCCGTGTTTTATTGAAACATCAATCTGAGAGCAAATAAACTGACTTTTTGTTTTCTTTCTAACAGCTATGCGACCCTGGTCTTACTATAAATAATTCCAAACGAGGCTGCAAAATCTCAAAGCTAATTCTGTAAAACATGGCTATTGAAGGTCGAAATGTGCCAGCATCCTCCAGGGCCACTCCTCTCCCCTGTTGGGTGTGCAGGGGCTCAGTGCCAAGGCAAACGGCATCCCAGGCAGGCAAGCTGGTCTCCATTTACACCTTTGTTACCCCAGAATGATGTCCCAGAAAAGGAACAGAAAACCCACCCCACTTAGGTGTGCCTAGCTCTGTGCAGGTAATTACTTCCCCACATACAAGAAATTTAGCAAACAAACTCATCATGATGTAACACCCAATTTATTCATTATTCTTGGAGGATCACTTAGCTGTTTCCCATCTACTTCACGCTCTCTGCTTTGACATTCTATTTGATCCTGCAAATCCTTGTGGCAATGGACATGTGAATAATTATTTATTCACCTTTTTTAAGAGATGGAGCTATGTAGTACTGACACGTTGCACATGCAAGAGATTTATATTTTGAGTGCAGTGCTCTGTGCTTGTCCCAGGAGAAGCTCACGAATACACTGGAAGGAAAGAATTGCTTAGCGCAGAGAAATAAAGCCGTGGTGCGGTGGAGGTCCGGCCTGAGATCGGAGTGCAGGGAGGGGGTCAGATTTCTGTCACTCATCTTACTTCCTGAGACCTTCACTTTATACCAGTGAGTGTAACTCTGCCAGCTCACGAAACTGATTGTGGAAGCAGTTTTTTATCGTTAGCACTATTTTTGCCTGCTTGTGGAGCAGGCTTTCCTTTTAGGATGTAGATCAGCAGAGAGGACGTGGAAGTGGGTTGAGCAAGAGGCAGACCTTTCCTCCTAGAGCCAGAACTCCATCTTGACAATTTTTTTTTTTTTTTCAGATTTCAGAAATGCTCTGTGTCCTAGATCCCTCCAGCTGGGATGGGGGAAAAATCATAAAATCTTCCCACCATCCTCGCATTCCATTGTTCTACAATGTCCAATGTATATCCTTCCATCTCATTGGATGGGGCTCACCCAGAGCCTTTGTGGCTGATGTATAATATGGCTGCTAAACAACCTGAAATTGCTTAATTGGTCTTTCGCAATGGGATCTGTGTGGGATTTCAGAATGACCTCAAACAGCACAACACCTATTCTAATAAGGCTTGCCCTAAATTGAACGCTAAATTTTGTTGTGTGTCTCCGGAGAGAAGGTCTGCTCTGGCTCTTACTCTTGAGAAGAGGGTTTTCATAGACTTTCAAATATCTCTTGTTTTTTTAAAGCTGTTAAAAGGGAAAACAGTGTAGCTGGACTAAAGCAAAGAGCTCAGGTTTCATGAGGGGACAAATGGACATGTGTGGTCGCCCCCACATAATTAACAACACCAGATTTGTGGTCAGTGGGGACGAGCCACAGCCAGAGTGTGTGGTTTGTTACACAGACGCAAGACCAGTGGAAAAGTCTACCCGTGAACTAAAGCCTAAGAATGGGGAAAGAGAAGAATAAGGACTTGTGCAATGTTCCTGAGTGTGCAATAAAAATATCCATATGCTTCTGTAGCAGAACATCACAGTTTCTGTTTGGATGGAGCAGTACACGGAAAGATAAATCCACAGGAGTTAAATTCCATGGCACAGCCTGGGGGGCGGATGTATAATAAAATGATCAGAAAACATCATTTAAAAAATGTTTATTCATTTTTTTTAATTTTTTTTTTTTTTAATTTCTAGGAGACAGAGAGACAGCGTGAGCAGGGGAGGGTCAGAGAGAGAGGGAGTCACAGACTGAAGCAGGCTCCAGGCTCTGAGCTGGCAGTCAGCACAGAGCCCGACGCGGGGCTCGAACCCACAAACTGCGAGATCATGACCCAAGCGAGAGTCGGACGCTTAACCGACTAAGCCACCCAGGCGCCCCAAAAATGTTTATTCATTTTTGAAAGAGAGGGCGTGGGTAGGGGAGGGAGGGAGAGCATGGATAGGGGAGAGAATGAATGAATGAATGAATGAATGAATCCCAAGCAGGCTCCATGCTATCAACACAGAGCCCAATACTGGGCTCAGGCCCATGAACCATGAGATCATGACCTGAGCCAAAATTATGAGTCTGATGCTTCATCAACTGAGCCACTCAGCTGCTCCAGAAAATACCTTTATTAAAAGTATGAAGGGGCGCCTGGGTGGCTTAGTCGGTTAATCGTCCAACTTTCTCTTAGGTCGTGATCTCGTGGTTCGTGGGCTCGAGCCCCGCCTCGGGCTCTGTGCTGACTGCCAGCTCAGAGCCTGGAGCCTGTTTCAGAGTCTGTGTCTCCCTCTCTCTCTGACCCTCCCCTGCTCATGCTGTGTCTCTCTCTCTCTCCTAGAAATAAATAAAAATATTTAAAAAAAAAAGTATGAAATAGAGTACGTTTATGTGAAAGGCATTTAGCAAAATGACTGAATCATGTGATGTAATTATACTTGAATATAGACAATGAAGCTTGGGTAATAGTTTAAATTGTATTACATTGAGACCTCCTGAAGATTATTAAACCAAAAAGATGATTTCATTCCATTTGTTAATGCTTCTTTTAAAAGTTAAGAATGTATTTGGTTTATAGTTAAATTATTCCATATATTTGATAATATATGTTCTATATTCTCTATTATATTTTTCCTCTATATTTAATATATTTTATGTATATATCTTTATGAGCTTCAGCATTCCATCAGTTTTTTTAAAGGAATTAAATATTTGCTGAGTAATTAGATGAGTCTTTTACAGTCCTCTTAATTTTGTAGGGTTTTTTTCCTTAAGTATCTAAGATAATGGGGACAAGACCAACTAAAAAGCACCATAAAGGAGCTAATTTTATCCAACTGTGCAGTAGTTTTCCAATCCTTCATTTCACTTCGATATAGTTTAAAAAGACCACTTGTCTGATTTGAATTTTACTTCTTTTTTAAATTTTTTAAAAATGTTTTCTATTTCTGAGAGAGAGAGAGAGAGAGGCAGTGTGAGCAGTGGAGGGTCAGAGAGAGGGAGGGAGGGAGTCACAGAATCAGAAGCAGGCTCCAGGCTCTGAGCTGTCAGCACAGAGCCCGATGCGGGGCTCAAACCCACGAACCATGAGATCATGACCTGAGCTGAAGTCAGACGCCCAACCGACTGAGCCACCCAGGCGCCCCAAATTTTACTTCTTTTATCCTGGGGAAACATTTAGAGGGAAGAGAATAAACTCTCCAACTGGAAAATCATCCCAAATTCATTAGACTTACAACTTGTCTACCAATAAGAAGCAATTTTAAGTTGAGTTTTTCTGCTTGGGTAAAGTCTATACTCTGAAGCTTTTGTGATGTAGGATTTGGTATACTTTTTCGGAAGGCTTTGCTAAAAGAAGGAAAGAAAAGAATTATGAATGCCTGACATATTAGCAAGGCTTTGTTTGGGATCTTAAGTTGCCTGGGGTTAACTAGTGTTGTAGGTCCAAAGTAGCTCAGTTTAAATGTCACATATAATGACGAGTAGGAAAATTGGGACGTTATTTGCATGTGAATGGGGATAAAGGTGACTGGATGTTGATTCATTGCGTGATGAATGTTTGCCCTTGGTGAAATGTTTTACCTTCCGTGAAATTATAAACAATATTTCTTATTGACTGTAAAATGTAGACACTGAGCCCTGAAGTCTTTGCTCCTGAAATGTTACTCCTATTAGAAAACTGTTTTTTTAAACCAGAGGAGACAAGGAGACTTGGAGCTCTGCCCTTTTGAGATTAGGACTTCCCTTCATGTGTCTTTGTTTGGGAGAGAGATGAGAGAGAAATCGGGCACTATATTCCAAGAAGCATTAGAGATTAGTGAACAAAGACATTTTACTCACATTCTTTAGAAAATATTTCTGAAGTCTTTAGAATAAATTAGATGTATTCTTATTTTGTTATTAGTGTTTATTGATCTAATGTGCTTTTTTACTTATAAAGTTAATGCTCTCATGGAAATAAACACAACCTCAACTATGAGACTGAAGGAGCAATTTTTTTCTAGACAGCATCAGTTATCTATCTCTTCAAGACGTAGAGAGTCTTAGAACTTGGTCAGGACAATAAATATATATTAATTTTTTTGTAGAAGATTATCAAATACATCCATTGATTTTTTTTTTCAACACTAGTATGCTTCTTAGTCCTTTGATTCGACCAGATTGTAGTTAAAGCATGATTTTATGTTGCGTGTACTTATAAACCTTTTTATGCGCATGTATTTGTATGTGGATCATCTCTTTGAACTCCTGAATTCTCCAAATCACCAAAGAGAAATGGTATTCATAGAAGGCCCTTGATCAGCCCTTGGTCAAATCATAAATTAGGATCAGAGTCAGAATTAACATTGACCAGCAACCCTGAATTTTGAGCTTGTTACTGAAGCATGCTGCGTGTAGCTTGATCTGTAGAGAAGCTGAGATCAGGCCGCTCACACAGGTTCCTGTACTCTGTGAAGAGAGACCGCAAAACCAAACATCAGAGACCACATGGGAAGCCCCCTTCATATGGTGTGGAACGCTAGCGTCCTGGGACTTTAAGAAGGAGATGCCACAATCAGAGGCTCTGTGGGCTGCTAGGCTGCGGTATCCCTCACCCCCACCCTACACAACAGGATGCCGGGATGATTTGAAGAAATGCCACCAGCGGCTGACAGCAAGTGCTAGGAGGAACGCTGATCTCTCCCTTGGGGCTCACAGGGCCTGACCTCTTTCTTTTAAGAAATGGAGCAAAGGCCAACTCCCCCCCACCCCCCACCTCATCCCATCCCTGGCCAGGCAAGGTCAGCATTCCAATCAGCACCACCTGTGGAAGCTGGTTTGGAAATTGTTTTCAAAGACGCACTCTCCAGGTTCATTTCTCTAAGTTCATACAGTCTGCTTCTGGAACAAAAGGAACATTGTCCCTTCCTCTGCTTGAAGTGATAATGCTGACCACCAGGTTAGAATCCTAGAATTTTTCTATAGCTGAATATATTTTTTTAATTTATTTATTTATTTTATTTCTAGGAGAGAGAGACAGCATGAGCAGGGGAGGGTCAGAGAGAGAGGGAGTCACAGACCAAAACAGGCTCCAGGCTCTGAGCTGGCAGTCAGCACAGAGCCCGACGCGGGGCCCGAACCCACGAACCGCGAGATCATGACCTAAGCGAAAGTCGGATGCTTAACTGACTAAGCCACCCAGGCGCCCCTATAGCTGAATATATTTTTAAATTTACTGCAGCTTAAACATGTCGACCATGTGGAGATAGAGCGCCAGTGACATTGAACTCTGATGCAGTAGGTGTAATCGTGTTCACGTGTGCTGGCATTTCATCTCAAAGAGCTTTCCATAATTTTGTACAGCAAAGGTCTTATGCACAGATGGGCTTAAGCTGAGAAGCAGGTCAGGGATAAGGTCATTAGGATTAGTGAGGCCTGTGGCAAACTGAACCCTGTGTTTCATTCAGGAAGAGGCGATGGTATTGGCTCTGGCTGAATGTTGCATGAGAAATACAGATCCAGGGCTGGTCAGCTCTTAAGACTTGTTTCATAATAGAGTAAAACTAAGTCTCAGTATGAAATCATTCAAACTTAAATACCAGTCTGAGCTTCATAAATTACTTGAACAGGCCAGAACTAACCCTTAGGGCATCAGGTTGCAGAACAATAGGATCATTATCTATGTAAAGCTCTGTGCCAAGTGTTCTGGATATGTGAGCTTTTTAACCTTCAGCACGTCCTTGTGAGATAGGTATTGTTACCCTGTTTTACTAAAAGGATACGGAGTTCAGTGTAGTTAAGTAACTTGGGTAGGATTTAGTAGCAATCATGTAGGAGGAAAAGGGTCCCACCCTCAGACTTTGAGTTAGCAAATATTTATTGAGTACATGATGGTTTCCAGGGACTAGCTGGGCTCCAGGAATCCAATAGGGAATGAGACCATTGCTGAAGGCATATAGTCTATGTAAGTTAGAGCATGGAAGATGAGGGCAAGGGTAAGATGCTTTTGGAATCCACAGGAGGAGAAGACTTTCAGGGAGTAACATGGTCAGGGCTTGAGGGGTGAGTAGGAGTTGATCAAATGAAAGGGGTATTGATCGGGTTTGTGGTTAGGAATCAGTAGCAGGAATCCCAGAGGCGAGGGAGGACAGGAAGCCTATGAAGTGATAGACGATTGGTGTAACTGAAGCTAGACTCAACAGAGATGGTGAAGGGCAAGAAGAGATAAAACTAGAGAGATGAGACGAGGGACACAGTTTTATTTTTTCCAGCTTTATTGAAGTTTGATGGACAAATAAAAATATATAGAGGTAATACAATGTGATTTTTAAAGGTGTGCAACATGATTTAATATATGTATACATTGTAACATGATTACCACTAAGTTCTCACCTTGCATAGTTACCCTGTGCATGCATGTGTGTATGTGATAAGAACACTTAAGATCTACTCTCTTAGAAGATTTCAAATCTACAATACAGTATTATTCACCTTAATTACTATGCTATATATTAGATATAAGAATGTATTCATCTTATAACTAAAAGTTTGTGTCCCTTGAACAACATTTCCCCATTTCTTCCCTTCCACCCACCTGCACCTACCCCTGGCTGGCACTGTTTTCTTTGGTTCTGTGAGTGACTTTTTTAGATTCCACATGTAAGCGAGATCATACAGCATTTGTCTCTCTGTGTCTGGCTTATCTCCCTTAATATAATGTCCTCCAAGTTTATACAGGTTGTTGCAAATAGGATTTGCGAAGGGAAATCGGATTCCCTTTTTTTCATGGCTGAATTATATTCCTCTGTGCCTGTGTGTGTGTGTGTGTGTGTGTATCGTTTATTCATTACAGACATCTTGGTTGTCTTCTTATCCTGGCTGTTGTGAACAGTACTTCGATGAACATGGGGGTGCAGGTGCCCCTGCAAGTTACTGATTCCTTTCCTTTGGATATATACCTGGACGTGGGATTGCTGGGTCATTTAATAGTTCTATTTTTAAGTGTTTGAGGGCCTCCATCCTGTTTTTCATAATGGCTGTACCAGTTTATCTTCTTACCAGCAGTGCACAAGGGTTCCCTTTTCTCCACATCCTTATTGATGTTGGTTCTCTTTTATCTTTTTGGTCATAGCCATTCCAGC
The DNA here is from genome assembly GCF_008692635.1 of Crocuta crocuta. Classification (NCBI taxonomy): domain Eukaryota; kingdom Metazoa; phylum Chordata; class Mammalia; order Carnivora; family Hyaenidae; genus Crocuta; species Crocuta crocuta. Next base: position 5,033,049 of record NW_027532015.1, on the reverse strand, counting down.
AGATGGGAGGTGATATGCATTTCCTTCATGACTAGTGATGTTGAGCACTTTTTCATTTACTTGTGGACCATTTGTATATTTTCTTTGGAAAAATGTTTATTCGGGTCCTTTGCCCATTTTTAAAATTGGGTTATTTGAGGGGCACCTGGATGGGCTCAGTTTGTTGAGCATCTGACTTTTGATTTTGGCTCAGGTCATGATCTCCTAGATCATGAGTTCAAGCCCTGTGTAGAGACTCTCTCTCTCCTCCCTTTCTCTGCCCCTCCCTGCTCACGCTCTCATAATGAATATTTTAAAAAATTTAATTGGGTTATTATTACTATTTTTTACCATTGAGTTGTGTGGGTTCCTTATATATTTTGAATATGAGGCCCCTTTTCAAATATTTGGGTTGTGAATATTTTCTCCCACTTGGTAAGGTACATTTTCATTTTGTTGACTATTTCCTTTGCTGTGAAGAAGCTTTTCAGTTTGATGTAGTTCCACCTGTTTGTTTTTGCTTTTGTTGCCTGGGCTTTTGATACTGTATCCAAAAAAATCATTGCTGAGACCAATGACAAGGAGGTTTTTCCGTGTTTTCTTCCAGGAGTTTTGTTTCAGGTATATATTTAAATCTTTAATCCCTTTCGAGTTCATTTTGCACACAAAGTTTTAAATTGGGGAATGACTTGATAATTTGAGTGTTAGTATGATCAATCTGGCAACAATATGGAGAAAGCAAATTTAGAAGGTCATTGATTATGGAGGTGATAATAGAAGCAAAGAGACCTTTAGGAAGCTAATTGGAGTAATGCGGAAGAGGGGATAGTGACTTAAAACTGGGTAGTGAGGTGGAATTGATACCAGATGATGCAAGAAACATTTAAGAGGTGGAATAAACTAGAAATGGTGACCAAGTAGAGGCAGGGAGTGAGAGAGAGGATAATCAAAGATGAGGTTAAGATTTCTGGTCTTGCCAGTTGCGCACATGGTGAAACCATTCACAAAGATTCAGAATTTGAAAGAACTGGCTGTGAGGGGACTGGCGGATTAAGCAATCTAATTTAGATGGATTGAGTCCAAGTATGATGTTCTAGTAGGATATTCAGGTGGAAATTCCCAAAAGTCAGTTAGTCATACTGATCTGTTGCTCTGGGGGCCACTCTGGGCTAGGTATATAGACTGTAAGTGTGTCACATGTGATGGAAAGCATTGAAGATGGCATGTATTGAGAAGCACAGTCCCTCTCAGATAAGAGTTCCAGACATTGTGGTTCACTGAAGACAGCTCTCATCAGGGCTCCTAGAGCCCTTGGTGGGTGTCACTCTGAGCTGGTGGAGTGTCACTGCCATCAGGTTGAATTCATCTCCCAGGAGGAAATTTAGGTGAAAATGTATCCTTTGAGCTTATCTCAGATATAATGCTCTATAATTGAGGTGACAGACTGTTCATTTCACCCAAAGCCAGTGTTCTCTAGGAACTCTTCAGGAGAGTTAAGTCAGTTGATGAAGGTTATGTGACAGAATTTGAACACGTATTCCTGGAACTTGATATTACCACATCATCAGCTAGTTAGCTTGATTCTGGTTAGTGGGGGATACCTCTATCTCTGAGCCCAGCTTTCTATCTGTCTTTGAGAAGTAGATTGTGGAGACCATTGCCGCAATTCCCAGTTCACTGCCGAAAAAGATCAAAGCCTCTGGCAGACCTAGATGTACCCCACCATCATCCCCTTACTGGTTGATGTACTAGACCTACTAACCTTTCCTCTGCTAGAAGTATTCGACTCTGGAAGAGATGGAAGCAACAGTTTCAACTCTGGATCTACAAACCTGGAGATGCTTTCTTAAATATCTGTTTACGCAGAACAAATGGGCTTGTATTGTTCCCTTTTTGGTGCATCTGCAAGTCAGCTAGAAAATAGAGAAGGTAACTAAAAGCAATTGTTCTGGAACTTTCTGAATTACAAATCAACCAAAACTTTATTATTAACATATATTCAAGTACCAGTTAAAAGTTCTTGACCCATGTTGCTTCACCATGTACATTTAATGACTATAAAGACTCGAGAGGAAACATGATTACTTCTCTTCCATACTAACATTCCATTAAGCTTTAGCTGTTTGAAGTGATGAAACCCATTGCCCTGAAAAATAGAATTGAATGTGGAAGCATATTCACACCAGAGGATGTTTTACAGATTACCTCTGTTGGATTCTGATTAGCGATGTTTATGTTCCGTTTAATGTTTTCCATATGCTAGTACTAGTTGCAAGTTTGGTCAGTGCATTTATTCTCACCACCAGCTGTGGAAGTCGACCCTGTGCAGCAGCTTCAAACCCAATGTCTGGATATTCTGGCATCCTGACCACCAGAGCTATTTATTTTACTTTAGTTCATTTCATTTTTCTTGGAATGAGGGCTTAGATGACATATTTGTGAATATAATCGCAAACTTCAAATGTCCTTTATCTTTATGATGGGACCATTTTGTCACAAGCTTAGTTGACTTAAAATCTGAAGAATCTTGGCATTTTCCATAGCTGGAAAGATAAAGCTGAATATCCTAAAAAAATGCACGTGAAAGAAATTATATGGTGGCTTTTTCAAAGTAGCTTTATTTTTGTAAAAGTGATGCATATACAATGAATGAAAGGAAAGCCAACTCATCAAAGTACAGAAAGTAGGGAAAAAGTCCCCTGAAGGTTTACCACTTGGGCAAGAACATAGTTCAGGGTTCATCCTTCCCAGATTTCTCCAAGTCTTTTAAATTTTTTTTTTAATGTTTTATTTATTTCTAGGAGAGAGAGAGACAGCGTGAGCAGGGGAGGGTCAGAGAGAGAGGGAGTCACAGACTGAAACAGGCTCCAGGCTCTGAGCTGGCAGTCAGCACAGAGCCCGACGCGGGGCCCGAACCCACGAACCGCGAGATCATGACCTAAGCGAACGTCGGACGCTTAACTGACTAAGCCACCCAGGCGCCCCTCTCCAAGTCTTTTAAATGAAACTGGTAATTAATAAAGCTAGAAGTGTACTTTGTATTTTGACTGATAGACAGTGACCATATAATTTATCCTGGATACTTTTGTGAGTGAATAATTAGTCTAGGACAACAAGTGTGTACCCCCACTGTCCTAGGCACCTTGAACTGGGATTACCTCTTAGACCCATTGCCATGTGCAAATGTGTTCATTCATCATAATTTATTGGACATTTATTCTATGCCAGCCATTAGTCGATAAAGCAAATAAAACAAAGACTCTGCTCTTCTGGCCTCATAGTTCAACAGCACTTAAATGCCATGTAGTGGGGACTGTGCTAGAAGGATGCCTCTCATATTATGGGAAGACACATGGTCAGTCCATGAAGACTGAGACTCCACAGTAGAAAGGCTGAGGTGACTTTCAAGGGTTAATGGGTTAGCCTGACAGAGAAAGGACCAGAGGACATTCCCACTAAAAAGGGATGATATATGCAAAGACTGTGAAAAGAGAACAAAACAAATGGGATATTAAGTACTTACAAAGGCTCAGAGAATGAGAGATTTGAGTGAGAAAGTCATCAGACTTGCACTTTAGAATGCTGGATCAAGATGCAACTCCTGGGGAAGAAGGGGGTGTGTCTGGGGCCATTTGGAGCCTGAATTAACAGTGTTTAGGGCAGTGGGGAGGAGAGTGTCATGAAGCCCAACTCGGGCACCAGGCAGGACTTCGGGAACATTCGCAGAAACACATAACGCTGAAGAAGGAGCTGGCTTGGGAGGGAAGGAAGCAGGTTTTGTGCAGTTTGAGGCTCCAATAGGGTATCCAGGTGGAGGTGTCTGCGTGATTTTGGTTGGAACTCTGTAGAGAGATCTGGGCTGGGGAGAGAAATTGAGGAATTGGTAGTTTATAGGCGGTATTTGAAGCCATGGGAATTTGAGGCCAGTTTGATTTTTATTACTTATCATGAATTTCTATTAACTCTGGTTCAAGGTTATTGAATTTGTAATAGAGTAGAATAAATGGTAGCTTAAATGATGACATTTTGAAATTCATTCATCCCCACCCATTTTCATGAAAGAAACATTTGTCTAGGAGATATAAAATACCACTATTCAGAATTTATTGTCCAAAGGAATTGGCAAAGAGACTTTCCACCAAAAATCAAATTTAGAAAAGTTGACCTTCTTTCTGTTTTATAATAAAGAGGGTAATTAAAGCTCTCTGGTTAAAAAATTCCAAATAATTACAGGACAGCCTGCATCAGTCGTAGGGACAGAGAGTCTTTTGGATCCTTGAAATCCACAAATAATCCTGATGTATTGTAGCCACTACAACTTTGTCTCTTGCTAATCCTGAGCATTTATCTCCTGAGATTTGCTTGTCTTCTGAGTATTCAACATACACATGAAGAATAAAAATATGAGGAAGAATAATCAAAGAATAAGGGAGCTAGGAGAAACTTGAGAGATTCTTGATTCAACTGTGTCAGGATTTTCAAAGAGGAAGCTGAAGATCAGAGCATCCCCTGTCTCCCCCCAGGTCACAGGGCCCCAGGGTCTAGCAGTGGTCAAAGTGCTGCAGCTCAACCATTTCTAGCACCCGCGTGGCAATGAATGAGCCATCCCTGTGGTATTCAGTAAATACAATTTTGGTTTTACTTCTTGCCATTTCAAAGCATCACTGTCTCAAAACTCTGATAAATAAAAGTGTGTGATAAATGCATCTTAATCGGACAACATGTAGGAACAGAAAATAAACAGACAAAGGAGCATTTCTTATTCAGTTGCTTTGTATTTTTTTGTAAACTGCAAATATATAAAGTGTGCTATTTCTCTGGTTACATGTCCTTTAATTGCACTAAAAGCCATTTGGTTTCATCATAAAGTCCAAATATTGTCTCTGATTTAATAAGGCTTATTATTACTGTATTATAAATATACCATTTTATAAGCATTTTATAACAATTGTTGTTCTCCTTTGAATCTGGCAGAAACATACAGATAAGAAAGGACAACGAAGTAGAGACACTGATGTTTTCTGTTATTTTCTCCCACCAATGTTCTCACTGGGTGTGAGGGGTCTAGGCATTGGAGACACTGGCCCAGTGGAAATAGTAGAGAAGGCAGGTACTCTTCAGCCCATGGCGTTGAGTGGCCTCTGGTGGCTCCGAACCCGAGTCACTCCTTCCTATGGGAGTGTCAGGCCAGATTGTTTTCATGGCTCTTTGCAGCTCGAGCAGTCTCTCATCCAACAGTCAAGGCATAAATTTTCATTTTCCCACAATTTTCAAGTCCTCATACTTTTTCTTATCTAACGTGTTGCTGAATCCTATCACTTTATTGGGTCAACATTAATTTACTATTTATTATTTCTGTCCTTGGTACCAGCCAATGTCTTCGATGACTTTTCTTTTTTCCTGCCATTTCTTAAATTCACTAGAGCTGCCTCCTCTGAGAGCTGAGAATACCCAAATCTGTGACTTCCATTTCCTTGCCTCTTAGAGATTAAACATGCCTTCCTAGTTTACAGATGCCCACACTTAAATACACACTCTACCCTCTTCCTTTCTACCAAGTATACCTCCTGAGTAGTTGAAGGTAGTGATGTTTTATTGTCTTAATTGAACATTAGAAAATGAGAAGCAAGTTGAACAAATTACGACACTTCTTTAAAATCCACATACCTCCAAGAGCATCAAATTTTGATCTCAATAGGAAATAGAGTAGTAGTCAGAAATAAATACTCCTAGAGGTAGTTGACTTGCTTTATACTTAGAAATTCAAGTAAGAATAATGTGTAAAGCTTGCTTGCATTGCTTTTTAAAAATCCCATCTCGTTTGATTGTTTCATTTACAAAATGGCAGCCAGAGATGTTTAGGACAGTGGAAATGTATGTCTCCCCTGCACATATTACAGATATAAAGTGTACATATGAAGACTTCACACATTCATATGCATGTTATCTATTGCTCTGTTGAGCAGTCCTCTTAATTACGCTTTATATATGCTTTGTGCAGCCAGGCATTGATCTTTCAAGTACCGTTGTCTGGTTCAAAGACTTGTAATTAGGCAGAAAGATCTGGTAAAATGGATTCTATGGAATTATTCAAATGTTCTGTGTGTATAAAATTGTTCATCTAGAATTATTTCTCTGGAAAAAGGCACTTTTAAATATGCACCGAGCCTATTTCAGAATTTCTATTCCTACCCATTATTTACCGATATCCCCTGCATTTCTTGGACAGTTGCAAATTGCAGGGCTTTTCTGTTTTGATATGAGACTGCTTTGTGCTTTCCTGTGGGCTTGTTAATTGGTGAGCTTTTTATCCATGAGATCAAGAATCAGGGGCTTCTTTATTAACCCATTGTGAGCTCTAAAATATTCCCATGGGTGTGGAGAAGAGAAGTTGCCTTTGAGACTTCATGCTCTTCCTATTCTTTTACAGCACTGATCACAGCCTGGAGGATGCAATCGAGAATGACAAGGAGAATTTAATAAACAGCTTAGAATAGAATCTCCTGATACTGAGCGTTCAGTAATGAGCCTTTTTGTCTCCCCCTGCCCCCCGCCTTTTTTGTTAGCATTTACCATTCCTTTTACTTATGGGAACTTTCTCCTGCAGGATGAAACAATCCTGATAAGGATTTAAAAAATATATAATTGAATTTTGCATTACAGTCTGAAAACCATGAAAGGAACAGTGTTTATTTTTCCAGAAGGCATTGTCCTGGTCCGTAGGTGGTGATGTGAAAATTCTTTGAATTTTCTCCCTTGAAAATAGACCAGTAGATTTCTTGCTCCTCCTTCACACATAAACACACCATCATCACATGCTTTCCTATAAATGTATGAATTTATCTTCTAAGTAGTCTGAGAAATTATCTCTTCACAAAGAGCTCCCTGGGGATTTACAAGGTTTGGAACTGGGGGAGAGAGTGAAAGAAGCCCAACGCAGTTTGAGTGACTCTTAGGGATTTAAATTCTCCATTGCTACATGGTTTTATTATTTATTTGTTTTCTTTTACGAAAACACATGATGCCCCTCTCTAGGACACTGTTATCGCTCTATGTTAGCATTTTAGGGTATGGTTTTCCTTCTTTCTGATTTCCTTTTTTCTCCTGCTGCTATTGCCATTCTGATATAAGTGCATGTGAGTAAGCAGTACGCTCCAGCATGCCGGGGAGATTTGTTTTCTGCATGACTCTTAACAGCTTTTACCTCAGAATGATTTTCTGTCTGGCTGGTTTGACTAGTTTTTTTTTTTTTTTTTTTTCTTAAAAACATGCATGCTTATTTCTCCCTCCATCCTCCTACCCAAGCCAGTAGGATCTTCTTGGTCAGCCTGGAAATTGGTGGCACTCACATGGCGGTTCTTTAGATTGACAGGAATGACCAGCCCAAGCAATGAGGACCATGAGTACCCACGCATGTAATACACACCTGTTTAGTCATCATCATAAAGGCACCCAGCAACTACTTTCACATGCTGAAATCCATTTTCCCTCCCATCCCCTCTGTCTTTTCCTTGCGCTTCCTACACTTTCCCCCCGAAGAGGAAGTTGGTGAATATTTCATTTCTCATATAAACGGCCTGTGAAAAAAGGGTGAAAATAAACACATTGTGTGTCACAGAGCCTTGTCGGGGCACACAAATCCTTCTGTTTACTAAGGTATTGGTAGAGTGAAGAAGGCATCTGAGGTGCACAGAAATAGACTTAATACATAAGCATGACAAGAGCACTTGATTAATTGTTATGCAGCCTGCGTGATGGAAGTGATGTTGGACTAACTAGCTGTGTGAGTAGGCAAATCATTTCATCTTTCTGGGCCACATTTTTGTCATAGGTAGTCCCTTTCAAACAAACATGCAATTATTTTTATATAAAATTTCCCTTATAAAACTCTAATAAAGCATGCATATCCACTTTGTCCCAGTTTTCTTATAAGACCTTTAAGAGTCTCAAAACTTAAATAATAATACTAAATGAACAGAAAAACACATTTCTAGACAAGACATTCAAAGTGACTATATTAATCAGAATTTGTGTAACAAAATCAACTCTGGCCATGCATAATTATAGCCACTACAAAAATGCAAGAGAACATTTATGTAACTTATTAAATATAGTATCTCCTTTATTCTCTAGAGTTACCATGCCATGTACACAGAAGAGGTTGCAAACTCGCCCCACGTTGTACATCCAATTACTCGTCATTGTGCTTTTCTCGTACAAAGCTGTGCTAATCAAAAAATGTGTTGATCATACAGTACAGTGAATGTGACATTTAAAATCACATAAGTGCAAAACTCTTAGAGGTTTTCAGAAAAAGTGAACTTCAAGCTAAAAAGCATTATATAAGACAAAGGCAAAACACTTTATAACATGAGAAGCCATATTCTACAGTAGTTATAACAATTATGAATATCAGTGCACCAAAAAACACAGCATCGTACATAAAACAGAAGCCAATAGAACAGAAGACAACACCAGGATGACCCAATTACATGTAGAAATTCAATAGAAAGTAAAAATAGTATCTTAAATCATGGAGATGAGTGGGTCTTTCTATAATAAATGGTGTTGAGACAACTGAATAGCCATTTTGAAAAAGGTAAAATTAGATCTATTCCTCATACTACATACAAAACTATACTCAAAATGCTTCAGCGCTCTAAAAGTGAAAAAATAGGGGCAGCTGGGTGGCTCAGTCAATTAAGCATCTGCCTTTAGCTCGGGTCATGATCTCACGGTTATGAGTTCAAGTCCCACACTGGGCTCTCTGCTGTCTGCACAGAGCCTGCCTCGGATCCTCTGTTTCCTTTGTCTTTGCCCGTCTCCCACTTCCACTCGCACGTGCATGCACGCTCTCTCAAAAATTAAATAAATAATAAAGTATACGTATATCAGAAGAAAGCATGACTGAATCCCTCTAAAACTTGGGTGCAAGGAATGGCTTTTGAGTGCCAATTAAAAATTCTAATGCAACATTAGAAGTATAGCTACTCCAGCTTTCTTTTGATTTCCTGTAGCATGATATATATTTCTCCATCCCCTTACTTTTAATCTGAAGGTATCTTCCCGTCTAAAATGAGTTTCTTGTAGACAGCATATAGATGGATTTTGTTTTTTAATCCATTCTGCTACCCTATGTCTTTTGATTGGAGCATTCAGCCCATTTACATTCAGTGTTATTATTGAAATATGTGGGTTTAGAGTCTTTGTATCTTTTGTAGAGTTCATGTTTGTGGTG
>NW_027532015.1:4973265-5023222 GCF_008692635.1 Crocuta crocuta | reverse complement strand
GGGGGGAGGGGGGATGGGCATGGAGGAGGACACTTGTGGGGATGAGCACTGAGTGTTATGTGGAAACTAATTTGACAATAAACTATTAAAAAAAAAAAAAAATTCTAATGCAACAAAACGAAAGATAAATTTGACTACATAAAAAAATAAAAGCTTTTCAGGTCAAAAAGCAAATAAAACACCCAAAAAGGAAAACACTATAAACAAAGAAGTGAAAAGACAAGTGGCCACTGGAAGAAAATATTTTCAGAATTTATAACAGAAAAAGGGCTAATATCCCTAATTAGTAAACAACTTTTAAAAACTAAGGTGAAACAAAAATCCTATAGAAAAATGGGCGAATGATGCAAACAATTCACAAAAAGAGAACATCTGAAAAAATGCTCAAGTTCACTGATAATGACCTATAAATGGAAGCAACAAACAAAAAGACACATAAATAGAAACAACATGGGTAATAGTTCTCATCCACCAGACTGGTAAATTTAAGAACATGATAATTCATTCTTTTGGCAAAGCTGTATGGAAACACGTGCTCTCCTATATTGCTTATTGAAATAGAAAATGGTACAATCTTCACAGAGGAGGATTTGCTTTTTGACCTGGCAATCCCACTTCTAAGATTTACCCTGAAGATAAACTTCCAACAATACAAAAGTATATACAATACCAAAAAAAATGCATATGGTTGTTCATTGAAGCATTTATTGTAATTACAAAACATTGGGAACTAAATTGTCCAAGCATAGAGATTGGTTGTGTGAACTAGAATATATACACACACTGTCCCATTAGGCAGCTGTTAAAAAAAAAAAATTGAGAAAACCTCCATAATGGAGTGATTTCTAGGCTATATACTTAACTGAGAAAAGCTGTGTATAAGATATATTAATATACTTTTTACATACGAAAGAAGGGAAAATTAGAAAGCATACATATATGTTTTTCTGCTTGTGTATACTAAGAGCTGCCCAAGAAGAATAAACCAGAAAACAATGAAGCTGTGTATCTATGATGGGTGACTATAGTATAGTATCGAGGGAGATGAAAAGGAAGAACACTTCTTTGAGTATATCTTTTTATATATCTTAACTTTTGAAAGCACATTAATACATACAAAGTCAGAAAATAAAATCAGTAAGAATTGGAAGCAAGTCGAAATAAATGAAGCATTTCATAATGAATATTCTAACTACTGAAGGGAAAAGGAAGGAATGATCCATGTACCTTAGAGAAGCAAAATAAGTCCATCAGAGAAAGACAGATTTTGGGGCGCCTAGGTGGCTCAGGGGTTATGCGTCCGACTTTGGCTCAGGTCATGATCTCACAGTTCGTGGGTTTGAGCCCTGCGTCGGGCTCTGTGCTGACAGTTCAGAGCCTGGAGCCTGTTTCAGATTCTGTGTCTCCCTCTCTCTCTGACCTTCCCCTGCTCATGCTGTCTCTCTCTCTCTCTCAGAAATAAATAAAACATTTAAAAAATTTGAAAAAAGAGAAAGACAGATATTATATGATTTCACTCATATGTGGAATTTTAGACACACAACAGATAACATAGGGGAATGGAAAGAAAAATAAGATAAAAACAAATAAGATAAAAAACCATAAGAGACTCTTAAATACAGAGAACAAACTGAGGGTTGCAGGAGGGGAACTGAATGGGGGGGGAGATGGACTAAATGGATGATGGGCATTAAGGAGGGCACTGGTTGGGATGAATCACTGGCTTCTACTCCCAAAGCCAAGATTACATTGTATGTTAACAAACTTGAATTTAAATAAAATTTTAAAAAAGAAACACAGAATTTGGCTAGATATCCTCAGTCTTGGGAAGGGTGGAGTGACAGTTGCAATCAAATCCTCACCTCTATTTAGTAAGTTTGCTTTTGGATTTGGCAAAGCAATTTTCAAGGTATCTTACGTATAGTATTCGCATGAGCAAATAAATGTGTTGATGTTGTTGGGATCTCACTGTGGAATAGATACTCAAGTATGAAATGAAAGAAGACAAGAAAGCACTCCCATGGGGATACACAAAAACTGGCCATACCCGAGTGAATTAATGATTTATAAAATAGGTATTTTTTGTAGATATGTGTATATAATTATTTATGATTGTATATAATTGTATCTGTATGTGTGTATCTGCATGTATTTCTGAGCTCTGTTTGCTAAATGTGTCGAGGAGGAGAAACCTCAGTAGCAATGACCTTCCCTAGTTCCGTATCTGTTTCTCACTTTAAGGAGTTAGAGATACATGAAGAAATGGCTGACTGCAAGACAGGGAGTGGGATGGGTAAAAGAAACTGAATCTTCTTGTTCTATCACAAAAGGCAGAGGTACTAAAAAAAGGTGGCGGGATGCTTCAAGGATCTAGAAACCCAGATGAAGGGGGTTCCCCTGCCAAATCTTAGTGTGAGCATCCACATAATTAAGGACAATGATGAATTCTAAACTATTAAAAATAATAGGAATTCATCAGTCCTGCCAGTAACCAAAAGGCAAACACAATAATAAATGGGGAAGAAAGGAGGGTTCTGGTCCTGGGAGAATGCTGAGGGCTGCGTGGTGAATGAGGAGGGCTGGAGAGTGTACGGGAGCTGAAAACGTCAAGGTAAAGGTTGGGTCAAGCAAGAATCATCCATTGATACTAAATCTAGGGAGAAATTTTGATGATGAGGAAAAGGGTATTTGTAGGGAGTTGGTGTCTTCCCACATACTTTTTATTAGTGGTGAGGGAGAAAATCTGTAGTAGCGGGACGGTCCAGAAACTGGGCAGCGCCTTGGCCTCACCCAGATGATAAGAATCGACATCACCAATGAGACATTGTGCACCATAAGCTGTGACACTGAAGGACACATCACCTAAGCAGTACTCGAGCCTAGAATGAAAGCTGAATCTAATCACGAGGACTAGCAGGCAAACTTAAGTGAGGAATGTCCTCTTCAAATAAATAATAAATGAGGGTGTAGGGAACAATATTCTTCAAAAATATCAATTCTGTAAAAGACATTGAAAGTTATTATAAAAGACTGTTTAATGTTCCAGATTAAAGGCTATAGAGACATGACTGGTAAAGAAAATGATCTGACTGTAGACCAGATCCTAAACTGAAGGGTATAAAAATGGGATAAAAGGCATATTTGAGACAACTGATAAAACTTGGAATACTAATTGTAGACCGGAGAGCAGTATTTATGTAAAACTTCCTGAAGTCAGTAACCGGACTGTCATTACGTAAGGGAGTATCCCTATTCTTGGTGATAAAGGAGTTGATATATATCTATTTTAGGAATAAAGAAGTATGTAACCTTTCAAGAGTTCAGGGGAAAAATGAGGGAAAACACGATAAATAAGGTAAAAAATTTTTTTAAAGTAGGTGAATCTGGTCAAAGGGTAGATGGGCATTCTTAGTCTTCTGTTTCTTTTTGCATTTTAGATTTTGAAATTACTTCCAAACTAAAAGTTTTTAAAAATGGGGAGTGCCTGAATAGTTCAGTCAGTTAAGGGTTCGGCTTCGGCTCAGGTCATAATCTTGTGGTTCCTGAGTTCGAGCCCCACAATGGGCTCTCTGCTGTCTGCGTGGAGCCCACTTCAGATCCTCTGTCCCACTTTCTCTCTGCCCCTCCCCCAGTCATGCTCACTCACGCTCACTCTTTCTCTCTCTCTCTAAATTAAACATTTTTTTAAATGGGGAAAAATAGTTTTTTCCAAGGCATCCAAAGGGGACTTCCAAAGGGGGCTTCCACAGTACCTAAAAGATAGCCTTTGCCATTGTGTTCAAACACATCGTATAAACCTTTCAGGCTAGTCCTGTGGCCTCTGGGATCAGTTCAGGGCTCTTTCCAGAAGCTCCTTCAGGGACACCCCACACACACGCACACTCACCCAGCAGCCCAGTGTCTCAGCCCAGCAATGCTGGGCACATTTAATGTGTTAAACTACTATTATGTTTCTGAGGATGTTAGTAAGATAGCTTGGGATCATTTTTAACTTTTTTTTAATGTGTATTTTGAGAGAGAGGGAGGAAGGAAGGGAGAGGGAGCAGAGGAGGGACAGAGAGGGAAACAGAATCTGAAGTGGGCTGCAGACTCTGAGCTGTCAGCACAGAGCCCAACACAGGGCTGGAACTCACAAACCACAGGATAGTGACATGAGCCAAAGTCCAATGCTCGGTTAAGCATCCTAGGCCACCCAGGCACCCCGGGATCTGTTTTATTCCATAGCTCTTTCTGTGAACTACAGAGGGTATGGGCTGTACTTAGAGCCACCAAAAGTTGTAGTGCCCAAGATGAAAGACCACCGTTTAACCGTGGAATCATCTCTACTGAATCCTTCCCACAGAGTTATGGTTGGTGTGGGAACTAGGATAATTGATCTCAAAATGTAGCAAATCTTAGTGAGAAAGTGAAAAGAGTGGTCATTAAAAACCCTCACAGTTTTCTACCCACCTCTGCACTTAGAAATGATTTGCTAATTGAGATGAGAAGATTTGAGAAATTAAGGAGCCAGATTGTTTTCTCCTGCTAACATGTTTTTTTCCGGTTTTAAGTCAGAATGTGGGTGGAAGAGACCATTTCATGGAACACAAGGGATGAAGGTAAGAATAAGGATAAAGATGAATGAGGGCCATGTTCATTTCGTGGGGCTTGATCTCAGTCTTCCTCGGATATGGAATAATGACGCTAGTTATAGCCAACATTTATTGAGTGGTCTGGGAAAGACATCCTGAAACCTCTTGGGGATCAGCTAATTTGATCATTGTGTTCATTTTAGAGATGAGGAAACAGGCACAGAGATGTAATTTACTCTGTTAATGAGTGGAAATTACTCCAGAGCCTGAACTACCAAAGCAGGTAGACCCGGAGATTAAGGGCATTTATACAGAATAAAAGAATGAGCATAGAAGACACTTTCTCCAAGGCTAGTTTTGTACAGAAAATGTCAAAGATTACAACTATAACAGAATGGGCTAAACACGCGAGTTCCTGACAGCTTTAAAAATCAATCTTTAAGTCCAAAGCTTTAAGATTGGCAAGTGACAGCTGATGTGCTGTGAATTGTTAATAGGTTAATAGGTATTCTTTGGGGAAATGAGTTTCCTAATGAAATAAGATTAGGAAACAGGACATCTTATCAGAACATTAACAAAAATAATAACTTCCATATTGTTGGTCCTGGGAACATGTCTGTGGTTCTGTGGGGTTTTTTTTTTTTTTCCATCCCCTGGTTTTGTGAATTTGTTTACTAGAGATTATTTTGCTGTCAGTAAAGCTTTATCAATGATTACCTAGAAGATTCCCCCCAAAGATCATGTAATTAAGAGAAAAACTACAAAAGGATTTGTGTTTTTATTTTTGTATTTTTTTCACATCAACCCCAGCCTTCTTCACTAGCATAACTTCCTTCTAGATCAGGTGAGATAGTTTGAATGGTGGAGAGATGGTTCATTAGAAAGAGAAAGAATTTTAAAGGTGCTCAAGAAAAGAAATATTTTCCTACGGTCCCCCTGGAGTATTAAAGAAAAAATGTATTCCACTTAGGAATTTTGGTTAAATTGCTTGTATTAAAAATAAGAGAACTAGCATCTAGAATATAGGTAATCAGCTATAATGAATAAATCTTTGGAGATACCTTGCAATAGGGTACATACACATCAGTAGCGTTAGGGTGTAGTTCCCATTCTTTCCCCCAGTGTTAGATTTTCATGACTTGTGGTGGCTGAACATAGAAGTAGGGAAGGCTATATAGTCCCCCTCCTGTAGGTCACGGGTCTGTTGTGCATGTGCAGAGAAAGCAGCTCTGTGGGGAGGGAGGGGAGATGGCCACGAAGTCCTAATAAGCCATTTCTGTCTTCTCCCTATGATTGTTCTCAATCATTTGGCAATCACGATGCTATTAGGAGCGCCCTGACCGAAGACACTCACATGCTTAGCTTTGCCATTAACAGCATTGACAGGAAGCTTTGAGGCTGCTGCGGAGCTGATGGGTCTTGAGGGCCTTGAATTAGCAATGCGTCTTTCCTTTCAATATACTGACATGGTCCAGCTCCTCCTGTGGAAGGACCCTCAGACAAGAATGGGAGCTATACCTGTGTGACCATCTAAAGTATTTCATCTCCTGTATTTCCTTTCGTATTCTACAGTATATTACATGCAAGTGCAGTAAGTCATGACTGCTGTCTGAAACCGTGTTAATGGGTTTTACTAAAACTGAAGTTGAGCATGTCCTGGAAAACGGGATTTATAGAGTGACTTACAGAATACCTCCCCTTCCCTAGACCTCTGTCTTCTGGCTACCCTGTCTCTCTACCATGCCAAGTGAGTGCTGGGTGAAAGAGATGTTGGCAAGGTTTGCTACCCCATCTCTGCCTTTTAGATTTCATGATCTGTAGGAATTGGGAAATCAGGTCAAAGTTTCTTTGGGACAGTGTTTCAAGGCTGACCTCCCAAGTTTCATGTAGGTCACCCTTCCTGTCTGCCAGGGTGCTCAGTGAGGTTAGAATACAGACTTGTCCTTAATGTTACAGGATGAGGAGGATGTAAATTTCCAGGTTGACTACCAAGGCTCATCTTCTGGATGGCAATAGGCAGTTATATGTGTATTCCTTTAGGAGCGAAATTACTCAATATTTCCCCTTACTCCCCAGCCCCCACTCACCCACCCAGGGGAGCAAAGAATAACCATGAAAAAAAAAATGGAATCTTGAGATTCCAAATAAGGGTCATCACTAAAATGCATTTGCATTTGTGACTTCACTCTCAGACTTTTTATTGAGAATATAATTTTAAAATATTACAAATGAAAGCATTGTTTTTACTTAGAAGTAATTACCTAAAATATTTGGGAAAACACACCTTATGCTGTGATGGAAGACAATATCTTCTGAATTTTTTAAGGCAGGTGTTTCTCTAAAAGTTCTCAAATGTCTGAGAAAGGTGTGGGTATCATGTGATCATGGAAGAAGTTATTAGTCGTCAAATGACTAATTGCTCTCAAAATAAAACCCATCTTGCCGAAAAGGGACTTGCTGGAAAGAACAGTGCTAAGATTACCCAGCGCATCCTCATTTGTTAGCAGGACCTTACCCTGCTGAACTAAGAGACCTTGCCTCTCATTTAAGTTCATGGTTTCCCCATTTTCCCTTCATTTGTGTAGAGTGATGAATGATCTCCCTCCACTCATTTCCTCCCCTTCTTTGCATCTCACAGCCTCACAGGAGTGAAGAAACAGCAGCAAAGGGCAGGTGACCTATATAATAGTCTAAAGGAAGGAGAGCACAGTAACAGATTAGCCATGCTTACTGGTAAGCGCTATTTCCTTCGCGTAACGATCTGAATTAAGTGCAAGATGAAAGAACTATAGTATTTTATGGACTTACTCACCTTTCTCAATTAAACAGCTCAAATTCATCCCATTTGTAATTTATCAAACTTTGAGAACAGATAACAAATGAGGTTATAACTATCTCCTTTCAGAGATGGATGCTCTAGGCAGGCCCCTGGGATTCTAGTTCACTTGACAATTAAGGGCCTCATTCTAAACTTGTAAGCTGGCTCGCCAGTTTATTCTGAAAATGAATGAGGCAAAATCTTAGAAACCGAGGGAAATGGCTCATTTCCATTTTGATATGCAGGAAAATGATTTGAATTAGTGAAGGATTTAAAAGTTAAATACAAAACTGAGCAACCTGATCGTTGAATTGTGCCGCAAATCGTGCAATAAATGAAATCCCTCTCAGAATATTGAACTCCTTCACCTATTGATGAAGGCATATCTGTGTGTCAGGACTCCTACTATGGATGAGAATGTCCAGGGTGCAATGGCGTGGGGTTAAAGACCACAGATTGGAATAGTTCTGGTTTGGGGCCCATTCAGTTGTCTTTGATTGTCCTTGAACTAGAATTCTAAAGAATTCTCCCCTATTGCTACATCACTCTGGCATGCATTGAATCATTTTAGTGTGCTGTCAGGTCCCTTCTAAATGGTGTGCATAATTGGGTACATGTCCTACAACAAAAAAGAGCCATTTTGACACCTGCCATTTCAGAGAACAAGTACAAGGGAAGAAGCAAAGATATTGTAACAGACAGATGTATTTATTTTGACAAGTGTGATTTGTTTTTAATTATTAATATTTCACAGTATACCAGTCACTGTCTTGTAGGAGATTTTATAAAAGCAACATCTGATAATATGTCATTACCACAGGAGCATACCTCGATGCAATTAGGGATCTAGTCCGAACAGGGGTTGACTTTTCGTTTTTAGTGCGAATTATCTTGAAGCTAGAGAAACATGAAAATGAGAACGAAGAATATTGTGTTTACGTAAAGCTTTTCATCAGTGATTTGAAAACATGTCACTGTTTCTACCACAGGGAAATCCTAAAGCCTTAATACAAAAATGTCCAATGATAAAGGATTCTAGAATTGTTCCATTCATCCATTTCTCTGAGTTTTTTGCACGTGGAACCCAGTTTTTAAAAAATTTGGATCCTTTGTCTTATGGGAATTTGTCATGGACAATATTTTGAGTTATAACAGATGAAGTTGTGAGAACGAACTTTTATCTCTGTAATGAGTAGGGAAAGCTGAAGGAACATGGGTAATGGCTTCTTTACTTGACAATGACAACTTCCCCATTCAGCGTGCATCATCTCTGTTTAAATTTTCTCATGTGAGTCTCCTTGACAAACTCAAAATAGCAAGAAGAAAGATAGGGAAGGAAAGACTCTGCCCCTCCCCCACTTCCGCCACCCTTTCAGAGACTAAAAAATCTGATTTCCTTTTAATTTGTACTCAGCAGTGTCAGCTCTGCCAGAGGAAAGGGCATCCCTGCTGACAGTAATCATTATAACTCCAGGAGACCAGCAGAGATAAATATACTATAAGCCATCTTCTGAGTGGGTCAAACTTGTCCTGATAGTTTTGAGGTCCACGTACCTTGCAGAAAGATTTCCTCCATCATACTGCTTTCTCACTGATGCCCATAGATGTGCTCATTTGTGATCCTTTCATGGAAAAAGACTCCTCTGTTACACATAGAAATATGCCAATTGTGTTTAGCGAAGGACTCTCTTTAAGTGAACATTTATGCTAATATTCAGCAAACAGGATCTCCATAAATTAAAAATAAATAAAAACACAAATCCAGAAAACATTTATCATCGTGTGTAAATTTAATTGGCATTTTGTTCTAATCTCTCGTGACTGAACAGAATATTTGCAGAATTAATTGAAAATCAAATATGTTTGATATGTGTATCAAATTCAAAAGCATGAAGTATCTAGGTTTTTGGTGGGTTCCTTGCAATTAGAAATTCCTAAATCCTACAAAAAGTAAAACAAATAGCACCAAGCAAGCATCTGCTGGTGAAATTAAATTGCTTTTCATTGCTGCTTTGAATATTATTGTTTTATATCTCCTTTGTTCTGCGTTTATAAAAACCTTTATAAAATTTACTTAGGTAGCAATTTCTTTATCGGGTCCCGAGATTGTAGAAAAGTAAGTGGGGGAATCACTCAACCCTGTTTAACTAGAATGGGCATTTGTACTGTTACCGTGGAACATGGTTCTGGTGATGAATATCTTCCCCTAAAAGAATGTTTTTATTGTATTTTCTACTGTATTGCCTTTATTGCATTTGGAGATAAAATTTAAGCAACTGAATCTACAAACATAGTTTAATGTAGTTTATATGATTATTCCAGGGTGCTGCTGCTTTTCATTTCACGTGGATAGGTCTCTCTTATAAATATACCAGTTGGATAAATTCTGTGATGTATCTTATAAATTAATGTTTTGAAAGTGTTGAAACAACATGGGGGAGAAAAGAGAAACCTCAAAATAAAAAATTGTTAGGTTTGCATGACATGATTATGAGTGAGTTTCCTTGCCCTTTCTGAATTTTTTTTTGTACCTTATAAAAATTTACCATTGACAATGAAGTATTTTTATAATCCAAAGAGAAAAAAACCCTGTATTAGGAAGAATGGACAACAGACGCCTGAAATCAGGCTGTCCCCACCTGCTTGGAGAATTCCTTCTGTGTACTTCCCCCCATCAACTTCGTGGTCAGGACTCCAGCCTGATCTAAGTAAAGGGTGACTTCCCACCACTTTCGGAGTCTGCCCCGGAGTCTGCCCCTTCAACCAGCCACAGAAACCATTTCCACAGCTGCGGTCCCTGGAACGTCAACTGACATAATTTTTGCCAAGATAGAACCTTTGATGTGACATCATCTTTCAATGGAAGAGGTATCTCTAGTACGAAAATATTCTTTNAGAGGTGATTAGTCACTTTATGCAGTAAGAATACTATTGGGCTTTTGGCACATCTTTTGGAATTACTCAAATTTTCCTTATTCTTTCTTCTTTCTCCCTCTTCCACAAAAACTTTATCATAGTGGAAAAAAAGACAAAAAGTAATGATTAAACTGAAAATCAAACACTTAATTTTGAATTCTGTACTACTTGTAGCTTTTCTTTCTTACAAAAAAAGTCCAGGTGATACAGTTAAAGTTTCAAGTTAAACATGAAATGATAAAAATATGGTTGCCATAGGCTTTCTTCTTTGGTAGATTGATTTATAATACTTTTAATATTGTACTATGAAACCATGACTTGGACACCTGGATGGCTCAGTCACTTGAGCATCCGACTCTTGATTTCGGCTCAGGTCATGATCCCAAGGTCGTGGGATTGAGCCCCACATCAGCCTCCACACTGAGCTTGAAGCCTGCTAAGGTATTCTCTCTTTCCCTCTCTCCCTCCCTCTTTCCTGCTTGTGCTCTCTCTCTCTCTCTCAAATAAAAGAGAGAGAGAGAATATGTGTAATTCCTAATGGTTGTAAACATTTTTCTCATAGAAAAAAAATTCAATCNTTTTCTTCTTTCTTTCTTCCTGCAGAAGTCTTAGAAATTAACAGGTAAACTATGTTTCACCCTCTGGTGGTTTTGCCCTCCTGGGCAGCTTATTGAAGCCAGGACTAAGGAAGGATTATCATGTTTGCCTGTTTAAGATCTAATTACTTTCTGGGAGTGTGTGTTTTTAATTTTTACTTTTGTTACATATGATTCCGTAAGTTTGCCTTACTCAGACTTCACAAGGAGTTGCATAGGATTTGTTCCTACCAGCTCGGCGGCATGTGTGTGTGCATCCTTCGAGAAGAGGGCTTTCAATAAAAATGCTCTTCAGCGCCCCCAGTTGACTTCCTTGATAGTCTGCTGCTAAGACCAGGGCATAAACCCTATTTCTGCTTTCTTCTTGGCTGTTGAAAGCTCTGGGCCCTTCCTCCTCAGTGTCCCTCTCCTGTGGCCCCCGCTCTCCTGTGCCCCAAGCTGCTTTGGGAAACCAAGGAGGACAGGAGTGCCATTTCCCCTGGTGGCCCTAACCAGCCACATTCCCCCTCTGTGTTTAAGTGGGAATCACCTTTCTTTTTGTGATCAGATTCCAAATGAAGTGATTTGGGAATAACAAATCTTTCTTTTTAATTTGATTCAAAGTGTCGGATTTAGCAAATACAATGAAGTCCTCCTATTACAAAGCTCGCATAGACAAGAAATACATCCCAAACCAGGATAAAACCCCAAGGATCCTCAAATAAGAGGAGACATTTACTGGGATGCCATTGAGAACTTGTGTGCTATCTTTCTTTCTGGGGGGGATTCCCAGTTCTATCTGCCTCCTTTTCCCTTGCCTTCCCCTGTGCATCAAGCTTCACCACCACATTACTGGCAGCTCTCACCCTTAAGCCTTTTGTCATATGGATCCTTCGTGGAATATCCATGTCCCCCATTTTGTCAAGGCCTAGGCGACATGTCATTTTCCACATGAAGCCTTCTGGAGCCCATCTGGTTAGAAATCCTCCTCCTCCCTGTGAGCTACCCTGTTATTAAAGCCTTTATGGGATTCAGCCTGATATTAAAGTGTTGTTGACATAGCTGTCCTCTCTGTGACATCACGGGGGCATTTAGAGAGAGAGAGAGCCCTGTATCTTACTCAGCTTGTGTTTTCCCACGGTTTATTGTTCAGAGTGTTGCACATACGAGGCATGAGGTAAAGGGTGGTGGTGGTTTAATTGAAAGCCTAACATTTACGTATTTTTATGACGAGGGACTGATTAGAGAAAGGTAGAAAGGCATTGCAGAGTAATTTGTAGGAACTGGTAATAATCACATCTAACCATTTGTATGACAAATTTGCAATTTTACAAAAAGGCATTGTCATATAATAGGGAAGACTTAGTGGCAAAGTCTAGTCCAAACATCTTTCCGGAAAATCTAAGAGGGGCTAAGAAAAGCTGAGGGGGCAGTTTGGTCTTGTCTGTTTCTCTGTGTTTGTGTGTGCATGTGTGTGCGTGTTTTTATTATGACGAAGCTACTTTCAAGACTATTGTTTTCTACCACTCTGAGGTAGAGAGAGGTGATTAGTCACTTTATGCAGTAAGAATACTATTGGGCTTTTGGCACATCTTTTGGAATTACTCAAATTTTCCTTATTCTTTCTTCTTTCTCCCTCTTCCACAAAAACTTTATCATAGTGGAAAAAAAGACAAAAAGTAATGATTAAACTGAAAATCAAACACTTAATTTTGAATTCTGTACTACTTGTAGCTTTTCTTTCTTACAAAAAAAGTCCAGGTGATACAGTTAAAGTTTCAAGTTAAACATGAAATGATAAAAATATGGTTGCCATAGGCTTTCTTCTTTGGTAGATTGATTTATAATACTTTTAATATTGTACTATGAAACCATGACTTGGACACCTGGATGGCTCAGTCACTTGAGCATCCGACTCTTGATTTCGGCTCAGGTCATGATCCCAAGGTCGTGGGATTGAGCCCCACATCAGCCTCCACACTGAGCTTGAAGCCTGCTAAGGTATTCTCTCTTTCCCTCTCTCCCTCCCTCTTTCCTGCTTGTGCTCTCTCTCTCTCTCTCAAATAAAAGAGAGAGAGAGAATATGTGTAATTCCTAATGGTTGTAAACATTTTTCTCATAGAAAAAAAATTCAATCTTAGAATATATAAAGTATAATGTGAATTTCTGCCTTTGTCCTACCGCAATCTCTTTCTCTCTTAAAAAGGAACTTTTGTTAAACATTTTATGTATGTTCTTGCAAAACTTTTTCTATGTACGTATGTACGNCACACTGAGCTTGAAGCCTGCTAAGGTATTCTCTCTTTCCCTCTCTCCGTCCCTCTTTCCTGCTTGTGCTCTCTCTCTCTCTCAAATAAAAGAGAGAGAGAGAATATGTGTAATTCCTAATGGTTGTAAACATTTTTCTCATAGAAAAAAAATTCAATCTTAGAATATATAAAGTATAATGTGAATTTCTGCCTTTGTCCTACCCCAATCTCTTTCTCTCTTGAAAAGGAACTTTTGTTAAATATTTTATGTATGTTCTTGCAAAACTTTTTCTATGTACGTATGTACATACATATATAGATTATAAATTACTTGTATCTTATTTGCTTTTTCCACTCTCAGTATAAAGTATACCTTGGGATATCTGCCCATATGATACATAAGGTTGTAGCACTTTTTTTTTTATGACTACAAAGTTCATCATCTTTAAAATAATAATTGATATTTAGGTAATTTCCAAGATGTTTTTGTCAGCAAATATTACTGTGTATCTGTTTAGCACACGTATGAATATAACCCCAGGATAGAGTTCCAGAAATAGAATTTCTGGGTCAAAGTTTAAGCATATTTACTGTCTAGATTTCTTACCAAATTGTCCCCAGAATGGCTGACACAAGTTGCTCACACCAATAGCACAAGGAGACACAGTTCCCTGTATCTTCAAGAATTAGGTATTATTAATTTTTTCTTAATACTTCCAACAAATTGGGCAACAGGTAGCTCATTGCTTAATTATTATTTCTCCCATAATCAGAGAAATTTAGCATCTTTTCATGTGTCCATCAGACTGTGTAAGTGTGAATTGGGTGTTTATCTGTTTCCCATTTCCATTCATCATCATCTTCATCTGTGCTCTGGTGCCTCATTTTTAAAAACTACTGGAACTTTATAATGTGTTTGATATCTAGTAGTGCAAGTCAAGTCCCTGTTTGTTTTTCTTTTTCAGAATTTTCTTAGCTAATTTTGCACATTGACTCTTCCAGATGGATTTTAGAATCAGCTGGATAAGTTCCATAGAAAATCTATGGGGGATTTTGTAGTAGTCTGCATTGAATCTGTAAATTAATTTTAGGAGACTTCATGGATTTATAATATTGAGTTTTCCAATCAGGAACATGGTTAACCTCTCCACTTAAGCATTTTCATTTGAAGTTTTCTATAAAATGTTACGGCTTATGTACTTGTGTTATCTATATTATTGCTAGTATTTTATACTTTTTGTCACCATTGTGAATGGGACACTTTTACATTATATGTTTTCATAATTATTAAAGATACATAGGAAGGTTACCATCTTTGTTTACCTTGTTCTAGACACTTTCACTAATTTCAGCAAATGTTCAGTGGATTTTCTTGGATTAAGAACTCATTTTTTAATTACAAAATAATACATGTTATAGTATTATACAGTAGTATTATACAATCTAAGTGAATAAAAAGAAAATGCTTCTCCATCACTTTTTAAAAGTCTGCAATGTATTTTTTTCACTTACCGTATATTACACTATTTTTCATGTTACACTTGTGAGTGTCCCCTATTCTCTTCAGCAACTGCATAGTATTTCATTGTATGGATAATCATGATTTATTTTTACCCAAGATCTACACAGCATAGTTAAATAAATCAATAGCAACATTAGGGAGCTGATAGTGAAAAAAGTCCATCTCTTTATCATAGCCCTTCTCACCTCCCCTGTCCTCTTTAGAAGGTACTCCTTTAAGCAATTTTTATCACTTTTTTCCTGGCATTTTTCTTCCTGTTTCTAAATGCCCTGATGATACTGATCTTTCTCTATATATCAACTTGTATAGATTTTCTGGATGAAAATACACTTATTAAATTCCTCTCCTTTGCTCCCTCATTTCCTCCCAAATAACATACATCATGATTTGTTTTTTTTAAATGAACAGCCACTATTTACATTATCAGAACTTTTTAACATTTTTATTGCTGGGCCACGTAGTGTACCATGATTTGATTTTTTGTCTCAGATGTTTTAAGGTAAGTGATAGCTTTCTTTTCTTCCTACAATTATGCTACTCATTATTATTATTTTGTATTACCTCCTTGGGAAGAACTCCTAGAATAATGTTAAATAGTAACCCTAATCCTAGTTATTCTTATCTTGTCCAGACTCTCACAGAAATATATTGAATGTTGATTAATAATTTAGAAGTCTACCTGAAGAAATAGAATTAAAGGGAAAAAATCTTCAACATCAATTTCTCAATGATAGGATTGCAATGAAGCTCACCTAAATCTAGGACATTCAGCAAGGGCAACATGGATGAAAGATGTACTGGGAAGGGAGACTTTAATCCATGCAAGAACAGGATTTTAAAAGAAACTGGAGGTCAGCTTGCCAGAAAGAAAGAAAATAAGCATAATGGTGTCTTCAAGTATCTGGACAATGAATAAAAATGGTTATATGGTACAAGGTCACTTTAAGCTCTGTAATTATTGGAAAAGGTTAACTAACAGTTTAAATTTGTGTTTAATCATAATAAGTGCACTAATGATATAATGTATTGTAAATATAAACTGAAAACTCTTTTCATGTCCTCTTTGGATAGGAGAGAAAAAGGGGACAGTGGCTGTGAGAGTCATTTCTTAAGTACTACATATCCCCAGAGGTCCTTGAACAGACTTTGGTAGGAAAGGGAAGACAATCTAAGCTTTTCCAGGGTAATGGGGGTGGAGCAAATCAGGGGCTAGAGGATTGCATCTGGTGCCCAGGCCTTCTGTTGTAACAGACGCTGCCTCTGGGAGCTGTCATGAAGAGCTAGGGTCCACCTGCAATTCATCCGTTGTCTCCCAGACTTAAAGTTCACCTGTTTCCATCCACCTTTCACACTTTTGAACACCAACCTGAAAGCCAAGGTTAGTCACACAAATTCTGTACATGTAGCACACACTCAAATCGGGGTTTCCTCATGAGACATCTGGTGGGTGATATCTGCATCCAGGTCCCCATGGGTTATGGGCTAGCACAGGGCAGTTCTGCACGCCTTGGAACGCCTAACATTGTTGAACTCTGCTACAGAGCCCTGCATACAATCTCTTCCCGCGTGAAATAGCTAGAGTCCTTTCTGCTTTCCTGATGGGACCTCAACAGATACAGGGTCATTCTCTCATTGTTTCATGTCCTGAGAGGTAGGTGGCTAGTATGTACTCTGTAAAGGAATTGCCTCCCTTATTAAAACAATCAAGCAAAAGCATAAACACAAGATTTCAACAAAAGGAGAATCTGAAAGTGAGGAGGGACAGCTGGACAAAACAACTGTCTGCTCTCTTCCTGCTAGTTCATCCTTCTTTTCGGGTCTCAAGCTGGATTTTCTCCTCTATCACCATGTGTGCTTCATGCAATAATGTATTATCATCCTTTGAAACCTTGAATAGCATATGTTATAACATTAACCCTCGCCTGAGGCAGACATTAATAATTGATCACCGCAGTCATGCCGGCTGATGGCAGATTTGGTGTACATTCTTCTCAGTACAGTGATCTGGCCAGCCACTACTAATTGACTGAAATTGATTTGTAGAAAGAACCTTATGTTTTGCCCACAGCTTTGACAAAAACCCTCAAAGACATAAAAACCATAATGTTTATATAAAAACAATTATATTCAGAGAGTAATATGGGGATTGGTCGTACATCAAGCATTCTTTTTCTCTTAAGTTTTATGGGTAATCTGTCACTGTAACAAGGAGACTAAAAGCTCTAATTATGATGAAAGCACGGTTCCAGTCTATGTCCATGGGCTTCTTTTAGAATTATAACCACAAGTTCTGGTGAAAGACCCATCCTGTATATGTTCCCTCTGCTTCACAGCTGAGGTCATCTTGCCGAGTGAGTGCCTAATACACATTCACACTATAAAATGTTATTGCTTCCCCAGCAATGTAATTGACACAGATATTCTAGAGATAGTTTTACTCTTCAGTGATGTCATCTCAGTAGGGATAAACCTTTCTTTGTGCTTTTCTATAAGTCACTTTAACTCATTCCATGAGGGTTTTGTATGTGTGACAGTTAATTGGTCATGAACCTCTGATGTATTTCGTTTGAGACTCATACATGATCTACGTCATTAAGATCTCATGCTTGAATTTGCTGCGTTTGGTAAGTGTTGTAACCCTTCATTGGTGTAGTGATATCATTTAAATATAGATTTTAGGATATTGTTATCAAAGTGGAAAACTGTCCTACCTTCCCAGAATCCATTCAAACTACACTGAAGGTGATTTTCCATTAATGTAGTGCTGCAAAGAATCGCTATAGTTCAAGGATAATGCATTGCATGAAACTTTTGGTCATTTACATTAACAAAATGCCATGCAAAAGAAATAAATTTCCTTTACATTTTATTAGACACTTGTAAATATGTTGGAGAAGGCCAAGAATTTAGCTTTAAGGTTCAATATATCAAACCAAAGACAGTTACTTTTTCCCTGTTTATTTTACAATGAGTGCTGAAAACATGGGGTGTGTTGCTTTTACTGTAATTGAAGTTTGTCATCTTTCGCTCAGTTGCCTGTTTGTAATGTTACCTCTGAGAAAAGTCACCTGCAAATCTGAAATGTACCCAGAAAGGGAGAAGCAGAGCATGCTGTAGGTATTAATTTTAATTCAAACATCATTTTCCAACCCCTGCAAAATGCCAGGAGCCATTCTGGAAACTGGAAGCACAAACATCCATAAGAAATAGGCTCTATCCTCACAAAATTCGCAATCCAACTTTGGACATCAAGATATTAGCAGTGAACACTGATCTCGCTGTTCTTCAGCTGCAGGCTTATTTCTCAGCTCCTTTGGATCTTTGTTCAAAGGTTACCCATACACTGGGACTGTCTCGGGGCACCCTACATTTTTATATTACTTATATTTACAATTCGCCTTCCAACTCCTCAACACTCCTTATTCTAGCCTGATTTGCAGCACATTTTTTTTTAACCTGCCTTCTTGTTTATTATCAGTTTCTTCCTATTGGAAAGTAAGTCCCAGGAGGGCAGAGATTTTCATCTGTTTATTGATGAACCTCTGAATTCTAGAACGTGCTTGACCTGGAACAGGCACTCAATAAATGGATTATTGAGAGTGAAAAATCCTGAGAGATCTAGGAAAGATTCAAAGACCAAGTAACATTTAAATTTGATGAAAGAGATGACCACGAGCTTAGGCACGAGCCTGAGGAGGAAAGCCACGTGGGGGTGTCTAGAGGGGCAGTACCAAGAGCCAAGGAGGGGTACCTGATCAAGGGAGAAGACATGGGAGTAGGAAATGAAGGAAGTTAGAGGCAGATGGTGAAGAGCCTGATAAACATTCAAATTAGCATATAGATGGACTTGCTTTGCTAAATCAAAAGGAGGATTTTCTTTCTGAAAGACAGCAACTGTTTTCCTGATATTTATGACTTTGGCTTATAAACTGGATCATCAAAGCAGCTAAGGATGTCAACCTTTCAGTCCAGATAACTAGGTATCTTCATTTTGCTGATGGCGATCATAGATCCTATTAAAATGCAACACTGAATTTGTGGGCAGGTTTAGCACCAGGAAGTGACAGGACAGTGAAATGACAGTGGACAGTCAACTGTGATTAGCATTGGGTATTTCAGAATCCCTGAGCAGGGCAGTCTCAAAGCATGTGTGACTGCTAGGAGGTAAACCTGGTGTTTCCTGTATGAGACCAGGCTAGAAACATTGGGAAGACCCAGGTACTGGAGGAGTTACCCTCTTAATTGGTGGCGAAAGTTCTGAGAATGATGGCGGGGAAATGAAGTCTGTGAATACAGTGGAGAAGGGGAGAGAATGGTGCCTCAGGTGCCATGAATCTATACCGGAAGAGCGCCGGTGAGCCGGGGGCAGCGGTTGCAAGTAGGGCCCTCCTGGCCCCTGGCCCTGGTGCTGGAGAAAGCAGAGCCACCCTCGGAAGATCTTGAGGATGAGGTTTCGAGTTTGAGAAAAATGAAGTCACATCTAATGTGAGAGAACAGAAGAAACATTTGATTTGGTGGCTAGTGTGTAACACAGAGATGGAGATTTAAAAATCCAGAGGTGGTAAAGTGTTCAGGGTGACTGAGTGGCCATGGGGGTGAGCAGGTCTGGGTCAGGATGACGTCACAGAGGAGGTAGGGAGGGTGTCCAGTGATGGTAGATAACTGGAGGAGAAGCAGGAAGCTGAAGGTCAGACCACAGAGACCTCAGTCCTGCAGAGAGCAGGGGGGCTATGGGTGGGTTGGTCATAGCTAATAGGGAGTGTTGTAAATGGTCACCCTATAGATCCAACCAAAAAGTGGGTGAGTAAGCCACTTTCAGGCGACGCTACTTCCCTATAATTGAAGCACTCCTGGCATGTCCCAAGTGTCATCTTATATTACCCCCGAAGATAGCTGTTCCATTTAGGGTTGCATTTAACAGAGCTTATGCAGAAAAGATAAAGAATGGCACAATCTGTTCCCATCCTACATCTTTGGTTAAAGGCTTAACACTGAGGGGTAGAGGTGGGGGCGAGATAATGTGTAATTTATAGTAAATTATCATAGATATTTATGGATATATTTTACCCCTAAGATTGTCTTCTCGCTATTTTCTATGCCTGACTTACACTTCTGAAAGAAAGCAATTCTCTTTTCATATGCGCATTAAAGCACACATATTCATTTATAGTAAAGCAACATTGATAGCGATTTGTGTCATTACTATTAAAAATAAAACAGTAGATTTTACAAAGAATAACAAAATTTGTTATTGCAAAGTATCACAGTCCCCCATTGTTACGCTGTTACAGCATCTTCATATTTTAAGGAATTTGCAATCATGTAAAATGTATTGAATTTGATAGACTCCCACCATAAAACAGCCGAATGCTTCATAACAACCAACAAAGGGATTGCATTTTTTCTGCTTGGCAGGTTAACTGCTGGTTTTGTTTCTTGCCAGATCGCTCGCAGTAACATGAGTAATAAATCAGGATGATTTTCTTCCTTTTTAAGGCTTTTATTTTTGTTTTTTTAAAGCCCATCAAAACTCTCTTTTCTAGTGGACAGAGAGACCCAGGACCTAATCTGTACCTGTTCCTTGCCCTTATCAACACATTTATTCAGATGCAAACACTTAAAGATAAAATCGCATAAGGACATTCTGAGAGGGAGAAAGAAGCCATAAAAGAACAGTTTGAGAAATGGGAGTTTGTGGAAAGGGGACTCTTCACACGGATGTCTGAACTTTTTAGACCTTTGAAAAAAGTAGACTTGACATACAATAAATTGCCCATATTTAAAATGTACAGTTGTTCGGGGCGCCTGGGTGGCTTAGTCGGTTAAGCGTCCGACTTTCGCTTAGGTCATGATCTCGCGGTGCGTGGGTTCGAGCCCCGCGTCGGGCTATGTGCTGACTGCCAGCTCAGAGCCTGGAGCCTGTTTCAGTCTGTGACTCCCTCTCTCTCTGACCCTCCCCTGTTCACGCTGTCTCTCTCTCCTAGAAATAAATAAAAATATTAAAAAAATAAAATAAAATGTACAGTTGTTCAAGGTTTTTTAGTTTTTGTTTTTATTCACCATAGTTTATTTGCATTTATTTTTAGTTTAAGCTCTAATTTTAATTCTGTTTAGTTGATATAGTGTTATATTAGTTTCAAATGTACAATATAGTAATTTAACGCTTCCATACATCACCCAGTGCTCATCACAAATGCACTCCTAATCCCCATCACCTATTTACCCCATCCTCTGTGGTAATGATCAGTTTGTTTTTTTATAATTAAGAGTTTGTTCCTTGCTTTGACTCACTTGTTGTTTTCAGTTTGTTTAAGTTTTGACATATGTATAAACCTGTGAAACAATCACCACATCCAGATAATGAACATATCCATCACTACTAAAAGTTTGTTATTACATGTATCAATAGTTCATTGCTTTTTATTTATGAATATTATTCAATATTATTGTATACTATTGCATGGCTATAACTATACTACAGTTATATGGCTATATAAACAAAATTTGCTTATCCATCCACCTGTTGATGGGCATTTGGGTTGTTTGGTTATTGCAAATAAAGCTGCTGTGAACATTTATGTACACATATTTGTAAGATCGGATGCTCTAAGGATAGAATGGGTAGGTCAACTGGTAGAGGTATGGACCGCTTCTTAAGAAACTGCTAGACTATTTTCCCAAGGAATTGTGTCATTTTATATTCCCACTGGTAGGGGTAAGAGTTCCAGTTGCTACTCAACACTTGAAATGGTCAGACTTTTTTATTCTAGAGACTCAAATAGATTTGTAGTGGAATCTCACGGTTTTCATTTGTATTTCCCCAATGGTCAATGATGTTGAGCATCACTTCACTTCCATATTTGAGTTGCTATATCTTCTTGGGCGAAAAGTCTGTTTAAATATTTTGTCCATTTTTAACTTGGTTGTTTTCATGTCATTGGGTTTTGAGTTCTTTATGTATAGTGAATTAAAGTTCTTTAGCAGATGGAAGATTGGCACTTTTTCTTCACCAATCTGTGGTTTATCTTTTCAATCTCATATTGAGTTTCTAAGAACAGAGTTCTTTTTTTTTTTTCCTCCTACCAACCTACAAGTAATATGAGTGCAGAGATTTAGTTATTTTTTTTCATATCTGTATTTCTAAAACACAGCATTTGGCACAAATTAAGCATGAAATAAGTCTTTGCTAAGTAAGTGAATGAATTTTCAAATGGAACTTTCTCATTTTACAGATGAGCTAATAATTTAACAGGAATTCTCAAGTAATCTGAATTCTAGTTTCTTTAATCAGTTGGTTACAATTAAGGTTGATTCAACTAATGTTGAAAATCTTTCTGAAATGTTCTGGTCTGATTTCTTATCTTATTAAGGACAATGCACCAAATAATACTTACTCTTCCTTTGGTGGTCAGGGTCTTAGTGTCTTTTTGGGGGGAAGTCAGGGGCTTATTATCTGAAGGTGAATTAGAACAAAAACTGAAGTTCGCTTCTCTGGGAAGTTTATAGTACCCCTGTTCCCCATTCCAACCCTCCAGTCACCCATAGCAATGAGGTGCAGGCTCATAAGAAAGATTAAATTCAATTTAAAATGTA
This sequence comes from Crocuta crocuta, assembly GCF_008692635.1. Taxonomy (NCBI): domain Eukaryota; kingdom Metazoa; phylum Chordata; class Mammalia; order Carnivora; family Hyaenidae; genus Crocuta; species Crocuta crocuta. The sequence continues at coordinate 5,000,978 of NW_027532015.1, read as the reverse complement.
GAAATTATACTTTCTTCATGCAATTGAATAGAAATCTGTTTATTGATACATTAATTTCTGCTTATTGTCAGTTAATATCCTCCACTCATTCTTCTATCAGACCTTTTAGGCTTCTTTATCCACTTAAACTTTTTTTAAAAATATAATCAATATACTAATCCTTTGTTTTATATCTAATAAATAGATGCTTCCAGCGTGTCACTTGCTTTTTAACCTGTTTAATTTTACAGAACTTTGTAATTGTCATAACAGCAAAATTTTACAATCTTTTATAGTTTGTATTTTTTGTGTCAGCTTAAGGAATCTTTCCCAAGACAGATCATAAAGATATTTCCTACACTTTTTTATGATAGTTTTAAAGAGTTGATTTTAATACTATAATTTATTTAACCTGATATAACCCTAGTATTATCATTTCAACAGAGAGTCAATGTACACAATTATTAGTTTCTTTTCTGTTTTTCTGCCTTTTGGCCCCTTCATTCATTTCTCCTACACCTCATCCCCGTCTTCTGGCAATCACCAACCTGTTTTCTGTATGTCCCCTCCCCCAACCAACATATAAGAGAAATCTCATGGTATGTGTTTTTTTTCTGACTTATTTCACTTAGCATAATATCCTCAAAATCTGTCCGTGTTGTTGCAAATGGCAAGATTTCAGTCTTTTTTTTATGGCTGAATACTATAACTCTATATATCTGTGTATATCTATATGTATATATATCCCACAATTTTTTACCCATTTATCCATCGATGGGTACTTAGATTGTGTCCATATCTTGACTGTTGTAAATAACGTTTCCGTGAACATGGGGGTGCATATGTCTTTATTTGTTAGTGTTTTCATTTTCTTTGGATAAATACTTAGAAGTGGAATTGCTAAATCATATGGTAGCTTTATTCTTAAGTTTTCGAGGATCCTCTCTACTGGTTTCCATAGTAGGTGCACCAATTTACATCCCAACCAACAGCGCACAAGAATTCCCTTTTTCTTTTTAAGCCTTGGAATTTCTTGTCTTTTTGATAACAGCCGTTCTAACACGTGTGAGATGATATCTCACTGCAGTTTTGATTTGAATTTCCCTGATTATTAGTAATGTTGAGCATATCTTCATATCCCTTTGGGCCATCTGTATGTCTTTTTTGGAAAAATGACTATTTAGATCTTCTGCCCATTTTTTAATCTGATTATTGTTTTTATTGAGTTGCATGAGTTCTTTATGTACTTTGGATATTAACCCCATGTCAGAGAATTTACAAAATGATATGCCCATTCAGTAGATTGCCTTTTTATCTTGTGGATGGTTTCTTTTGCTGTGCAGAAGCTTTTTAGCTGGATGTAGTTCCGCTTGTTAATTTTTTCTTTTGTTGCTTTTACTTGTAGTGTCAGTTTAAAAGCAATCATAACCAAGATCTATGTCAAGGAGCTAACTGCCTATGTTTACTTCTAGGAGTTTTATAGTTTTAGATCTTATGTTCAAGTCTTCAATCTGTTTTGAGTTAATTTTTGCATATGATGGAAGATAGAGCTCCAGTTATTTTCTTTTTGTTTGTTTGTTACATGTGGCTGTTCAGTTTTCCCATCATTTATTCTTTATATATTGTAGATTCTTGATTAATCTTGTTTGTGTGGGGTTTATTTCTGGGCTCTATTCTGTTCCATTGATTTATGTATCTGTTTCTATGCCAGTATCATACTGTAGTATATAATACTATACTATAGTTTTGTAATGTAGTTTGAAATCCAGAAGTGTGATGCCTCCACCTTTGTTCTTTCTCAAGATTCCTTTTGCTATTTAAGGTCTTTTTGTGGTTTCATACAAATTGTATGTTTGTTCTGGTTCTGTGAAAAAATGTCATTGAAATTTCAATAGGGATTATATTGAACCTGCAGATGGCTTTGGGTAATATGGACATTTTAATAATATTCTTCAAATCCATGAACATGGAATATTTTTCCATTTATTTGTGTCTTCTTCAATTTCTTTCCTAAATGTATTATTGTACTTTCTAGTATACATGACTTTCACTTTCTTGGTTAAATTTATTTCAAGGTATTTTGTTCTTTTTGATGCAATTGTAAATGGGTTTTTGTTCTTAATTTCTCTGAAAGTTCATTATTAGTGTATAGAACACACTATATGTTGTGTATTGATTTTGTATCCTGCAACATTACCAACTTCATTTCTTAGTTCTAAGAGTATTTTTATACTCCTTAGGGCTTTCTATATATAGTATTATGTCATCTGCAAATAGTGAACAACTTTACTTCTTCCTTTCCAATTCAGATGCTTTTTATTTCTTTTTCTTGTCTAATTGCTCTGGCTAGGACTTCAATACTATGTTGAATACAAATAGTGAAAGTGGCATCCTTATGTTAACCCTGATCTTTGAGGAAAAGCTTTCAGCTTTTCATCATTGAGTATGATGTCAGCTGTGGACTTGTCATACTGCCTTTAAGAGTTCTTAATTTTGATGAAGTCCAACTTCTTTTGATGTTATTGATCATTCTTTTAGTGTCATACCTAAGAAATCTTTGCTGAATCCAAAATACTCTTATGTTTTCTCCATGCATTTTTATTTTAAATTAATAATTAAATATTTTGTAAACTAGGTGAATTTTTTTTGTGTATGGGTGTATAATTCTTTCTGCAATGATTATTTTTTGAAAACACTTATTTCTCTATGAAATTGCTTTTGAATCTTTTTCAAAAGTCAATTGACCATATACTTTGGGTCCATTTCTAGACTCTTTATTCTCTTCTATTATTTTATTTGTCTATCTTTTTTTAAATTTATTTTATTTTTTTATTTATTTTTTAATTTTTTTAATGTTTTATTTATTTCTGAGAGAGAGAGAGAGAGAGTGAGGGAGCACGTGAGCAGGGGAGGGTCAGAGAGGGAGTCACAGAATCAGAAGCAGGCTCCAGACTCTGAGCTGTCAGCACAGAGCCCAACGCGGGGCTCAAACCCACGAACCATGAGATCATGATCTGAGCGGAGTCGGACGCTTAACCAACTGAGCCACCCAGGTGCCCCTTTATTTGTCTATCTTGATCTTGATACTATTACCATATTACCTTGACTAATAAGTCTTGAAATCAGCTAGTGTAACTGCTTTTTTGAAGTTGCTTTGGATTTTCCAGGTCCTTTGCATTTTCATGTAAATTTTGTTTTGCAAAAAAAAATCTATATATCAATTTGGGAATAATTGATGATCTCAACAATATTAAGTCTTCCAATCCCAAACCATCTGTTTCATTCTTCATCAATTGCTCTTAACAATATTTTATAGTTTTAATTGAGCATGTCTTACCCTTTTTGGTAAGATTCATTTCTTAAAATTTCCTATTTAAAATTTTTTTTTAAGTTTTTATTTAAATTCCTGTTAGCTAACATACAGTGTAATATTAACGTTGGATATACAATATAGTGATTCAACACTTCCATACAACACTGGGTATTCGTCGTGATGAGTCCACTCCTTAATCTCCATCACCTATTTAACCTATCACCCCACCCGCCTCCATTCTGGTAACCACCAGTTTGTTCTCTATAGTTGAGTCTCTTTCTCATATGTGGAAATTAAGAAGAAAAAAAAACCAACAAACTTAGAATTTCATATTTTTGATATCATAAATGATATTTTTAGTTTCAACTTTTTATTCAATCATTGCTAATATATGGAAATACAATTACTTTTTTATATATTGATCTTGTACTTTGCAAACTTGCCAAACACATAGATTAATTTTAGTGGACTTATTATTATCCTGTAAATTTTTACACACGGATAAACAGGTGGTCTGGAAATAATGATGGTCATATTTTTTACTTTTCAATATTGATGCCTTTTTTACATTTCTTTTGTGTATTGCACCAGCTAGAACCTCCATTATAATGCTGAGTAGACATAGTGAGAGCAAGACATTGTTTCTTTGTTCTTAATCTTAGGTGGAACACACTTAGTCTTTCATTATTAAGATGTTAGCTGTAGGTTTTCCAGGGCATCTACATGGTTTAGTCAGTTAAGCATCTGACTTCGGCTCAGGTCATAATCTCACAGTTTGTGATTTCAAGCCCTGCATTGGGCTCTGTGCTGACAACTTAGAGCCTGGAGCCTGCTTTGGATTCTGTGTCTTCCTCTCTCTCTTTGTTCCTACTCTGCTCACATTCTCTCTCTCTCTCAAAAATAAAAATAATAAAAACATTTTTAAAATTTTTTAAAAAATAGATGTTAACTGTAGGTTTTTGTAGATGCCCTTTATCAGATTGAAGAAGTTTCCTTCTACTCCCAGTTTGCTTAAAGTCTTTATCAGAGAATAGATACTGGGTTTTGTCAGATGGTTATCTTTTTTTTTTTTATTTTGATAATGTGTATTTAATTTTGAGAGAGACAGAGACAGAGAGCGAGAGAGAGAGAGAGAGAATCCCAAGCAGATTCTACTGCTGTCAGTGCAGAGCCCCACGTGGGGTTCGAACTCACAAACTGTGAGATCATGACCTGTGCTGAAATCAAGAGTCAGAGGCCTAAGCTACTGAGCCACCCAGGTGCTCCCAGTTGTTTAAATGCTTTTTCTGAATCTATTGTGATGCATATGGTTTTTACTTTCTAGTCTGCTAATATGGTGAATTACATTAAATGAAATTTGAATGTTAAAGCAGTCTTGCATTACTGGGATAAACCCTACTCGGTCATGCCAAGTACCATTTTTATATACTACTGGATTTTGTTACCTAAAATTTAGTTAAGGATTTTTGCATCTGTGTTCACAAAGAATATTGTTGCCTAGTTTTATTTTCCTGTTTTTTTTTTTTTTTTTATGGTTTTGGCATCAGGGTAATATTAGCCTTGGAAATGAATTTGGAAATATTCCCAACTCTTCAATTTTCTGAAAAACTGGATTTAAATAGGTATTATTTTTTCCTTTAAATGTTTTTTTGTAATGTTTGTTTATTTTTTTTAGAGAGATAGAGTGTGAATGGAGAAGGGGCAGAGAGAGAGGGAGATACAGAATCTGAAGCAGGCTCCAGGCTCTGAGCTGTCAGCACAGAGCTCGCTGCAGGGCCAGAACTCACAAACTGTGAGGTCATGACCTGCAGTTGATGCTCAACCAACTGAGCCACCCAGGCCTCCCTTTTCCTTTAAATGTTTGTTAGAATTCACCAGGATAGCCATTTGAGCATGGCATTTTACTTATTTATGTACTTTCAATAGGAAGATTTTTAACTACAAGTTCATTTTTAAGTTATGTTGCTTAAAGTTACCACACAGCTAACTGATGCACTTTTTCTTTTTAAATCTATTTTTATCTGTTTTAGTTTGTATAGTTCTTATTGCTGTGTCTTTAAGTTTATTCTTTTTTTGTAATAATCTGCTAATTATATCCAGTGTGTTTTTCATCTCAGGCACACAACATGAACTATATGGTTTGGGTTTTGCTTTTGTTTGTGCATCTTCCATGTCTTTATTTAATTTCAATCATTCCCATCTTCTTGATAATATTGAGTATAGTTATACTATTTTTAATGTCTCTAGTCTGTCATCTGTTATCATTTCAGCATGGATTTTGATTAATGTTATTCCTCATTGTTGGTTCTTATTTTCTTGCATCTTTGTATGCCTGGTAATTTTTCTTGGAAGTGAGACACTGTGCACTTTACCTTGTATGTTACTTTTTTTTTTTTTTTTACTTTGTAAATATCTTGAGCTTTGGTCTGATATGCAATTAAGATACCCGGAAACAGCTTAATACCTTCAGTTCTTGCTTTTAAGGTTTGTTAATATGGACCTCATCAATATATATTCTAGAGGTAATTTTACCCCATTGCTTAGGCAAAAACTCTTCTGAGCACTGGATGCAGTGCCCCGTGTAGTATGAGGGGTCACCCTGGATGGGGTAGAAACAGGATCTATTTATTCCCAGCTCTATAGGAATCTTGAGGAAGGCTCCATCTACTTTTGTGAGCTTTGGGTAGCTTTATTACGTGCATACACTGATTAGTACTCAGTTAAAGAGACCTTCTGCAAATCTCCTCAAGTTTTAATTTTTTTGCTGCATATCCTTTATATCCTGGTGCTCTTATGCTAACTGTAGCTGCCTTTGCCTCAGTGGACTCTCTTCTCTGTGTCCTGAGTTTAAGGTGGTCACCAAACCCTGTGTTGGTTTCCTATCCTTGAGTCATGGCCTAGAAGTTCTCACTAGAGAGGCAGCTGTAACAATTGATGGGCTCACCTTGCTGCTTCTCATCGCACAGGGATCAATGTTCCTTCATTGTTTAATGCCCAGTGTTAAAAAATTGTTTCGTGTATTTTGTCCAGATTTTTAGTTGTATCAAGTGGGAGGGTGAATGTGATACGTGTTACTCTACCTTGGCCAGAATTGAAAGACTGTCTATACTTTGGTTGGCCCAGAATTGGCTCAGAAACCCTAAGCTCTAGTCACTTCCACATGCACCTCACAGAACCCAGGAACCTCACAAAAGTCTCACACTGGCCTCGCGACAGCTCTATGGGAAAGAGGCTTTTGCTTTCATTTCCAGATGAACACCTGAGGAAGCCCATGCAGTGTAGCCATTTTTAATGAATGCACTATTTTTAAAAGTCAGAATCAGAGCCTGGCTTGATAGGAAGTTTACAAAAATCTAACCTCAAAATTAATAGGTTCTGAGGCACCTGAGTGCTTCAGTCAGTTAAGTGTCTGACTCTTGGTTTTGGCTCAGGTCATGATCTCACAGTTTTTGTGAGTTCAAGCCCCACATCAGACTCTGCACTGGCAGTGTGGAGATTCTCTCCCTTGCTCTCTGCCCCTCCCCCATGTGCTCTGTCTCAAATAAATAAACTTAAAAAATAAATACGTTCTGAATTAAATGGTAAGAATTACAAATAATTGTCCCCATTTTTCCTTATATTTTTAAATCTTTTTTATGTTATATTTTTCTCACCAGTTCTTAGAGTTGATCTAACACTTGGTGTGCCTTTTTTGTTCGTATATTTTGGAACATTGAGTAAATTGTTATTAAATCATACTTTCCTATAGATCTACCTCATTTTACATAATTGTAGCGGGATTCTCGCACAGAATCATGACACCGAGGCTTTTCTTCCCAGGAAGCAACTTTACTCCTGCAGCAACACTCAGTTGGCTTCCTACCCAAAGAGCTCAACCCCAAACACCACATGGCATATTTTATATATTTTCTACTTGTTCATCTCCCATATATGGTAACACACACAAATATGCAGCCCGATTAAGTGGTCTCATGATACAAGGTCATGAGGGATGTCGTCATGTTCGTGCATAGCCAGGTTACCTTGAGGGTTGGTTGGTTTGTTTTTCTTTAGGGAGGGGATCCTATCACATAATAACCTCTGTTGGAAAACTACATGTAAAAATTAAGCGAAAAGTATATTGGGTGTTAGGGGTGTAGAGGGTTTTGTTCTTCAGTGAAGTTCATGGTGACCAGAGATATTTGTTTTTGAAAGACAAGTAACAACTTCCTCTTCTCTCTGCTCTCAAGCCATATTTTTATTCACTGGATAAGCTGAAAGGAGGTAACCTCATCCCCATACCCTTGTCTGACTTGTGATGGGAAATTCTGATCATGGGTGAGAAACTAGGCTGAACTTTATCATTGGGGGTCATTTAAGAAGTCTGCCTAAGTAAATAGAACCTACAAACAATTGACTGAATAATGAATATTTTAACTACTTCAGAAAATTTAAACACTTAAAAAGGGTCTCATTGACATGTACGTGAGATAGTTGCAAAGTGATCAGAGACCTTGTATTTCCTGAGTGGTTCTCAAAGGCTCCCTTGGTCACAGGACTCCTTTTTCCTGGTAAAAAGTATTATTAGGATTCTAAAGCCCTTTTGGTATTTGCCATATTAGAAATTAAAACAAAAAATACTTTAAATATTTATGTATTCATTTGAAAATTATAAACGTGTTACAAATGTATTACTTTANCCAGGCGCCCCTATCAAGGACATTTTTAAGTGAAGCTAGTTTCTCTCCCCTTTCTCTTCTGCCTCCTCCTCCCTGTCCCTCTTTCCCGCCCTCCTTCTCCCCCCTACCTCTTTCCTCCTCCCGCCCCTTCTCCTCTTCCCTCTCCTTCTCATTCTTCCTCTTCACCACAAGTGAGTGTGTAACACAGCACCATCCCATGGCAACTCCTAGCTTTGCTGGTACTGCTCGACTCATTCTAAGATGCCTGCAGTTTTCTCACCATCCCTTTTGTACGATTCGTATAAGAGAGAACAGAGGAAAAGGCATATACTGTCTTAGTATTGTTTTTAAAAGTTTTGATTTCATGGCCCCCTTGAGAATATTTCAAGGATCATCAGCGTTTCCCAGGCTGTTTCAAAACTACTTCTGCAAGACGTACTACTACTACTACTACTACTACTACTAAGTTTTACATTTGCGCTGGATTAGTAGGCTCTTTCTTTGTGATGCTCTCCTGGTTTGGTGTCGTGGGTTAGTCAGCCTTTGAACCGAAGGGATAGAATTTATCGAAGTCCTAGTAAGAATTAGTAAAATGAGGATCAGCGGGAAGGTGAGAAGGACAGACCATGTCTCTGGGCCAATTAGGCCCACGCTGACGCAGTGAACAAGAGAGTGCAAGCCTAGAGCCCAGGTCTCAAAGGCAAGATGCTTGGCTTGAAACTGTCAAAAGTGAAAGAAAAATTATATTTGCCATACAGTTATTCTAAATTAGTTTAGTATTAACCTACAGTCCACCTAGAATGGACTTCAGACATCGCTTCAAAACATACCAGCTGCCTACCTTGGAAAGCTCTAGTTAAGCTCTCCAAGCATCAGTATCCTTATATATAAAATGATAGTAGTTCATTCCTTGGTAGACCAATGGAAGTTCTCTGTGGGATTAAATGAGAGAATCTATATAAAAGCATAGGAGCTATCGGATGCTTAAATATGTTAATTCTCTTCCCTTTCCCCTATCAAATTCAGTGGAATCAAAAAGGAAGCAAACAAGGCATATTAGTTTTCCAGATTGTCCCTGCCTTTGCAGGGGTTTCTATATGATAACACATTAAACATGGTGGTAATGCAATTTGGGAAAGGGAGAAGCTATTTTGGTGTTTTAGGACAGCAATGATTTACTGTCAAAAATAATTCCATTTCCTGATGTACAAGGCTTTCTAGGAAATAGACATGGTGAATGATTTCATTTCCTGTTGAAATACAACCGACTATGGGGTGGGATGTGTCAAATTCATAGTGCAATGCTTGTGAGATTAAATCCAAGATCTTTACATCCTTTCATCTCTTAAAAAGTTACTCTGGAAAATCGATAAAATGAGTGCTATCTGGGGTTGGGAGATTTGAAAGAGGATACAGTTTCCTTGATAGTTATATTTCATCAGAGATCTGTAAGTTGGGACTTAACTTTTTAGGGGAAAAAAACCCATTGTTTAAAAAATTGTCCATGAAGAATATATGCATGCTGTGCTTTTCAATTAAAATGTTGTTGGAGACATGTTAAAATATAAATGAATATAATATATTCACAAGTAATCAGTGAAATAATTTGATTAGAAAAATTATTAAGATTACTTACCTTTTGAGATCTAAATTATAACTCTCCAAGCATACAAACTCTTATCTGCATGAAACTTCACTTTGTGTTATTTCTCTTGGTGCATTTATGACTCTTCTCTTTTAGTGAAAAACTTTACTTAGTTAGCCATTTGTAAATTAATGCAGGATTGTCATACTTAATTTAAGGTGCACAAATTAAAGGGGAAAATGAATTATCACATTCATAAATGGTTCTTTGGCTGGGGAGGGAATATTTGTTTATATTTTTTTTCATAGAAACTCCTACTGAGTTTTTGTATGAATAACTTGAAATCAATTTTTGACAATTGATGACTAGGAGTATTTTTTTCTATCTAACCCAAATGACAATAATAAATTTATAAAATTATAAAGAATTTATAAGTGGGTAGGGGACATTTCGGCCCATTCTCTGCCACGTAAGAAAGAAATCATTCACAGGAAGTCCACCTACTCCTGAAGTAGTGATTCCTGGTAAGTAAAGAATAGATTAAGAAGGAATAGGCTCTAGATATCCCTTGATGACCAGAGATCTTCTTTAGAAATAGCCCTGCCACTGCGCTAGTGTCTTAGGTCATTGGTTTCTTGGAGCTGAAGACACACTGCATTTCAATTTCTAAAGCTGGTGTTAAAAGTGATATTTATTTGTGGAAGTATTTAATGAAAAGTTTTGTTTAAAACATTTGTCTTCTTTAAATCTCATTTCTAAAACAACAAAGTGTAGTGGAAACTTGGAGTAAGATTTTGATCCAATTTTTTTATTCTTCCTCTTTCAGTCTATGTGGTTAGCAAAGCAGTTAATTTCTCTGATCTTTGATTCCTCTTTGAAAATGGGAGCGTTGGTCTAGAACTCCAGATGGTCTCCAGGACTCCTTCTAGCTTTCAGGTTTCTATAACGAAAGACATCATTCGGTCTTTCCTCTTGCAGAACTCACTCTTTTTCTAATTTCTTGCCTTTTTTTTTTTTTTTTGATCACTACTAGAGTCTGTCTTCTCCAACCTATAAGCATATACACTAAACATCTATTAATTCATGTCAGCTGTTCAGATTTACTGAGAGACTCTAGATTTGTTACCTATAAGAAAGGAGGCTTCATTGTGAAGTAATAAAGATGCGTATTTCACAACCTCCAGTGTCTACCTAGCCAAAAAAGTGCTGGGTTTTAATGCAGTCATCCCAGAAGCTGCACATTTACTCTGCTGAAGCCATTATTACTCCCTCTTTCCACTTCTTTTCTGGAGTTGGCTGTAGGCAGGAAGTCACCCAAGCAACAGTCTACTCGTTCGATAGAGTATATCTCAATCTGGTCCCCAAATGATATATTTTGGATTGCTTGCTTGAGACTCTTTTACTACCCTCACTTCTGAATGACAGCACTGCTCAGAAATCAAGGCCTCTGTCACAGAAAGTTTTTCCAGTCTATCTAAGATTGTTCTTTGCTGATAAAAGTACTACATAAATCTTGCTAAAGAGAATGTGCTGAAGGCTCTGAAAGTAATTCAGAGGGGATTCAAAACAATTGCAATTTGAACAGTTGCAGCCTTGCAACTGTTGCAATAAATACATGGTCTTCAAATAACTAGGATATATATATATATATATTTCACAGGCGCATGCACACACACACACACACCCCCCTCCTACCGCATGTCATGTATTAAACCTCATGATTTACCCACATTAAGTCACTTAATTCTTGGAATAACTATTGGAAGGGGGTGATAATGTACTGAAATATGGAGATTTTAGTGTATTTGTATAAAAAGGAACTTTCCATACTTTAGAGCCATACCCAATCTGTTTGTTCATTCATTGTTCCTGAAATGCTCTACATGAGAGTAGCTGTGGTTTTCCTTAGTATGCTATGTTTCAGCACTTACAATAAATAACTCCTTTGTTGGTATAGCTTGGAACCAATTATTCTGCATTTAAATAGAAATCGTCTTAGTATTGTGGCCTCAGTATGAGGAACAGTTCACTGTCACCCATAGGACACCTCTAGTGTGAGTTTTCTCTTGTTTCAGGGTCTTTTTCTGTTACTGGAGTCAACATTTACTAGCGATTTTTTTAAACAGTGAGGGGTCTGTCAAGTACGGAGTTTCAGAAAAGGCTGAATAAACAACAAGGAGGCTGTACAATGTGCCCAGCTATGAGATGGTCCTGGTTATTAAATGGCATTAGCATCATGACACAAGGGATCTCTGTACTCATTTGGGTAAGTGTGGGTCCCACATCCATTCTCTACACTGTAACTACCCGTAACACCTTTTAAGATGCAATCAGCCAGTGACACCCGGTTAGTCCTCTGGTCCCCGTGGGACAAGTGAGTTGGTAGAGAGGCTGCTCTCTAGGCAACAGGTAGAACTCTGGGGCCTTTTGTGTTTCTGACTCACTAGCAGATGCTGCTATCAAACAATTGGGGTAACAGTTTAGGTTCACAAAAGTACAGCTCAAAAAAGAATTCTTTTTAAATACACATGCGGAGATCGATCCAGAATGAATTGATGTTTTCTTTAGCATAGAATCTCCAAAAGTTGAGAAAAATCATGCTGGGGGAGAAAGAGGGGGAAGACCCCCGAAAAAAACCTGTCACCACTTACAGAAGCTTCATTTGGTTTTCAATCAATTGAAGGACCTCGCAGAAGACGGTACTTGTGAAATTGATCTCAATTAAAATCAGTCTGAGTGCGCGCCCTCTCCCACCCCTCGCTGGAGGGCTGGGAGGGGAGGCTTGCGTTTCCAATGCGATCGCACCGGCACCTGTCTGGACTCTGCTGGCGCTTTTCTTTTTTTAATTTTCACCTCAGCCTTTTCTTCCAAGCAGTCTTTGACCTCCGTGGCATCCCTAATGAACTCCTCTCATTGTGTGAGCCTCTCCTCCTCCGCGTGGTAATGGAAATGCGGTGGGGAACGGGGGTGCCCGGCTGTCTTTCACCTCCCGAGGCTCGCCTGCACGCGGCTCCCAGCTGTCAGGACCCTGACACGCTGCTGCGGCGGGATAATTGGGTACTTGAGGAAGATTCATAAGGCAATATGCTGCGGGAGCCCCGGGTCCCGCCCTGGGGTGACAAGGCGCGGCCCCAGCGAGATTGGGCGTGGGGGGGGGTGGGGAGAAGGCTCCAACTGGGGACAGAAATCCGGTCGTCATAAATACTAATCTGTTTGTAACAGGCTACGATGAAGACTTCTGTTCACCACAAGGTCACAATTCGTGCATTCGGGGAATGATTTTTAAAGGCTTCAGGACTGGACACCTCGCAAGGCCCATCAAAGCTAGGCTAGTGAGAGAGGTCGATCCAGAATGTCCCCTCCAAGAGGAAGCGCAGTCTCACGTGGAACAGATCCTTTCATAACCAGGAAGTTTGTTGTTCTAATCAAAGCCAGCCATCTGACAGCTCATTACGAAGAGACAACAAGAAGTGACTTTATTAATACAGCGTGGAGTTGGTTCCCCTGCAAATTAAAGTTCTTTGTTCACTTGTGACAGTTTGTTTCGGAGGCATCTGTGAAGAGGTGCCAGGTGGGATAACATTTTAAAAGTGTAATGTGATAACAATTAACCTATAATTCCCTTTTCTAATATTCTCCCCTTTCAATTTTATTAGATAAATTTATCATGAAAGGTGATGAAGACAAAATCTTTCATGTGATTTCCTTGTGAAGCAGCCCCTCACGACCGACATGATCTGTCACAAATTTATTGGCGTTTATTTCCCAAATATTTACGATTTTGCTCATGGAATGTGACAGGCTGGTGGTTTGTGTGCCTGCCTGGATTGTGAAAGGCCAAGATTCTTCATCAAACATAATATCTTAGTGGTAAAAATAATAATGTGGTTGATTTATTCGGCCGGCATATATTATGTTACCAAAGCTGAGACAGAAAAGCCAGATAATATTCTGGAAAGTCAGGGCTGTGAAACAAGATTTTTCCTTTTGTAGCGATATCCTGGGAACTCTGAAATCTTACACCAATCAGTAGAATGAAAATTTTGTTGATTGTAGGAGACTTATTTTTGATAATCTAGAAAATGATTGTTTTAAAATTTTTAACGTTTTTATTCATCTTTGAGATAAAGAGACAGAACACTAGCAGGGTAAGGGCAGAGAGAGAGGGAGACACAGAATCCGAATCAGGCTCCAGGCTCTGAGTTGGCTGTCAGCCCAGAGCCCCATGCAGGGCTCGAACCCACGAACCATGAGATCATGACCTGAACCAAAGTCAGAAACTTAACCGACTGAGTCACCCAGGTGCCCCTAGGAAATGATTTTCAAAGGCAAAAGTACACGTTTGTAAGTAACAGCCCAAAATAGAAGAGCCTCAAACCAACTTCAGAATTCTGTCATGTCTGAATTAAAAAAAAAAAAAAAAGACTTTTAATGTTTCTTCATTTTTGGCAGAGACGGATACAGAGCATGAATGAGAGAGGGACAGAGAAAGAGGGAGGCACAGAATCCAAAGCAGACTCCAGACAATCAGCACAGAGCCCAACGACCAGGCTCGAACTCACAAACTATGAGATCATGACCTAAGCTGAAGTCAGACACTTAAACGACTGAGCCACCCAGGCGCCCCTGTCAGGTCTCAATTTTGAAGGCCACATGATCTCTCTCTTCCACCTCACGTGCTTTCCTTCTTACATTTCTGCTCCACTGGAAATCACAGCTAATTTGACCCATGAAGCAGACAGGAGTCCTTGAGGCATTTAAAAAACGAATGATGTTAGATTTGTCCTCCTTAAATAATGAACAGAAACTTCTGTGACTTGTTCAGTCGATATTTTGTGGTTGGTTAAATATTGTCAGAGATAAATTTTTCCTTGGTAATTATTTTTTTAATTAAAGAGAAGAGCTTTACGTGTCTAGGTTTTTTTTATTTTTACCAGAAAACCTCTAAAAATCACAATGTCTGAGTTATTCTGAGGCCAATAGTGCACATATGTTCAAATTGTTTCTCAGTTTAGGTGCTAATTGAGATGTTACTGTAGTTTTGCTTCCTGATTGTTAGAGAAGGCAGGGTGAATATGATAAGTGGGTTGAGGATATTAAATCAGTAAATGGCATTATATTGCCATTTAAAGTTCTTGTCAATAGAAATGAGGAGTATAATTCATTTCTTTCCATTTGCTGTGTCTTAAGTAAGCTATGGGGGGTTCTTTCATTTACTTACTCTTCTTTACCTAGAATTCTCTGTGTTCCAGGTTTTGTGCTAGCTACCTATCTACAAAGAAGAGTAAAACAGGGTCCTTGCCCCAGAGGATTTAAGGCCAATAAGCACCCAAAACTGTCATAAGGGCCAGGTGTAGGGCACCTGGGTGGCTCAGTTGGTTAAGTGTCTGACTTCAGCTCGGGTCATTTCATGGGTTCGAGCCCCATGTTGGGCTCTGTGCTGTCAGCTCGGATCCTGGAACCTGCTTAAGATTCTGTGCCTCTCTCTCTCTCTCTCTCCCACCCCCCTTCCCCCACTTATCCTGTGTCTCTCAAAAATAAATAAAACATTAAAAAAGGGGGAGGGGGTCAGGCACAACTGACAGATAATGTTTGGCCTTTATTTAAATAAGGGCCAGGTGAGAAGTTTGAAGAGGGCAGAGCAGGGACATTAAGATGGTTGGGACAGTGTGTGTGTGTACTTAGACCGCTTATAGTAATTCTCCTCTACAAGTAATCCAAAAGGGTTAGAAGAATAGAGAACATTGCTGTGTCCCATAAGTCATCTATTCCTCATTTTCCAGGTCTTCTGGGAATTATCAAATCAGTTGGGAGAAATGAGGAGGAGTTTTCCTCATGACATGCCTACTTACCCGTCTGGTTTCAGACAGGGACGACTCACTGGCTGACCTGTGGAGAGACAGACAGGGATGGCTATAACCAGTCAGTGGTGTTCACTGAGGAGCTAGTTCATTCTGAGCTCTCTACCCTCACCCCCTCCTTCTTCCCTGGGCTCTCTGGTTCCCCACTTGTACATCTGCTTCTACCACTGCCTCCACTCTTCATCTTTGGCTCTTCCCTTCACTCTTCACTGTGGGCTTGAGCCCCATTCACTCCTGTGATGCTCCTGGGTGTTGACCCAATTCAACAAGTGAACAAACTTAGGTGAAATTCTGAATGTCTGTGGATGGCTCAGCCAGTCTGTCCCAACATTCTTCATAACATAACACAGAAAATGGCACCACTTGTCTCCAGGCATCCTGGAGTAAACAGGCACTTACGGGCTGAGGTAGTCATCCTGGGCTCCCCCCTGGCCCGGAGCATGAGGGGAGCAATGAGTCAGCCACAGCGGTTACCATCTGCACCACGCCTGAGCCCAGCATACAGGCCAGGAGTTCTGCTGTTCATCCCTCCCCGTCACACTTTGCTGCTTTATTACGAATTTTCAATGCCCAAATACAAAAAGAAGGGGTGTCCAGCTCAGTAGTTCAGAGCTGTGGAGTTTGACTCGCCTGTACTGGACATCTGGCTCTGTCCTGTTAGCTGAGTGACTTTGGGCAGTATATTTAACTTTTTTGTATCTCCTCACCAACCTCATGGGGTTGTAAGGTGGATTAGGTTTTATGAGTTAATGTACACAAATCAGCCCGTGTGGAATTTCATGCAGTGTGTGTTCCATTAAGCAGACCTGCCGTTGTTTGTGCGTGGTAACAAGGCCACTGTGGCAAAGGCTGAGTAAGAGGGAAAGAGATTTAACATAAGTCCCTTATCTCAAAGCAAATAGCCCATGTACTTTCATACTTCTTTGCATAAATGAATATATGTATAAAAGCACTCCTCTCCTTTCTCCTTTGTTCTCCTGCTAACTTCTCCTTGGCTTTTCAACTTAACTCAGATGTGATATTCTCTGGAGAAGGTCCCTGCTCTTACACCACGTATGAGTCTAGCAGAGAGACAGGGATGCAGGTAAACCAGATGACTGAAAATTGTGAACGGATGGAGATGATAGAGGATGCTGCATGGACTGACAGGTGGTGATTGAGGGCCAAGACCTGAAGGAAGATGGTGCCTCTCATGGGCTTTCAGTGGACAGATCTTCCAGTGCAGCCCAGAGGTGGAAATCAGTTCTGTGTGTTTGGAGAAAGGAAAGGAAGTGGGCGTGGCTGGAACCTGAAGAGTAAGGGGAATGTGGTATAGAGAAGGCAGAGATTCAGGCCAGTTCTTGGAAGGGATTTCCTCATCCTCCCATGGCCCCTGGATGCTGAGACCACGTGCATTTGAACTTGATTGCTAACAGCTCCCTGGTAGAAACTCAGAATCTTGCTGACCCCCCTAACTTCCCAGCCCGATCGTCAGTCACAAACTCGTTCTGTGGGACTTGATGTCCTTCATCATCTAGCATGATGCCTGGTACAATGTAGGGGCTCAAAAAATATTGCCAGGATATTCCGATGAATGGGTTGAATATTGGATACATGTAGGAAAATGAACTATTGTCTTAAGACACTGGGCTTCCTCATGCTGAAAGGGTGACTTGTCTCTGAAAAGAGCCCCCTGGCTCCCTTGTTTCACCCACTTGTTCTGTGTTCCTTTGGAGAATTCTTGAACACCATTTAGCCTTGAATGAAATGACTTTTTTTCTCCCTCTCTTGCTAATTATAATCATACAAGCAATGTACTAAACAGTTGGGGGTGAAAGAAATTCTGATGATGTTAAAAATGCAAATAGTTTTCACACCAGATTAATTCATTTAACTAACAGTCCTGATCTTTAAACATTAAATGTTTAAGTGTGAAACGTTTTACTCACCGGGGAGATTGTCCACGTGAGTCTGGGCTGAAGCCCATTCCTCTGTCAGGAGTGATTTTAAGCTAAACAGGATGCACATTGTTAGCCAGTTATTAACTAACAAGTTGTAAGTCCTTTAAAACATTTCAGGATGTGATTTACATGATTCAAGATTAGCAGGCCTGGGGTAATCTGGGGCTGTTTGAGGTTACAAGAAGCCAAGTCATACAAGGCTCTGAACGGATGTTTGTGTTATCTGCGTGTTTGACTAATATTTGAATTAAATGTTTTATATTTAATCAAAGCAAGATTGAAATTCATTATTACTGCTGATAGGCAGTACTAATTACAGGAAATATCCAGCCCTTCCATGTTCAGTGACAAATGCTGATGGTGGAGCAGTCTATTCTCTGGAGGGGGAATCCATAGCTCTTAGATCTGGAAGAGTATTTCATTCACTGGTTTTGGGCTATTTTAAACCCAGACTCTCTTTTGATTTAAAAAGAAAAAATCCCTTGCTCTGATTTTCTTTAACCATCAGTTTCTTTAGTTTGTACAATTAAAACAATAAGATGCTTTTTCCAAAGATGAGATTATATTATATGGATACGTGTGATTTTTCAAACTACCCATATGCCTCATCTGATCCTGCATCATTACCCTGGTTGAGAATTATTGTTCTTTAAGAGATGAGAATTACTGAGGCTCCGTGTAATTAGGTCTTGAGCTTAAGATTGATCACTGGCCTCTTTTAAAGTAAAGTACGTGCATGGTTGGCATACATTTTTTGTGGCTCTTACATTCAATGCCAGAGGAGTCTAGAAATCCAAATTCAGGTTTTTCAAATATTGTGGTACTTCTTGTTTTTTAAGTTTATTTATTTAGAAAGAGAATGAGTGGAGGAGGGGCAGAGGGGGGGGGGGGACAGAGGATCTGAAGCTGCCTCCATGCTGACAGCAGTGAGCCCAATGTGGGGTTGAAACTGACAAACTGTGAGATCATGACCTGAGCAGAGGTCAGACGCCTAACCAACTGAGCCACCCAGGTGTCCCTATTGTGGCATATTTTTGCTGCCCCTGTGATGTAAACCACTGTGTTGGGTAGGTTACCCCATGAGAGCTGACATCACACGTCCACAATTTCCTCTGCATCTCAAGCCCCGTGCACATGTAGTTTTACTTGTATAGCAGCAAACATCTGGACCTAAGTGATCACTCTGCTAGACGTGATAGTCTCTGGCAATAATAGATGGTGTATGTTAGGAGTGTGTACCATATTCTTTTAGAAAAAGGACTTGGTTTTAACCCTATGATTTCCCAGTGTAAAGAAAAACTGGAATATATCTTTTTAAATATTATTAGAGAACGTAATGGCAAATCTGATCTGCTGGTGGGAAATTGAAATCACAGATTAAATTACATCCCCGGTTAATAAATTCACTAGGAGAACAGACCAGAGCAAGTTTCAGCAGAACACATCCCTGAGACATTAAATAAAGGTTATCTGATTGAGGGAGGCTCTATGGAAGCAGAGTCTTGTTAATGGGCCTGGTTATAATTATTTCTAGCAGGTGAAAAAGGATCCTTGAATTCTACATGCTCAGCTAAACCAAATGAGCTGATTCCTTCCTGTAAACTTCACTGAAACTTGTTTCTGGGGCCTCTGTATGGGAGAGGTATATAAATAAATAATAACATTTATTATTATAATAAACATTAAACCACTATTCAAGGAATCTCAGACCCTAATCTCCACATCCTCACCAAAGGGCAAGATAAAAATAATTAGACATTTAAATGTGTCATACATGTTCGTAAGTGTGGATACTAGCATAATATATGATAGATTCAGAATCACATATGAGCATGCATATACACATGAGATAAAACACATAATTATAGAGAAGATAGAAAATAATTAAAAAGCCAAATTATATGTATTAAAATAAAATAGAAGGGTTCATTCTGTGAAGTGATTGGGATCACTTGTTAAAATCATGTGTTTTGGGGCACCTGGGTGGCTCGTCTGACTTCCGCTCAGGTCATGATCTTGCAGTTTGTGAGTTCAAGCCTTGTGTCAGGCTCTGTGATGACAGCTCAGAGCCTGGAGCCTGCTTTGGATTCTGTGTCTCCCTCTCTCTCTGTTTCTCCCTTGCTCGTACTCTGTCTCACCATCTCTCAAAAATAAATAAAGAATAAAAAAATGTTTTAATAATGTTTTTCCATAATCAAATTAAGGTAAAATTAGAAATTCTTACCAAGACCCAACTGATGTCTCAGCTCCGCTCTGTTTTGAATAAAGAAAGAACTTGAGGGATAGAAAATATAAGCTTATTTATAGGATGAATAGGGAGAAATACCTATAGGAATAAATGGAAGAAATCTGTAGAAAAGTCTGTTGATTTTAAAATTATGGCCAGACTTGGGGAATTTGACTAAAGAATGGGCAGTGGGAAGGGACCCCCTGATAAGATTCACTTGTGCAAAATTTTGAAACCGTAGATGAGAAGCTAGGAGCATTTAGGGAGGTTACTGAGATTTGAGCATGATCAGGGTATTAGATGAGGAGTGACATATGTTTGAACTAATTTATAGAGGAGAGGCAGTGGATGTATTTGGTGATAAAAGATTTTCTACAGAATTAGGGATGAAGCACACTAATGAAAATTATGGTGTGTGAAGGTTATTGCTGAGAGGTATTGAGGTTAAACACAGAATTGGCAAGCTAGAGAATTTAGGCATCCATGTACCAATGACAAGAACAAAGCCAGCATTTTGTGGCCAGATGTTTAGGATTTGATATCACAAGTTCAGTCGGATTCAGATTCTCTTGTTGATTGTGCTGAGCACTCTTCATTTTATTTCATTGACTGGCCTCATGCGTTGATGACAGACCAGCAGACCTGCTGACCTTTGATGTTTTAAGGTTTAGAAGCATTTTATACTGTGTGAGAGAGTGTGTGTGTGTGTGTGTGCGCGCGCGCGCACATGCACGCACATGTGTATGTTTCCCAGAAAATCTTCATCTCCATACAGACCTCTCTCTTTCTCTTGAATTCTATTTGATTATGAGGTCCTAGAGAGCCTATTCCCTTGGGGTGAGTAATCAGAAATTGAAGATAGGAAACTCAGAAAGGACTTTAAGGGAACTTGGGTCTTCTGAGTTTTATATTTCTACTTACAATGTGTTGTAACAGCTTATCTGTTGATTCACTTGTACTTGGAATACTTAATCTTAGACTTGGTTTCACTAGACTGCACTTTGCTTCTCTCAGTTGTCTGCAGGGGTAAGACAGCAACCTAGTGTTACACCAGGAACACGTTTCCACACACAAGCACACTCTTATCAAGCAAAACCTCTGAGCACGGAAGACCTTAGTTTACACATTGCCTAGTTCTTCCGACCTTCTTTTATTTGTCTTATTTGGGAGATGTGAGTAGGCAAGAGATTTGAAGTACCAAGTATAAGTCACGATCTCCTTTTTCTTGGAGGCCGCAAAACATGGCTTAAGTGGTACAATTTAGAGATACTGTGGAAAAATAGCTCTGTTATAGTAGCTAAGAGGAAGAGAAAAGAAAATGTTTTCACGTTGAACACAGGAGTGTAAGCGTGTTCCAAGTGAATATGCCCATCCTCAACATGATGAGGTTGAGGTAGATAGTATCATGTGGCGGCGCTGCTATGAAAAGATGTAAATCCCCTCTGAAAATCCAATACCTGAGGACACACCTATGTGTATATGGAAATTGTACTGTGTATTCAACGCTTCAGCAATAGCTTAGTTTTAATATTTTGCCAGAGGAATCATGAGATAGCAGAGGCTCCTTGCCTAACAAAAAGAGGCACACAGAAACTGAACATTTAATTTTCTGGGGAAAAAAAATCTCAATTAGTAATTATTGTCCAAACCCTTCTCACTTTATTAGGCACAACGCCATTAAATTATGTTCTTCATTCATCATCTGTTTAATGAAAAAATTACATTTAAATACTCACGTCAAATAGAAACTGAAGCAAAATAGATTGGACTACTCTAGTAATCCCGGAAGAGAAATTTAAATTCTATAGTTAATTTGTAGGCAATTACAAATTATATTTCCAATGCAAATCAGAAAAGTGGGCTGTGACATGTTACAGGGATGTGGGGTGAGGAAGTCTGGAAGAATGTGTTGTTTTCCTGTGTGATGGTGGCTTTGGAAAAAAGTTAACCAGATCCCTTCAAGCTTGACAGTAATAAGAATCAAAAGACATAAGGTCTATAATTTCAAATGGCATCTAGCTGAGAGAAAAGGAAGGCTTGTGTGCTAAAAAGAGAAAAAAAGATGAAATAGAAATTTCCAGGAGTGCTTAAAGAAGGTGGTAGTCCGTGTTACCACAGGTCAGTGCAATTGTCTGTGGACAGAAGCCATATGTGCTTGGTTGAAACTGTCCTATTCCTCCTTGGAGATCAGCTGATAGAACTCAGGTCACCTCCCTAAATCACATCACCAGTCTTGTTGAGATAGCACATAAGTTAAATGAAATTGTTATCCCCACAAGGCACCCAACACAAAACACCACATTTTGTCAATGGTAAGCATGGCTGTCGGCACTGAGAAAGTGAGATGGGGATTGTGAGCAGTGATTTAAGAGAAGAAGATTGGAACGCTTAAGTGTAAAAGGCATTAGATTCTCCCCAAAAGACCAGTTGAGGCAAACTGTGTGAGACAGAAGAAGAAAACTGGAGTAGGAACTGGATTTCACTGCTGCCCAGTGAAATATGTTTTAATATTTGGAACGTCCTTCTCATTTTTCCTCTCCATTCTCTTTGAAGGTTAACAAGCATATGATATGCGCTGTCTCAGTACAGAATACATACACGCTCTCCATGAATGCATATAGAACTAACGCAGCAATCCTAAAGTTAACTGTATACTTTATACTGTCAGATTTATACATCTCCAAGAATTACTATCAACTTCTCGCTTGATATTAGAAAAGAAACAATGTGCTAGAAATTACTTGATGCATCTGTCCACTTAAATTGTCATCTGACTTTAGGCTAGCGTATTGTTTTTAGATTATTGAAGGGAAGTCTTTTTAAAGGTATAAAACTTAACATTTCTGCTGTGTTTCTGAAAGCTTAAAGAAAAATCCATTAAGAAATAGTAGGAGAATTCAATGGAGTCTTCTCATGTGTTACTAGTATTTTGCATTCCAAATAGAAAATATGCCAAGGTGCATTGTGTATTAATCAATCAAAATGCAAAAGTAACAGCAAAATTCACCATAACAACCGAGAATATTTCTCAGGGGAGCTTTCATTGAATTGCCCAGGTTTTGACATAGCGTAACCCAGCTGTCCAGCTATTGATTTGGGCATAATTATCTGCTGCTTAGTAATTATTTACATATGCATTGGAATTGTGTCACTGTGCTTTTCAGTAGGATTGGGGGCTATGGTGAAAATATATGACTGTTTGAGGGCAACACTATGGTTTCCAAAGATAAGAACTCATTGTTAGGTTGTCGGATAGGCTGAATTTTTTACTGGGTATAGTTCCACCCAGAAAAACAGGGAAGATGGCTTCTGGATTATTTGTTTCTGGATTTTATTTTATTTTTTTATAGCCCATAGCTGTATATCATATTCCTTTATAAACCTGAACTTGAAGCCATTTCCTAGGTTTGAATACATTAAAATGTGTGTGTATGCACACCCATACTTCCTTGACAAGTTTTGCGTTATAAGAAAATTTTTTAAAGTTTATTTTTGGGAAAGCAAGAGTTGGGGAAGGACAGAGAGAGAGAGAATCCCAAGCAGGCTCTACCCTGTCTGTGCAGAGCCCGATGCAGGGCTCGAACCCATGAACTGTGAGCTATGACATGAGCCAAAGTTAGACGCTTAACCGACTAAGCTACCCAGGTGCCCCTCATTATAAGAAATTTTTATTATTTGGTAATGAGGGTGGCTTGGTCCAATGGTGCTTATCTTTTGACAAATCTTTATAAAAGGAAGGGGGAAACAGGATCAAGTTCATTGTCCATAATAATAAGGCCACATGGCTAAAATTAGGGTTTTCAATGTGAGTAACTCATTGGGACAAAGCTAAAGGATGGCCTTCTCTGTCTTTCCATACTCCTGAGGATAACTTCATGGTGAGATTGATAGAGGTCTACACTATTCATTGACATTACAGTATGTGACTGGTTAGCTTTTAATTTTGTTCAAATCAGCTTTTAATATACTATGGAAATATTTGATTATGTATAAACTTCATCTCAAACCAGCTTTGGATAGAAAGTTGTGGCCAGCATGTCATGACTTGAGGAGTACACGTTTTACTCATTACAGAGGTGTTTTTCACATACCTGTGATGCTCAGAATCATTTTTCCAATGTTTATTGGTAAGGATATTGCAGATTTCTTATTTGCTCTTAAATGACTGATGACTGAAAAACCTAGCAAGATGTCACTTCAGCTAATCTGATGTTTAATATGGAATCAAAGTTTCAGAAGAGTTGATGTTAGATTTCATTCTTATGACCTACAATTTTCTGTCAATATGCCATTTGACTTATGACCATGTTTACAAACTTTGTAATAGAAACATATTCCTGAAGGTGAACATGGACAAAATATGTAAAATCTACTTTAAAAAATGAATTGAGGGGTGCCCGGGTGGCTCCATCAGTTTAGCATGCAACTTTGGCCCAGGTCATGACCTCATGTCTTGTGGGTTCAAGCCCCACATCGGGCTCTATGCTGATAGCTCAGAGCCTGGAGCCTGCTTTGGATTTTGTCTCTCTCTCTCTCTCTCTCTCTCTCTCTCTCACTCTCACTCAATGCCTCTCCCCCACTCAAACTTTGTCTCTCTCTGTCTCAAAAAAAAAAAAATAAATAAATATTTTAAATGAGTTGAGAAAAGTCTGAGCTGTTTTTGGAGGCTCCTGAAGTGCTTCCCACAGTTGTTTTTGAGTAACAGGAAGAGAGATGAAGATTTCCTTCAGACCAGCCTAATCTAAGTACAAAACTCTCTCAATTTCCTTCTGGCTCTACTTATCTCTTTGCTCTTGTTGAATAGGAATCCTTTCATTATCCAGTTAATATAGACATTTCTTCAGCCCTCATCATTTATCTTTTCAAGTTGTTTGCATTGGTGTTGCCCATCATTCATTGAGAGTCATAGACTACAGGGTTAAGTTCTCTTCTAAAATGCTTATTACCACTCCCTATTAAGTAGATAATGAACAAAAGCATTTAAGGTGCCTTTGTTTACATTTCTCCTTACTTCTGGCAGAAAAATATTTTGCTGTATTGCTTCATCAGGTGATTCACTTTCATACCAGTGGTGAACCTTGGGATGGGCTAGGGGGATGGGATACAGCACAGGGTGGTGTCAGGACTAAAGAGCAATTTAGAGTGAATAAGAGCTTGCTGTCTGGAATCAGACAGACTCCGGGGAATATTCACCTCACTCTTGACTCCTTTTCTGACCTTGGAGTTTCCAGGCCCAGATTTTCTAAGCTGTAAAATGGGAATGGAATACCGATGTTAATGGATGAATTATGTCTCCCACAAAATTCATGTGATAGTCCTAAGCCTAGTACCTCAGCATATAACTGTGTTTGGAGACAGGGTCATCACAGAGGTACTTAAGTTAAAAAGAGGCATTAGGATGAGCCCTCACCCGATATGAATGGTGACCTTAGAAGAAGAGGAAATTTAGGATCAGACACGGGCAAAGGGCAGATGTGGTGAAGACCCAGGGAGAAGACTGGCAGCAATAAGCAAAGGAGAGAGGCCTGAAACAGACCCTATCTTTCTAGCCCTCAGAAGGAATCAGGCCCTAATCTGGGACTTGCAGCCTCCAAAATTGTGAGACAATTAATGATGGACAGCCTGAATTCAAAAGAGAAATGATAAAATAAATTCTTTTGTATTAAGTCATCCAGTCAAATTCCACTACCTCAACCCTAGCAGCAAGCTGCTTCATAGGATTGTTGCAGTTAGGTGAGACCCTATTCATAAAGCACTTCTCACAGGGAGAGATGTGTAATAGACAGTTGACAAATGGTAAGGTAATAAAATGGTCAGAGGCAAGAAAAGAGAACAAAAGTAGAAACATTTTTATAAATATATTTGCATTCTTAAGACCCGTGTGGGCATGAGAAGTAGATTCGGAAGAAAACACAGAGAAGTTTCTTTTTGTTTAAATTAGGCCCCCATGCAAACATGGGAGTGTCACGGATCGACTGTGTTCAATCATGTTTTCCTTTGTGGTTGTCCTCTGGGATGATAAATGGGCCCAAAGGTTAACAAATGAGACTCACAGGAGGATTTATGATCTTGAACCATAGAGTTTGGATGGTTTCTGCATGTTGAATGCTTGGTAAAAATATGTAAGTGGTGGTGTCCCAATCTATCTGCCTTCATTGGATTGGTTTCACACTTCATTGCTTTCTGGCAAAGAAATATATTATGAGCCCAAATAATTTTTAAAATTGCCAGTGGTAAAACGATGCCCCCTGCTATTTGCTTATGTTCCTCTGAGCAACAGCAGTTACTGTATGCATGTGAATCTAAGAGCACATTTTTAAACATCAGTGCTACATGCCAAGCAACCCCTTTCCCCATTAAGTTTTTGTTTTTAAATTGTTTGCAAGCTATTTTTCAAGGTATTAGATTCTTTTATTTTTTTTACCTCCAAAGAGCAATCCCTTCTAATTTGAAGTTTAGTAAAATTACAATTTAGTGTAATTGCTTCTGAAATGACTGAGTTTCTCATAAGAATGTCAGGGTTGGCACATTTCTTAGGATATTAGAATTCTTCAAGTACTTTGCCCTTCAACTACATCGATGCAGCATGTTTTATTAAACACTAATAGGTCGTAATAGGTCTTCCTAAGTCCTAGCTGGAGTAGGTGGGGAAGGTCATTTAAGTGGGGAGGTTATATTTTGTGAAACATTCTCCCCCTCCACAGATACACATACACACACCCCACACAGTCTTAAGTGTAATCAAATTCCTGAGAAGGCTAGTCAAGTATTTTGTTTTGGTTGCTTTGTTGGGTTAGAAGGTAGTTTTGTCGAGAAGGCTCTCGGTGCAGAAACAAGCCATTGGTCACTGCCTAGGAAGGTGACTGGCTCTACAGCAGTCACCAGCTGGACCATAACTCTAACGTAAATACCGTGAGTCACAAAGGAAATATCAAAAATGATATTAGCAACTATGCATGCTTATAAACTGTTAACACCAGCAAGGTGGAAAAAGTGGTAAGCCTGTTTGACAAGCTAAAACTTGACAGAGCTTCCCAAGGGTCGTTCTTCTTTTAAAGAAAGGATAACTCTGGGTCTGGCTGCCTGTCATCTTTTCCCTGAAGGACCTTCAGAGGCCTCCTGTCTGGCCTCACTCTCTTGACTAATTTCTATATCTCGCCCACCGTCTTTCTAAAGCACAAATTGTAGCCGGTCTCTTCTCCACTTAAAACCCTGCAGTCGCCCCTCATTGCCTCTGGATGAAGTTTAAACTCCTCAACGAGGTCTACAGAGTAGTTCCAGATACGGCTTCCACCTACTTCCATCTTCATTTCCTGGAACATGTTTGTGCCCTGCTTCCTGCCAGACAGAACGCCCTGCAGTTCCGGGCTTCCTCTGGTCTCTGGGCCTTTGCACATGATGATCTCATTGTGTAGAAGCTCTGTCCTCCATGTATAATCACCAACTGCTCACCACCAGCTCACCCTAAGCTTCGCCTGCTCTGGGACTGGATTAAATGTTCCTTCCAGTTGCTTGGCTCACTACTTACCCCTCAGCCACATCCCCGTGTACTCACCACTGTATTAAAAGTACTAATTACTTGTCTTCTCTGCCAGTCCTGAGTATCTGAGGGCAAAGGAGAGGGAAGAAGGAGGGAGAAAAGGGACGAGGAAAGGAAGGAATGCGGGTAGTAATGGAAAGTACTGTAAGTGGGTAGGGGTTATGGGGAGTGAGGGTCTGGCATTAATAGAGAGCTTACTGTTTATTCTACCAGTTTCTTTCATTAAATCTTCATGACAACCCTTTGAAGCAGGAGTTCTCATCTGTAATTACAGACCAGGAATGCAGTCCTCAGAGGGTTCAGCCTGCTGTCCAAGGTCTCACAGCTGGTAGTCAGGAGGGTGGGATTTGAATGCAGATCTGTCTGATCCTCAAATCCAGGCTCCTTCTCTGGCCCTGTGTTCCCTTTTGCATTTCCCAGCCACGTGGTGGGACACACACAGCAAGATGTCAAACGATCACCTTGCGAACTCGCCCCACTCTTGATCAAGTCAGGAAAGCCTAATTCTCTGCAGCTGCTCATTACCCAAGACTTCCTGTGCTTTGGGCTGAAAGAGAAATAAACTCAAAAGAAACCTACTGGCCTTTTTTTTTTTTTTTTTTTTTTTAAT
>NW_027532015.1:4865665-4973199 GCF_008692635.1 Crocuta crocuta | reverse complement strand
GGCCTTTTTTTTTTTTTTTTTTTTGTTAATCACTCTAAACTAGTTGCTGTAGCAGAGCTGATTCATTTAATTAAGGTTGTAGGAAAAATTGCAGAAAGGAAAGGCTAGGAATACCGAATTAAACTTCTTAGAAAAATAGCAGTTTGCATTCTTCAAGGGGGTCATTGCCAAATTCATAATCAGATTGCAGTGGGTTTCAGCCAAATTATTAAATTTGTGGTGTCCAGAAACCAGGAAATATGTTTGTGCTCTGAGTCCCTTGCATCATGGAGTGTCATGTGCATAATTACACTTAATTAGCTTCTCTGATGACATCACTTACAGTGTCATATGTCATGAATGGCTAATTGCTTGAGAATCAAAAGCCCTATTTGAATAAACACCAGGGGCTCACTCTGAGGTCTGCACCAACCATCTTTTAAGCTGACAAGACATATCTTTGCTACCTTGGGACAAAGAAATGAGCATTTTCATACAGAAATCCAAGACCCAGTGTTGGAGCAAGGAGGACAATTCTTTGAAACCTTCTCTTATCAGTTAGTACAAACTTTAAGAATTTTTAATACTAGTTATTAAAGTGCCCAATAACATTTCATGGCCACTATGTCTAACTGAAGCACAATGCTATCTTCTGTATCTTCTGTCTTCTAAATGTACTTTAATTCTGAATGGAAGGTTTCTGCCAAGCAACTTAATTATATTTTGAAAGCCATTTTGGGTTTTTAGCTTTATAGTTAACCTCCCACCTCTGCTCCAACACCCACATGGCCTAGCATCAAATAGATACTGGGAAACAACAGGTTAACTCTATCTGGAGATAACACTTGTGTCTTAGACTCTTAAACAAGGGACATTAAAGGGATTCTTATCCAACTTGCCTCATTTTAGTCCTGAGAAACAGCTTAGAGACAGAGTAATTCACCTAAGAGCCCTGATCTCATAGGAATGGGGTTGGAACAATTCATTGGTTTCTATTCATGATTATAACTCCCTTTTAGAAACTTTTTCAGACCATCAGGAACACTAGGCAGCTTTTCCAAAGTTAAGCCATAAATTGATATAAAAAAATGACACCAAAGTTCAGACCTCCTGATTCATGATCCAGAGCTTGTGGCCCCTAGGATGTTGCCTTTTTTTATGGAAAACACGCTTGTGTTTGATAGTCTTTTAATTTTTTTCATATACCTATTCACTGACTGCATTTTGAAGACTTTCTGTTGACATTGGTCTTCTAGAGACATTGCAGGCTTTCTTGATGTGAGAAAACTTTACTGTTTAAAAATTATCATGTTATATTCAAAGAAAAATAAAGGTTTAGGGGGCAAGGACTCCTGCACAAGCCCACAGAAGCAGGAAGAAGTTAGACAGTGGAAGAAATAATAGACGATCTGTGATCTAAGATGAAGGCCAAGAATATTTGGGTGGTAGGTGACTTGCTGAACGTTACACCGAGTGCTGGGCAGCGGCTGAACAGGAGAATCACCCAAATCCCATGCTGTTTGCATGTCCCTCTTAGCAAAAGAAGTGTTTTTGATGGAGCAGAGGTCACCAGGGGTTAGCTAGAGTCCGTCTCTCTCCCCTTCCTTCTTTCCTCACTCTTCCGTCTTCTGAATTATTAAGAGATACATACTGAGATGTCTTGAGAATCCCTTTCTTTTCTTATCAATGACTTTTCTTTGAGATCTAAGAAATGATAGTCCATAACCACAGGATGGGTAGCAGTCTTGTTTTTCAAACCAAAAGCCTGTGTATTTACTTTTGTGTATTGGTAGAATTTACGGACTCCACTTAACACTGTAGGAAGACAACACTACAATAAGATGAACATTTGTGTTAAGTGCTTATGAGAATGAAGAGTCTCCATGACCCACTGAGATGATGTTGAGGTTCAGTGAAGGCAGGACAGAGCCCCGTCCTATTTGCCTAGGAGCCGGTTGACAGGTGTAGAAGTCAGAGGTAGATTTAAATGTCTGCTTTATTACTGCCGAAAGGCAAAATGAAGGACATGACCTAGCTTTCCAGTAATATTGGGCTTCCCCGTAGACTTTCTGACTTAACCGCGGGCCATATCTAGTAAGCCTGTGGCATAGGAAGAATTGGAAGAAAACCACACTGAAAGAGGGCATCCCCAACAAAGTGCCAGGCAGGGCTGCGGGGAATGTTTTAAGCTGCTGCTTCTCTGAGTGGCCAATCAACTTTCTTCCATTGGAGAGGAAGTGAGAAACAGAGCCCAAGTGACTAACTGAGGTCCTTCTACATGGAAGAGAGGAAGAGGACAATTACTTTTTTTGCTTTTAAATCTATTTTGATGGCTAAACAATTAGAAAAAATAAGTGTTCGTATTATTAAATGGGAAATTAAAGATTTTTTAAGTCATACCTATCTATTTTGAAGATATATAGAATTGTTTACTGTTTAAGACAAAAATTACATATTTTGTCAGTGGTTCTTGAATTAGGTGTGTACTGGGATCACCTGGGAAGCCAATTATAATGCAGATTCCTGGGCTGCATTCTGGGAGATTCAGTGGGTTGCATAAAAAATAGAAATTACTCAGGTGATCTTATAGCCACACTTTGAGGAATATTGCTTAGATATATCTTCTTCAATATCCATCTACTTCTGAACCCTTTTTGTATTGTTGGCTATTATTTAGCTATTTCAGATTTACTTATTAAAGCCAATGATTGTTTACCAAATCACCATTATCAATTTATAGTTTTCTTTTTTTATGTTCATAAAGCCATAAAACCTGGACACACAAAACCATAGACAATAGTTATATGCTCGGCATGAGATTATACAAAGAGAGAAACAGTTTTATGTTCTTTTTCCTATGCTGGCATGTTTTGGCAATTTTTAATGATAAGCTTACATTTCTCTCTTTCTCTTTTAAAATGTTTGTTGAATTTTGAATGGGGAGGGCAGAGAGAATCTCAGGCAGGCTGTGCACTGTCAGCACAGAGCTGTACATGGGGGTTCATCTCATGAACATGAGATCATGACCTGAGTCTAAATCAAGAGTCAGATGTTTAGCCAACTGAGCCACCCAAGCAACCCACCACATTTCTCTTATATTCAGCAAAAACACTTAAGATTCTCCCACTTCACACACAAAAAAAGGGAGGCATAAAGGAAGAGAAGAAGGAAGAAAGGTAAATGCTGAAGTTTTCAAGGAAAAAGAAAAAAAACGATCACTTATGAAATTTAACTTGAATCTTGGCCCCACCTGTTACTCAGACGCATGTTCCTGTTGCTGAGCTGATGGACTTCTGACAAACTTTTAGCAGTTCTGCCTCCACTACTCCATGCATCTCTCCATTGTATTTTAAAATGCAAACCGTATTACGTCAATCCTTTACCTAAAACCTTAAAAATTTCCATTGTACTTAGACAAATCCAAAATTTTTCATCTTGACCTATAAGGTCCTTTATGACACAGCGCTGCTAAATGTCTTTATCTCATGCATCTCTGTATCATCATAGACTATACAGTACCTGGCACCAAGTAAATACTTAACAAATACTGAGTTAAAGAATGAGTGAATGAATATCCCTTCTAGAGAAATGGAAATGAATGTTGATTGAATTTTCTTCCAAAACCTACAGTTGATCTTTCCAGTGGGTACTTACGGCCCTCCAGGGGACACAATCATTTTCCAGGCTTCATGTCCTCCTAATTAGACAGCTCTGATCTCTTCTGGATCCTAAAGTCCAGCTAAGTTCTTCTCTAACACTGAGAGGAAATGGCTGAGTTTACATAAGACAAAGCAGTGATGAATGCATTCTGCTCAGGACTCAGATAATTGGCCTTTCTAACTGATTCAGTGCTTTTCCAATGTTCTTTTGGTTACAAATCACTCAGACAGAACGTCCATTCTCCCTCACCTGCCACCCATGCTGGTTTGTACCTGAAAATTTTTTAATAATTTCCACAGTGATTAAAAAAGATGCGCAAGAGTTTTTTGATATGTCACCAAGATACTAACATTGTCTTCTTTATATTAATATTTAGAAAATATGAGATAATAATAACTGTCATTTTTAAAATAGTATTTGAAGGAAGGAAGCTGTTCCTGCTTCAAGAATCCATTTGTGGGGTAGTTCACAAGAGGAATTTCCACATTTTGCAAAGTATTGGCTTTGATCCTATAACAAAATTACTCTGAAGAAGTAGCTTGCTTACTATATGAAGTGAATTAATTTCTTCAGTGATGGAAATCAACTCTTACAGGGCACCAGGGTGTCATTGAGTACATTGGAAGACGTTATTTTCTGAAGAGTGTTTTATGTATTGCCTACTAAGCTGGGAATTGAAGGGAAGGGGCCGTAACTGGCATACACCCCCCACCGAGTATGTGTGGAGGAACTGCCTGAAATCGGGCATTGCATTTGAAGCCTGGGGGTGTCTCTTAAGGCTGATTTCCAGTAAAAGAAATTTTTTCATGGTTTTCTTGCCTGCTGAGCTAACTGAAAAAAAAAAAAAAAGTTAAGCAAGGAACAGGAAGGCCATCAAAGCATGTCCTTCACAGGTACCTCCGGATGAATGATTGTCTATCTCTACCACCTCATGAATTTTTATTCCAAGGCTAAGCAATTCTCACAATGTACTGAAGTAGAAAAATAATAGAGCCCTGTTAGTTTGAGCAAAGGCAAAGTAGGCCTGGAGATATATAGAAACTTCAAGGAATGGATGGTTTAACCCAGGTTTAGTAGCATCATTGTTGCTAGAAGGTGTAACTTTGATGTAAAGTTTTTAGAAGTGGCCTTTTCTCTTCTTCCAGTTACCAAAAGGACAGACAGTTTACCTGAGAACACCTGAGAGGCAGGTTTATCTACAGGGGAAAGGTGGAGGTGAGCACGGCATCTCTTTGATGCTGACCTCTGTGCTGTCTTTGAACTTTCCAGTAGTAACATAGCTCAGAGGGCAATCAGCCCTAACCAAATATCAGCATCAGTGAGAATAGCAGAAAGTTATTGTGAGAAGGTGGAGGGAGGCCATTTACAGAGCCAGAAGAGCCTCAACACTGTAAATGCCCTTGTGGAAGTAACAAGCTGGAGTTCCATGACTTGTGTCTGCTCCGCAGATGTTCCGGTGGGTCATATGCTGCTGAGAAGGTCACAGGTCGGTTGTAGGAAGGGCTCCGTGCTGTCAGAAGGGTGTCTGGACACCATGCCAGAAAGTCAGCAAGTTGACTTCCTGGGGGAAAAGCCTCATCAAGACCTACAGTGGGAAAACAGGTGTCAGAATATCCAGGCCCCCGGGCAGTTCAAACAAATTTTATAGACACTTTTTGTCTTTTTTATTTCTATTTGGCTATTTTGATTGAGCTGTGGCTTTTTTTTCCCCCTGGAATGCTCACCTTAAGGGTGGTGGTGCTGAGCCTAGAACATAGAGATATCTGATCCATTCTATTGAAGGCCTGTGGTTCTTGGAATCAGGAGAAACCACAGGCTGAGCAGAAATTCAATCCTTGGCTCTTCCTTTGTTGGGCAGCTCATGATAGTTGAGTTTCTGTTCAATGCATTTCTTAACACTTGTGATCTCTTGAAGAATTATATGGTGACTATCCTAGAACTGCTTCCTATTAGCTATAACCCCACCTCCAGATTTCTATACATAGTATGTTAACTCGCCTCAGCAACTCTCAGGAGTTTCTTACCATATCCACTATGGTCCCTCTCATAGGAGAAAAGCATGAACCGAGAAGCCTACTGGTGTCCTGGGGGCAAAGGTGAAGACCATTTGTTTTATCGTAAAGATACGCTAATTTGCATTATCACTCATAATATAACATTTATTTACAAAAGATAATGTTTTCTCCAAAAATATGTGAGGGAAATGAATGATCCAGGAAGATGCTCCTTGCTTATGCTAGCACCCAGACTCTCAACAATGGCAGACTGCACGCCTGGGAAGACATCTGCCTGTCCTAGAAGCAGGGATATGTGGATTATCTGTGTTGCACTGACCATGTTACGTTTCCATCTCTTCTTGCACAGGTTTACATAGAGGAATGTAGGATTGCAATGAATATGTAAGTACATGCAGTTCAGATTCTGGAGTGCTGATTCCCCCCTCCCCCATCTAGATGAAAGAGGGGGAAGATCAGTGATACTAATGGAGATTTATAATGTTTTGATTTTTTAATGTTTTAAGTTTATTTATTTATTTATTGAGAGAGCAGGCTTCACGCTGTCAGCACAGAGCCCAACGCAGGGCTTGAACTTACGAGCATGAGATCATGATCTGAGCTGAAACCAAGAGTCAGATGCTTATCCAGTTAAGCCACTCAGGTGCCCTGAGATTTAAATATTCCATGGACCCCTTGCCCCCATGGAACCCACAGATTCTATCCTGACCTGTGTGGAGGCTATACCTGCATCGAGGGAGTCAACTTTCTCACAGAGAAAATGAGGCAGAGTTTGAAAATTGATTGCATAGTATTTGTGCAGCTTCCCGAACTGCTCACTGGCAGCCTATAAAGTACACTGTGTATAAGAGTTTAAATTTCATACTAAACATCAATTTGAGCCAATCGTGTTGAAAGTTTTGTGCAACTGCACCATTTCCTCAACATGCTTTATAATCAGAAGCTCTCACAGTTAGCTTTGGGTGACTTCCAAAAGGTTATAATTTTTATAGCTCTCCAAAACACACATGTGAATGTTTATGTTATTCAAATAAAAAAACTAATTACCATTAATGAGAAGCGTTAGAAGCCATACAGTTGTCTTAATTCAACTTTTCAATAAGAAAGAGAAGGAGAAAAATGTGTAGTGTATTTTCTGTGAATAGACAAATGTGAGAAATTTATTCAAATTTATGCTAATATGCTTTTTTGTAGGGAGGAGGAAGTTTTAGGGATGCTCAGAAGGCTTCATTGATTACAGGTGTTTTCATTTAAGAGTATCTTCCACACTAAATATCAGCAATCCCGAGTAGCAAGAAAACCCAAATCTTCCAATGCCTGCTATTGAATGAGCCAAAGGGTATTCAAGAATCATTCTTCCTGAGGCCACTGTGATAAGGAGTGAGTTCACCCCCAACATAATGTCAATTTGTTTTCCTGTTTGCAGAGAACAATTAGCTTTGTGTACTGATGTACATTCACAGACACCAGGAGAAAAGCACCAAACAATGCAAGAACTGTTTCTCCCCAAGGCTCTATTGGCCTAACTGAAATTGCCAATATTTCATGTCCTTTTCATTCATCCATGCCTTCACACATCAGTACCCTCTATTGGAAAGCTCATTCCATCTGTCCTCATGGCAGACTCTCACTTCATGTCTCTTATTTGCTTTTTTCTGGCACCTCCCCTTAAGCAGAAATAATTACTCATTTCTTTATATTTGTACTACTAAAACACTTGGAAATATTTCTAATATACTACTTTGTTATAGTCAATTTTAGCTATTGGCTAATAGTCCTCTCTCCTAAGCAGGAACTTAATAAAGACAAAGACTTGTTTAGTAACCTTTTATTCTTGCTTCCTGATGTGCCTCGTTATTTTTGATTGAATGTCAGACATTGTGGTTAGAAAACCAGAAGACTGAGGAGTATAACATCCAGAAATGGACACATCTCTTGTTCTGTCAGGCCATAATTGTGGGTGATTGTGTTGAGAAGCAAGAGCTGGTGTGTTAAAGGAAAAATATGTAGGGGCACCTGGGTGGCTCAGTCGGTTAAGCTTCCATCTTTGGCTCAGGTCATGATCTCACAGTTTGTGAGTTTGAGCCCCATGTCAGACTCTGTGCTGAGAGCTCAGAGCCTGAAGCCTGCTTTGGATTCTGTGTCTCCCTCTCTCTTTGCCCTTCCCCTCTCATGCTTGCTCTCTCTCTCTCTCAAAAATAAATAAACATTAAAAAAAATTTTTTTAAATATGTAGATTATGACCAGCTGAATGGGAAGGCACAAGGAGCCCACATGAGGTTAGCAAGTAACTCCTTCAGCATCCAGGCTCCCACTTTGGAGAACTTGAAACCCTGGGGTCATTTTGATTGAAGGCACAATTTCAATATACCCACAGAAAAGGAGTAAAGTCACAAGATTTGTTACTTACAGATTCCAGAAATGGGGTGTGAATGTGCAGTGACCCAGGAGAAGGTCAGTCCTCTGTCCCAGATTATGGGTGAGCAAGAGGTAGAGAGATTTCCCAACATTTCCCTTTACCATATCTCCACAAGTCTTCCATCAAGAGTGAAATGGTACAGAAAAATAATTTTTATTCCTCTTTGATTTTTTTTCTTCCCTCCCTCTTTCTCTCTCTATCTCATGAATTAAATAGCAACAGATTTCAAACTTGATCCAATATCTATTAATCCTTCAGTCCTCAGAGAGAAATGAGCTTGTCACAAATAAACACACTAGGTTATTTTAAGACAGATCTGAACCAACCTTTTTTCTTTGTTGCCCGAAATAAGAATTCAGGTAAAATAACTATGACAGCTTGTAACAAAAGTACTATTTAGGTATCTTAAAAGATTATTTTAAAATGTGCAACATTGGAAAAATCACCCTACCCTGTTGTCTGGTGTAGATCATGCCGAAGTGGTGAACTATGAGGCTGCCTGTGGCCAGTTGGTTGGGGCTTTGCCTGTGTTTCTGACACTTCATAGTGATGGGGGAGGGGAATGGCCTATTTGCAGTATTGTGAAAAATCAATTTTCATCTTCAAAAGATGAAACTACCAAGCAGGATATTGACTTAGAAATAAAGCGTTTCCTAAAGACTTCCCATATCCTATAAATGTCAGACCAAAACCTAAGAGTTGGCATGATTTAAAGTTTATTGCTAATTTCAGACAAACATGCATATAGCTGCACCTCAAGAACTAGTTCTATATAATTTTCTTGCAGAACATTTTGCAACATACATACAACTCACATCAGAACCCTCAAAATGAGTTATATATATTTTTTATTGATTAGGTATAACTTGAATGCTTCCCATCTATTTTCCATTTTAAGATTTTATTCTTCTTTGTTCCAAAGATAAATTATTTCCAAATTTGTATGATAAATTTTATGTAACTGGATATGGCATACCTTTAAATATAGCTTCTACTGTGTGTAACATCCATAGTTGTCTAAGCTTTAATAAGGTAAGTGTTATTAACTAGTGGGGGGAGATCTTTAGTTCTCTTCTGGCCTTGAAGGCTGACCAGTATGATGGCCAGTATCCCAACAGACAAAGTAGGCATGGATGGACAAATAAGATTGCATCCTCACATGCTGCAAGGGGAAGCAACAGCAGCCATACGGGACGTGAGCAGACTTCTCTTTAGAAGGAGTGCTTGGGAGAATATTGAAGAGTCTGATGTCTTGTTGTTTGCTTCCTGTCAGGCTTATGTCGAGTGGGCTTCTCCTGACTTGAAGCATACACCTGCATGCTATTTTAGGGAGAGGAAAGAGGAAATAATAGAAAAGATAGAAATTATCATTTTTATAAAAGAGACGCGGCATTGCCTGAAACAATTATTTAAACTATTGGATCCAACTAAGCTTTACTCTGGGTAGCAATATGCAGTGCTTTTCACTATTAACCTGTGGAGGGGAGCTGGTGAGGGAAAGAGGTCAGCTGTAGATAAAAATAAAGGAATTATTTCTTTTCCCTTGCATATTAATATTGAATTATGAATCAAATTTAGAGCTACGCATATTTAAGAAACTAGTACTTGCCAGAAACCACTACAATCTAGTTCCTGCCTTGAAAATGCTTTGCACACGATGGAAAATATCCTGAAAGTACCATCCTCTGTCTTCTAAATATTGTCCACTCTCCTCCCCATCCCCCACCCCTGCTTCTCCTTACCTCTCTACCCATTTTTCCTAGCTTGGGGACTATCACTGATATGGAAAATGTAGGCATTATTTTTTTAATAAATCACAGTAAGGATAACTGTAATTTTCCTGTATGCTTTCTTTGTGCTAGATATGGTTGTCCAGTTTATGTACTTAATTCCTTGTGATAATCCTGCAAAAATCCAGCTTTAAGAATTGTTAAGATTTTATAGTTTTAACCGAGACTCAGAAAGATCAGGTAACACAGTTTCAGACAACGGTTCAAGGCCAGCCTTCCTTCTTAGCTTGTCTGGCTCTGAAGTCCTTGCCGTGGACCTTGCACTGCTGCTTCTTGACTCCATTTACTCTTATCTCCCACCTTTGCATGGTGTGATGGAGTGTGAGACCCAGGATTTGAATCCTGACCCGGGTAGGCAGAACTTTGTTAACCTGGACACATTCCTACCCTGCTCTTGCCTCAGTCTTCACCTGTAAAATGGGACAATAGAGGTACATACAGCATGGAGTTGTGTTAAGGGATTTTAGGAGATAATGCGTGGAGGGCTTGGAACAACATCTCGCTGTCTCTGTCACTATATAAGAGCTCCATCATACTATTATTGTTATTTTCTATTTAGGACTAAATTTAAACTGCATTCCTTTTCCTGCCCTCTCTTTTCACTTGGACTTCGTTAAAGGCCCCTCAAGTGGTCTCATTAGCCTCAGCCTCACTGCTCACCAAACTTTTCTTGACATAACAGCATATTTCTCAAATTCAGAACGGTTCATGTCACCCAAAAATGTTATTCCTCATAACCTGTCCTGTGCCTACTGATGAAATCTCATTTCTCTTTACTTGCTCTCACATGCAGTTTGTTTCAGCGAAGAGGGAACTATTTTCATTTCCTAAACAGGTCATGTCTTAAACAGGCTGTTCCCTTTGTCTGGAGTGCCTTTTCTTTTTTTTCTTTTTTTTCTTTTTCTAATATTTTTTATTTATTTCTAGGAGAGAGAGAGAGAGACAGCGTGAGCAGGGGAGGGTCAGAGAGAGAGGGAGACACAGACTCTGAAACAGGCTCCAGGGTCTGAGCTGGCAGTCAGCACAGAGCCCGACGCGGGGCTCGAACCCACAAACCACGAGATCATGACCCAAGAGAAAGTTGGACGCTTAACCGACTAAGCCACCCAGGCGCCGCTGGAATGCCTTTTCTTGAATGATTTGTTTGGCAGGCTCCTGAGCATCCCTCAAAATCAGCATGAACGTCTCATCTCTAGGAAGTCACTCCAGTAGTACTCCACCCCTATCAACAGGTGCTCTTCATAGTTACCCTTACAGCTGTTGAGGGTGCCTGCGTCACACCCACATCGTACTGAAGCTAATTGTTTGGTTCTGCTTTCGCACCAAGAACAGTAATACGGTCTTATTCTTCCCATTATTCCTAGGGTTCCTCATAAGGCAGCACTTAGTAAATTATTAATACATGAATGTGGAGAGGATATCTGGATCACTCCATCCTTAGGGGAAACAGAACTAAAAGAATAGGTAGGGGGGCTGCTGAGAAAGGAAAAACCAGAGAAAACCAGGCGTGTGGTGACCGGGAAGTAGGGGAGGCGGGAGCCCCAAGGAGGGGGTGTGATCGCAGTGGCAAGTATGCGTCTGCGCGAGGAAGTTGAGGACTCTGAACTGTCCGTTGACGTTAGCAATATGCATGCCAGTGGCAACTTTTTTTTTTTTTTTTTTTTTGAGAGAAGGAGAACATGAGTGAGGGAAGGGAGGGAAGAGAAAGAGGGAGAGAGAGAATCCCAGGCAGGCTTCACGCTGTCAGCACAGAGGGCTCAAACCCACCAACTGTGAGATCATGACGTGAGCCAAAATCAAGAGTCAGGCACTTAACTGACTGAGCCACCCAGGTGCTCCATGTAAGATCAGTTTTAATGCAGGAGATCCGAAGCCTGAGTGGAGTGGGATTTCTATATGCTATTTTGTGAATTCAGAAGAGTTTTTACTAAGTGTGTGCTGCCTTTCTAGAATAATAGTAACAGTAATAATAATGGGTACATACTGTGCCTCTACCATGTGTAGGTATGGCTCTTCTAAACACTGAGATAACTCTTTCAATCCTTATAACCATCATACGAGGGAAAGGTTATTTTTACTCCCAATTTCTAGATGAAGAAACTGAGGAACAGAAAGGAAAAGTAACTTGCCCTGCACCACACAGTTGGCAAGTGAGTAAACCAAGTTGGAGCCCAGACATTTGACCCCAGAACCGTAACTCCATACCATATCCCCACTTGAAGTCTACGTCAAAATTAATGTTGTTATGATGACAGCCCTATATGGGGCTGACACTGTTGGTCAGGAGAACATAGAACACAGCAATTCTCAGAAGGTTAATATTTATGAAAATGTTGCTATAACCATTATACTCTATTAACCCAGTGAGGGAGGTTCATGTGCAGCTGCTATGGAAAAAAAAAAAAAAGACTGCATTATATTTTTAGTACCTTAGCAAAACAAGCCTGCCAAATAGACATTGGCAGTGATAAACTTTGAAAATCTATTTCCTTTATTCTCCATTCTCCATACTCTGTACCCTCTTTGTCTCCCAAAACATACACTCTCCCTTCGTTAGTTGCCCCATGAATAATCCACATTTAGAATTACCATGTAATACTGGACTCTCTCTTTCGCTCCTCCAGTTACTACAAAAATAATATCCTGAATGCACTATCATTCATTCGTTCATTCATTCATTCATTACTTATGGCTCTAATAATACAGCAACCTGTACAGTTTGGTTTGGCTTCTTGTTATCAGTTCATATTCTATATTTGCAGAGCAAAGGACTGTCTGAAATAATTATGTCAGTATATGAAGGAACAAGACAGATGTATATTCACACTTGCAAGTAGACATGTGGCTGCAGGGGAAACAGACTGACCGCAGCAGTTCTGAAATTTGGAAATTCCGAGGTCTGGAACTGGAAAACAAGACTTTTGATGATGTGAAAACTAGTACAAGCCCAATGCTTTGTGGACTAATGCAACTTTTCAGTGAAAATGCAAAATTATAAAATGTTATTCCTAGGTAGGGAACTGATGAAAAGCAATTATTGGAATGCAGTCTACTTTAAAAGTGGATTGGATTTCAGAGAAGGGACCGTCCGCCAGCATCCCTCATTTTGTGTCATAATTGCAATTTCTAGGCCATCTGAACAATTGTGTGACCCTTGAGAAAAGAATTAGTGATTGCAATCATAGACTCCTAATCAGGCATCTTGAGAGGAGCAATACTTGAAAATCTTCCTCATATACAGGGCATGCCAACCAGCTTTGCAGTTTCTCTCATAAGTTACTGCTAGGAGGTAGTGTTTTAGGTTTCCTGGTAATTGTCCAATCATTTAAAATCAAAACGGAAGTTGAATTGGGGGAAACTGATAATGTCATCTACAGAAAATGGCAACTGTTGATGTAGGTCTGTCACTTTATGAAGATTGAGTTCTTGCCAGAATTTCATAGTAAATACTAAAATTGTATCAAAGTGGAAGTTTGGTCTCCTCAAATAGTTAAAAAATGATGAGGCAGGGACATTGCATGTAATTCACTATGAAAAAAGAATATATTATTCAACTAAATTTCAGATTTATTTTTGATAGAGTGGGTCTTGTTTTCTCTGCTGTAATAATAATTTTGGCCTGGGTATTTGTTTTGGGGATCTTGTTAGGGGATCCCTCGGTCTGACATGACACCGTGACATCTTTCCCTTCTCTGCTTGTAATCAGCCCTTCTCCAACAGAATCAGGAGGGTAATTTATGTGGATAAGCACCTGTTGTTGGAAACAGTGTTTTTAAATCAGATCTAGAGAAAGAATTTAAGGTACAAATGAATAATTCACTCTAAACGAAACACGAAGCTGAGAGCTGGTTGTAATTTGTAATTTAACAGAGTATTTTTCTTGAAACCTGCTACGTCTATTAACTCCTTCATTTAAGAAAAGCCTTCAGCATTACTGGACACTTTTGTGTATTTCTTTGGCTGTCAGCTGATTCCATTTCATTCGTACTTAGGTCTGTTAGGCTGCCAACATTTTGAAATTTCTAGATTTTATTTCTTTTACAACTGAAATGAATCCCATGGAAATTGAAAGTATTTCCCATTTAAATAGTTGAATGAGTTTACCATTTTCCCAGGTCAACATTTAGCAGGTCAGAACAAAAGCATTAATGAGGATATAGGGTTTGAAAGGATGTCAATGATTAAATAATAGCCCAAGGATTTTGTTGTTGTTAATGTATATATGTTTCGCAACAAGATTTTACTTAGGTACTGTATTTGTGTGATACATAGTTCAGTAAACATAGTTCAGTAATATTAGCTTGTGGGTTGGTTTTTTTTTTTTTTTAACCCTTTTCTTTTTTTCTAGAAGCCTGAACTTGGTGTCCATCTTGTCAGAGACTATTCATTTGTTGTGCTTTTGTGATGTGAAATACAGCATTGAATCAACTGGGCTGAGACCATTCCATTTTCACTTTGGGTCTTTCTCACATCAGTGGTCAGAATGACCTTTTAGTCACCCCAGTCAAGACTTGAATCTAGCTAGTCTCCGGGGTGAAAAGTCAAGGGGTTATCCATTTAGTCACCCAATTCTCCAGGTGGAACTTTGATAGCCATTACAATTATTTTATTCTCTCCTGCCCCATCCATGGATTGCTATAGTTAATGTGATGTCAGAATTTCCATTATGAATCATGTTTTTCTAGGATCTAAAATGGAAATTCTTCAGGCAGAAAATGGGCGCCTATAGTTATCACAGAAAAGCTGTTTTAAAGCCAATTTTATGGTGAGTTGCTGAGATTTGGCAGAGTGAAAACACTTAGCCTGTCCCCAAAGTTGGAAAAGGACTATTCATTCCCTTGGACAGGGTTAATGATCAGCAACTTGAGTTAGTTTTTACTTCCTCGAAACTTGAATTTATCTGTATGAAAACTTAGTGAACTTATCCTTGTGACGGAAGCAGAAATTAAGCCAAATTAGGTATTTCAATCTTAACTCTTATATTATAACTAAACTTTATAACTAAAACTTAATTTTCCCCCCTGATTAATTTTTTTCCTGCTGACACAGGACAGTTGATATTGGGATAATTAGAGAACTCTGACCGGCATAGTAATAGCTGACTGTGTCAGAGTTTGGCCATAAATTCGTGCTTTCTGGGCTGTTAGTCCATACAGGTTGCATTTTATTGAAAAATAATAAATAAATGTTATTGAAGACACGATTACTGAAGAAGGGGTAGTATGTTAAGGACTGTTTTCAAGACAGTGTTCCAGTAGCATCTATTTTTTTTCCTTTAGATTGAAAACTGACTTTATGTTGACTGAGGAGTGGTAAGACAAAGCAAATACTGGATTTTGCCTCTTTCTGTGAGGATCGTTGCTCTATGTATCCTTGCATTGTAAAAGCAGATATCTGAATAATTAAATCCATATCAATAAAGTACATAGTTAGCACTCAGTAAAGGTTTTTTTTTTTTTAAAACAAATTTAACTAACAGGGTTTTGAAGAACGAACACAAAGGAAAAACTGATTTTATAACTTCTGCTAGGTATTGACTCTTAATTCCATCATGGCTTGATATTGGCTGCCAAAATGATATATGTGCCTAATATGTTCTCACTAAACCACATAATTTTTGTTTTAAAAACCAGTACAATCAAGGAGAGACAATTATATGAAAAGCACTTATTGATGAAGAGAGTAATGTACAATGGAAGAGCTGGCTAAGCATTTCTGAAATGAAAGCCCATTGTTTACCGAAAGATTCTACTCTCTTTTACTGGTTTTAATTATTTCCAAGTTGACAAATTGTGATCAATACTCTGTTATTGGTCTGATAATTAACAGATGATGGCCTGTCTCTATGAATAGTAAATGCTGGGTACTAATTAACATTTGTTTTGATTACTTGGTATTTAGTTGTCAAAGACAGCTATTATAATGGCATAGAATGTTAGAGGAGGGTTTTTTGTTGTTATAGTCTTTGCTTGTTATCAGAAATAACTATTTGTGTGTGTGTGTGAGGGGATGCCTGATTTCTGTTACTGCTCACTGTAATGTAAGAGCTCGTCCAAAAACTTGCGTATTTCTAATGAATTTATGTATGACATCTCAGCTGAAAGGGAGACAGAAGGGATCTGTAATCAAAGTGGAGATGATGAGATTCCTGAACAGGGACTAAAAGTGCTAAATGCGGTTGATGGGTCTATCACTGATTTAAGTTTTAGTATAGTATGAAGGGATAATACGAAGTCTTTAGAATTTCAGAGGTTGTATAATTTCTCATTTTGTTAAAGTATACTTATAGTTTATAATCTTTTTTAAAAGTCCACTTACTCTTTTCCATTTAAGGGGGAGTTTCACTGGGGTTTCAAGGAATGCTGTTATCTGTAGAGATGTCTAATGGGCCACCATGGTGAAAATGGTTGGGAAATAAAAGACCAGAGAGCTAAAATTTTTTCTTAGCCTGAAACTTTCTCATCTGCTTTCATATGTCCAGATTGGGTACTACAACTATGGAGAGAGTGTATGGATTCTAGATTTAAACTTAGCTTCACATCCAAGCTTCAAACCTCCCTAGCAGTGCAACATTGGACATCATTTGGGGATCTATAAAAATGTGACTAATATTATTTCTCTAGTTGGGTAGATCTGAGAATTAAGTGAGATTATACATATTAAGCTCTCTATCTGTCTGGGTTTTACAGAGAAACAGAACCAATATGAGATATATATAAAGAAATTTGTTTTAAAGAATTGCCTCACGTTGTTATAGAGGCTGAGAAGTCACAAGATCCATGGTTTGCAAGCTGGAGGCCCCGTGGAACTGATGGTATATCAAGAGTTCCATTCTGAGTTCAAAAGCCTAGGAAACATGAGAACCAACGGTGTAAATTCATGTTCAGTTCCAAAGGGAGAAGACTGGTGTTCCAGTTTAAAGGCAGTGAAACAGCATGACTTCTTTTTTAGCCTTTTGGTTCTTTCCAGACCTTCAACAGATTGGATTAGGCCCACCCACATTG
Organism: Crocuta crocuta; assembly: GCF_008692635.1. NCBI lineage: Eukaryota > Metazoa > Chordata > Mammalia > Carnivora > Hyaenidae > Crocuta > Crocuta crocuta. Next base: position 4,956,332 of record NW_027532015.1, on the reverse strand, counting down.
GAGAGGACTATTACTTTATCAGTTTTCCAATTCAAATGTTAATCTCATCCGAAAAGACCCTCACAGACTCATCCAGAGCAGTATTCAACCAAATATCTGGGTGCCCCATGGCCCAGTTAAGTTGATACATAAAATTAACCATCACAAGGTCCTATCATAATGCTTGGCGTAGAGTTAAGAGAAGAGTCTCTGGAGACAGACTACATCCCTTCAAATGGTGGCTTGGCCACCTTTTAGTAATGTGACATCAGACAACTTTATGTAACATTCCTGAGTGGGTCAGTTTCCTCATCAGTAAAATGATAGTATTATTAATCTCATGCATATGTTTGTTGTACAGACTAAATGATTTCATAAATATAAGATATATAGCCTGGTACATAGTCAGTGGTATGTATTCCCTATTATTAGTAATCATAATTATAATAAGTGCTAAATAAATCCTAGCCATTTTACATTCTTGAATTCACTCATTTAAGATATTAACTGAAAATTTCACCAAAAATTACTCATTAGCTTAGTCTAAAATGTTTGAAATATCATAAGTGGGAGGGAAAGTTTTGTTTCCTATATTGACAGATAATTTTTACAACTTATGCTGAACAGCTACTACATGCAATGAAACTCAAGGGAGTTAACACATAGATGTACATGGTCACGGGAAAACAAGGGATTAACATTTGTGTACGTTGATTATGGATACATCCTTTCTTGAGAAGATATTTTGAAGGGTTTGAGTTTTGAGAATGATAGCTCCTAAGGCTGTTTTAAGAAATTTTAAGATTATTTATTTATTCTGAGAGAGACAGAGACAACATGAGCAGGGGAGGGGCAGACATAGAGGGAGAGAAGGAGAATCCTAAGCAAGTTCTGCACCATCAGTAGCAGAGCCTGATGCAGGATGTGAACAGTCAAAACCATGAGATCATGACCTCACCTAAACCAAGAGTCAAGAGTCCAATGCTTAACTGACTGAGCCACCTAGGTGCCCCTTTTTAAAAAAATTAAGTTTATTTGTTCCTAAGGCTGTTTTAGACAAAGACTACATTTCTCATATTTTGACCAAGGGAAACGGAAAATATATTCAAAAACTAATCTTTAAACCCATGTTTTAATATTTAGTCTAAAAATTGGATTTCTCTTTGTCTCATTTTTCTTCCTTAACTCAACATGTTCCAGTCGAAGGTACAAATCTTAGTATGGTGCCTGTTCTTACACTCACTGACTTTTTAATGCCGATTGATTAAATACCAGCTGTGTTTAAACATATTTATATTTATTCATATTAACTAAAAAGACACATACTTGTTCTATTTGAGTTTTGAACTCTTATCTATGAAAAAAGAAGTGTTATTAAGAAATTAATGACACGTCAGTACCTTGGTAGAAATAAAGAGAGAAGACTGGTTTGTGGTTAGGTGAACATTCAAAATGTATGTGTTATAGATTATATAATGTTATTATACATGTATTATACTATGTTATATATAATAAATGCATACTTTTTTTGGTCAAGGTCTTTTATACTTGATAGCGTGTCCCTCCCAACCTTGGGAAGTCTGGACTTCGCTTTTCCTCCTCCATTGTGCTTTTCCAGTAGGATTTCACCTGGCAACACTTAATTAAACTTCATTTCCTCTCTTTACGCTCCAGGTATTATTATGCTGCTCCCTTCAAGAAGTAATTTGTGCGTTGTTTATTTGAGCTATGAATTTAATCATTTTCATCCCACCTCAGTGCAGGGTGACTGTAATAAGACGCACCTACATCTCTTTGGAGCACGTTTTTGCCCCCAGTGTGCGTTGTTTTGCCAGAATACAGAAGGCTATGTTGGTCTTAGGGGACATCTCCATAAAAGTGGCTCTCTTTAGGAGAGTGATGAATTTAGGTTACTTGCCTCAGTAAATGCCTGAAGTTTTAAAATAAGTGTATTTCTGGAAGTGGTATAAAGTACACACGGTACAGATTTTGAAAGGAAACACAGATGGACTGGTACTAGAGCTGGGCTTTTTTTGCCCTTCAGCTAAAATAGAGCGGGATAAATAAATCACCCCAATTCTCCCAACCAACCCCTCATATTCTGTGTTTGTATATAGTTTTTCACATTTTCACCTGTATTACACATATACATGTAAACATCTGTGTTCATGTTTTAGGCACAAGCCAGGATTTTTCCTAATCATGATATAGAAAAATATATAGGGCCATCATGTGTCTCAGTCTGTTAAGCATCTGTCTCTTGATTTTGGCTCAGGCCATGATCTCAGGGTTCATGAGATCGAGCCCGCCATCGGGGTCTGCACTGGCCACATGGAGACTGCTTAGGATTCTCTCCCTCCCTCCCTGTCTACCTATCTCTCTCTGTCTCAAAATAAACTTTAAAGAAAAAGAATATAGAAATGAATGGTAAAAGCTAAGGAGGATTGAGAAAGAGAAGAAATGATATAAAAATAGTGACTGACAACTTTTTGAGAGTTTATTATGTGATGGTTATTCTCAACATTTTACATATATTAAGCGGTATTGTACTTCTGAACATACCTGTAGTAGCAGGTAGATTAATGTCTATAAAGGCCTGAAAAATACATTCAGACCCCCACCTGCAAGTTTTCCAAACTTGGTGTCCACAAGGTTCAAACAAGGCCATGCACCTGAGAGAAACAGTCCCTGGACAAAAAACTAAACTGAGCAAAGGGGCCTGTATGGCACCCCTGAGCACCACAGATTGCCAATCGTTGGTGCAACTTCCAGTTTTTAAGGAGAAGGTATTAATTGGGATATTTATATGGTAATTCTCTTGATTTTGTGTTTCTTGGAAATAATTTAAAAGCTTTTATTTGACATACTGTGAAAGGTGTACCACACCTACCCACCCACGGGCAGGAGGGACCCAGCTTTTGAAGTCTGCAGAGAACTGCCACTCAGAGTCAGCCTGTGAGAAATCACTGCAAGCTGGGTCATCAGTGGCTTCTTCAGGAAACATTTGACTATTTAGAAAGAGCTGCCTGCCTGTGATAAAGCAGGGGTGGGGGGGTGAGGGGGGGGGTGAAACATCATAGTAATGAAAGTAGATTTCCCTTTGTACCCAGGAGCCCCAGGGTTCTGCTTCTGTTTTCTTTACGCCTAGTTAAGCCTGCATGACCCCAAACCTTCAGGGACGCTGCTGTACTCAAATCTTAGGTCCTAGTTTTATTTTCTGCCAAAAAATATTTGAGCAGCGACTGACGTAATGTGCCGTAAATAGTGTATCAGTTCCTTAGGTCAATGGACAGAAATTTTTAGGACTATCATCCTCTTGCCCGGAAGTAGGAAGAAATCATTGATTTTCGAAGCAAATGGATAAGAAGTTGTTTTGAATATGCAATTATTTACATTAGTTATTTATATTCATTTTGATACATTATTTTTAATTATGCTCTTTTAAATTATTTGTATTATCTATCACTTATATAGTTAAAACTGTATTTATTACATTATTATTTGCTTTATTTTCATTACCTACTCCTTTGTCATGTGCATTGCTGCCTCTTGGAAATAAGTAGGTTCTAGAGCAGAGGGGTCTATCCAGATTTGTAAGTCAGTAAAGCAGGCTGATTTCTCCTTCCCCACAAAGAGAGGGGAGGGCTACATATGAGTATTTTCGTAAAAGGTCTCCATCTGATAGTAAAATGCTTTTCTAAAAATAACACTGATCAAGTGATCTGTAGATTATATTTCATTGATTTCCCACTACATTTCATTATTTATCTTAAATCTGCATTCCACTGGAATTTACCAACCCATGGGATTCAAATGTAAGGAGAGTTTATGTCAGGTAAACGAGAACCTCCTTTATGTTAAGAAACTTGCTTTCACTCTCCTGTTGTACAGGAATCAGCTTATGGTTTGGGTTCCAAAGTTGCAGATTCACAAGCTTAACCTTGGCATGTTGCTACTTTCTTTTTCTGGAACGTAGACCTTGCTTCAGGATGTTTTATCAGTTGTACAAATGAAAGCAGGAAGAGTCTGGTGATTCTTAAAATGCTCAATCCCCCCCCCCAAATAATTAGTTGATTTTTTATTATTTTTTAATAAAAGAAATGTGTAAAGAAGATCAAATTAATTGCCTAGTGTGGTTGTGGCCTGTCTGCATAGCGATTTTAGCCTCAACCGCTGTGTTTTGTAAGACACACTCAGGGTTTTGTTACCATCAGGCCAAACTTCTGTCTTGATGTTTCCCAGTTAACTGTCAGAGCACTTGGGATTGTAGTGAGGAATTGGACATTACTTTAGATAAGTTCATGACTTGGGTTCTCAAATGGTGTTAAGTATGGTATTTAGTTTGAAAAATGAGAGCTTTGTTTCTTGAGGTCTACATTTAGGCATTCATTCTAGAATGACATCTGTGAGATTCTCTCTTAGAATTTTCTGGAAGAAACAGGGAAATCGTGACCTGGGTCAGAGTCTTGATTTTATAGTAAGACATGTGGACACTAGATCTCCTAGAGGCAAAGAGATGAAATCCTACTTTTCAAACCAATGTTGGAGAAACCCAAGGGCGGACACAGCAGGGGAATCATGTTTGCATGCTGGGGGTCTGCAGAATTTGCAAAGCCCCTGGGTTGATATGCTTGCCTCCTTCCTGAAGCTGGTGATGTGTGAGACCCCTTTGGGCTAGCCATGCCTCCCCCACCCCAAGGACATTTGCATTGTCTGCTACCCTAAGGGTCTTTGATAAAAAGCTTCAAAGCCTTTGACTAGATGATGGTTCAAAATTTTCCAGAGTTTCACATTTGTTTGCAGGGATCTAAGAGTTTGACTGAATAGAGCAATGACTTCAACGTGGAACATGTTGACTTTATTAGATCTGGTGTACTCTGCACTGTTGAAACGTATCTATTTTCAAGATACAGGGGATGAGCTTTAACATAGAAAGGTAAACAAATGGTACTTTTCTTTGGATGGTGTTTTTTTTTTTAAATTTTTGTTTTAATGTTTTATTTATTTTTGAGAGAGAGAGAGACAACGTGAGCAGGGGAGGTTCAGAGAGAGAGGGAGATACAGAATTGGAAGACAGGCTCCAGGCTCTGAGCTAGCTGTCAGCACAGAGTCTGAAGTGGGGCTCGAACCCACAAACTGTGAGATCATGACCTGAGCCGAAGTTGGCCACCCAAAGACTGAGCTACCCAGGCGCCCCTGGATGGTGGTTTTAAATGACTTACGTTTTTGCCGTAAGTGATAAAGCTCACATGTGTTGTTGGCATGTTATCAGTGAGCCACTCCCTGGGGTCTGGGCGGTATACAGCATCTCATTATAACTTCTCAGAAGGCAAAATGGCTGAGTAAAACCTTGAATGTGTGGGAAAATGGATATTTAATGTTGTCCCAACCCCCACCCTGAGCGCAGAGCTTTCTTACAAAACACAACTCTCCAGTGTGTGTATATACGGGCGTATTTGCTTCTTTCCTCCTCTGTTCTTGTATGTTTTCAAAGCTCACCATGTTGGCATTTCTTTGAAGAAAGCTAAGAGTTTTTATATTGGGTTCCTTAAAACTAGATCTTACATATATTTCCAGGGGGTTTGTGTGTGTGTGCAGATGAGAAACACATAAAGGACTCCCTAATAGAAGTTTGCAAATTATACTAAAAGCGCAAAGTCTGATGACATAGTTTGAAAAACAGTAAAACCTTGGTCTGTGAGCATAATTCATTCTGGAAACACGCTTGTCATCCAGGGCACTTGTATATCAAAGCGAATTTTCAAAAACCATCAGCTCAGTTGTGATCATGTGACATTCAGCATCACATACTGCTCTTATTGCAAGATATCACCCACTTATCAAGTTAAAATTTATTAGAAATGTTTGCTTGTCTTGCGGAACACTTGCACAGCAAGTTCCAACCTAAGGTTTTACTGTACGTAAAACTTAAGATTCTGGTCAGTGACTGCGGCCTTTTTGTTTAACAGACATCCTTTAATAATGAAAGGTGAGTTTTATATAGGCAAAAAATACAATAACAACAAAAATTGTAGTAATATTACGAAGGCGCTGCAGCATGGCTTTTCTGACCCAAGTGGAATTCTGCCCTATTCATTTCTGAGAATGTTCGTGTGTGTGTGTGTGTGTGTGTGTGTGTGTGTGTGTGTGTGTGTGTGTGTGTTTCCTTCCCTCTAAGTGTGGAAGTTGTCTGCTATAGTCCTGCGAATCACGTTAGGTGTTTATTTTTCATTGTCGAAATTGTTCTTCGTCACATACAACCAATAATAATTTTCTCATGACCTGCCTGTTTTAAGGAAACAGTCTTGGAGCTATTCTTGGATGATACACAAACCATGCATTTTTATGATATATAAAATTACTATCAGATGAAAACAAAAATCATGCCAAGAAAAACTTTCATTCCTTATTTTAGAGTTAGAATGAGCTTTCACTTTTTTTCCATACTTATTTATCTGAGAAAGCATTTAGATTGACTCTAAAGAAGGCTTTTTGCCTCTCCTGTTTAAGTGGGGGAAGGGAGACTTCTCTTTCCAGTCATAGTTAATGAAGTTGGACAGTTGGTCACTGGAATGTAACAAAGGCTTCCAAAGATCAAGATAATGAAGTTTCTTCCTGAACGCCTCTGCAGGGTTTTTAAAAGGACAGACGAGCAACTAAAAAATATTTTCCCTCTTTAAGCAGCACTTCAAGTTCTTATTTATTGTTTTCCTAAAAAAATGAATGATAAAAAAAAAATCAAATGAACTTGACCAAGCTAACTTATTTTAAGTAGAGGATATCACTCTGTCAGTGCTCTCTTATCTGTGAAAGTGTGTTTGAAATAAATCTTAAGATGCGGAGAGACAAGAAAACCATTATTCTCTAAATTGCTATATTACGTTAAACTAAATTTAAAGGGAATCTTGAGCAGTGCCATATATCCCATTATTTTGACAATCCATCAATTTATGAAAGTAATATGAGCATACACTTCAATTTATTAGAGATAATTGTTCTGGGAATGGTAACACCCAGGCTCAGTCAGGTCAATAACAAGTTTAGACTTGAATTTGGGGGTTATGGTTTAACTTTCCAGTCTATTTAACTTACTCCTCAACTATTCACATCCTATAAATTGTTTTCTGACATATATTAAATAGAATATTTATCTTCTAAGGTTCAATAATCTTGTTTGAAGCAAATGCACATAATTGTAATTGATATTGATTGCTTTTTCATCTCTTGACTATTTTAGCACAATGCTTTATGTATTTTTATCAGATGACAACTGATATCCTTTTAATTAACCCACCTTGTAATTGGTTCACACTGGACATTTTAGATGGAACTCAAAGTGCCAGCTTCATAAATATCTGTTGATTCATGAATCATATTCATGCCTGGTTACTGGACAAGAAATGCCCAAAGATTTGGGACTTGACAGAGGCTGTGTACTGCATTCTTGACTGGTGTGGCTCATTGCAAGGTGAAATTGTGTAAAAAGAAGTTTCACAGTTAACTCCTGACATGGTTCTCTGGATGAGATTCACGTTGGCGTTTACTAAATGCTCATTATGTATCAGGAAAGCAGAGACGGCAAGGACCCTGTTCAAAGACACATACCTAATGTGGGGAGTAGTGACCAAAACCCAGGTCAAGGATCTTTACAGCTATGCAGTTCCGACTATGGAAAAGGACTAGATTAAATGTCATTAGATTAAGTGAACATTTACTATTTCCCCAACCTTAGCTTCTAAATAAAGCTGTCGATCTAGCTGTGTGACCTTAGGCAAGTTCCTTAGACATCTCATGTCTGAGCCCTTAGACATGTCATCTGTAATAATGGGATAAGAACATTGTGGTAATTGAATGAACCAATATTTGTGAAGAAATTAGAATAGTTACACATAGTTCTAAATAAATGTTGGTTTAAGTAAAACCAACTTAAGGGTTTCTCAGGCAAATTTTTTGTACAGTTGACAAAAGTGATGGTTATAAATTATAATAAGTGGAAACTTATCCTGGAGATAGGAAAGTCAGATTGTTTATATTGAGAGAGAAGTGAATTTTATATAGCTCATAGAATTCTGTGGAATTGTATCCACTGACACATATGATCCAATTTCTTCAACAACCAAAAAATTACAGCGATAACAAGAAAGGGGGAAAGGAGAAAGCTCTGATTAAGAGTCCCAAAGATAGAACAGTCAGAAAATATGGACGTTAACTGGTTCCTAACCTAACTAAACCGTAACAAAAAAAAATCATAATGGAGTAGAGAAATATAAACATCAATTGTGTATTTGAGAATATTAAAGAATTCCTGCTACAATTTTCAGTGTGATAACAGTATTGTGGTTGTGTTTTCTAAAGCAGTCCCTATTGGGATGCCTGGGTGCCTCAGGTGGTTAAGCATCCGCTTTTGATTTTGGCTCAGGTCATGATCTCACACTTGATGAGATCGAGCCCCGTTTCAGGCTCTGTGCTGACAGTGTGGAACTTGCTTGGGATTCTATCTGCCCCTCCCACACTTGCATGTCTGTGTGTGTGTGTACTCTCTCTCTCTCTCAAAATAAATAAATAAACATGAAAAATAAAAGTGTCCCCCTATCTTTCAGAGATATATACATGAATATTTACAGACAAGATTTACAGATTTCAGGAATTTGATTAAAAAAATAACTATGTGTGTATGTGTGGAAATATACATGAAATACGATTGCTCAAGAGTTTATAAATATTGAATTTGTAGATAGGTACCTGAAGGTTCATTGTACTATTCTTTTTTTTTTTTAAAATGTTTTATTTATATCTAGGAGAGAGAGAGAGAGACAGCGTGAGCAGGGGAGGTTCAGAGAGAGAGGGAGTCACAGACTGAAACAGGCTCCAGGCTCTGAGCTGGCAGTCAGCACAGAGCCCGACGCAGGGCCTGAACCCACGAACCGCGAGATCATGACCTAAGCGAAAGTCGGACGCTTAACCGACTAAGCCACCCAGGCGCCCCTCATTGTACTATTCTTTATAATTTTATATATGTTTGAAATTTTCCATAACAAACATTTTAAAACTGAAAAAAGGAAAAAGTCTTTAGTTTTTTTAATAAAGGAAAAATTATTCTGAGTCATTACTATTAATAATAATATCTGACATTCACAGAGTGCTTTAGATAAATTATCTCATTTACTCTTTAAGACAGCCCTGTGAGGTAGGACATTGATAATAAACATTTAACAGATAATAATGTATTCTCAGTCTGTAACCTCAAGCAGTCTGGCTTGCTGAGGAGATAGATGCCTAAACCAGACAGTTCCCTCCTGAAAATTGTTGTCCAGACTGGATGAGCACCACCCTCACAAATGTGTGTTAACGAGGTAGTCACCATCTAGGTGTACCACAGGTTCACGGCGTCCACCTTGATTGTCACTAGTGACTTGAAAGAGTAGGTGAGCTGGTGAAACGCTCATACACCAGCTCTGTGACTTTGGGCAAGTGACTTTCTTTATCTGAGCTTCAATTTCCTCAAAATTTCCTGTAAAAAATTACTATTTCTGGGGGCACCTGGGTGGCTCAGTCGATTAAGCATCCCACTCTCGGTTTGGCTCAGGTCATGAAACCCCAGCTTGTGAGTTCAAGCCCCACGTTGGGCTTCAGACTGACAGTGCAGAGGCTGCTTGGGATTCTCCCTCCCTCCTCCTCTCTCAGCCCTTCACCCACACATGTGTGCATACTCTCTCTCTGTCTCTCTCTCTTTCTCAAAATAAATAAACTTAAAAAAAATTACTGTTTCAATACCTGTTTCACTAGGTGGTTGTAATAATGTGTGATCTCAAAACTGAGATCTTTGAAGGGATCAAATGAGGAAGCCCAATGTCTTCGTGCTTGGTGCAGAATGAGTGCTTACTATTGGGTCCTCCTTGGCTGCTCCCTTCCTGACTTCTGCCTTCCTCTCGTCCTCCTTTCCAATTAGAAGTGGTCTCCTGGGCCACGCAGCTCTCTCTGTTTAGAGAATGGTTGTGGTGAGTGAATTAACAGTGCAGGGGGGAGCCCAGGTGGCTGAGTCAGTTAAGCGTCCGACTTCGGCTCAGGTCATGATCTCACACTGTGAGTTCGAGCCCCGAGTCGGGCTCTGTGCTGACAGCTCAGAGCCTGGAGCCTGCTTCGGATTCTGTGTCTCCCTCTCTCTCTGACCCTTCCTTGCTTGTGCTCTGTCTCTTTCTCTCTCAAAAATAAATAAACATTAAAAAAATTATTTTTTAAAACAGTGGAGGTAAAATCACCTAAGATGTCTTTGCTCTGTGCTGTGCCCAAGTCTCTTGAAGGCCTTCAGTGGTTCAAGTTATGGGGTTTCGTGGTATTCACTCTTCATTTTGTTTTCATTACTTTGCCAAGTCAGTAATCTACAGTCTGAAAATACTAAAACAATTATGGTTAAAGTGGAAGTCCCAGATGAGAACGCAGTATGAGAAGAGGCAAAAATTTGCTCGAATGAGGTAGACAAATACTGAATGAGCTAGTCAGATGTCTTTATGGAAGAGCAATGGAAAGTTGAAGAAGGCTTCTAGTGAACCAAAAGTGGGCAAAAGTAGATCTCAGAAATGAGGAATAGGTGCTTCATGTTCACAGTGGTAACCTGGACTCAAGGACGAGTGCATTTTACAAACCATCTGGAACATGAAGCAGCAGGAATCGCTAGGAGGCAGGGACATTATGGACTCATCAAGAATAAGCACCCCAGATTAGGCTTATTTCCTTTATGAGGTTACCAGACTAGCTCATGGGGGCAGTGATGGACATTGACCCCATTAGGATGTCTCTGTCTCTTGTAACACGCTCTCTCAATTGATTCATACGGACAGTGCGTGGTAACATTCACAGCCTCTTGAATATCCTGCCAAAAGAAGGTCTGCTCTGCTCTGGGTACCAGCACTTCAGAGAGATGCTGCTGCTGAAGATGACATAAAGGTCTGGGAATTATAATTCACAAAGTAGTTGAATGGGTCACAGATGTTTATCTTGAACAATCCTGGTCGGATGGATGAACATTTGAATTCGGGGAGAAGAAGAGAGAAGAGAAGCTTCCGTTTGTGTAATTTTGGGGAATTGCTACCATAAGACCTCGCGGCAAAAGTGAAGAGCATGGAATAAAATATTTGTAAAAAAAAATAAAAATAAAAAAAATAAATATTTAGTTATTTTATAAAAAAAAAAAGAGCACGGGTAGAGTTCTGGGAAACTGAGGTCACCAGTGGTCCAGTCAGAAGCGACCTTTCTTGAGGGTCCAGCGGCCATGCACGTGGAGGGGAGGGATGCTGAGGAGGGGGTAAAGACGATAGTATTGCTGAGCAAGTTAATGTAGAAGACAGGCTGAAGAGAATTTTTTTTTTTTTTTAATTTCACCCAATTGAATAGGAGTATGATCTATCCTTCTAAATCTACTCCTCTGGGGATATTTTTGCCTTATCATTTTATTGCTATTTATAAGACATTTGAGGATAGGGACCCTGCTTTATTCATCTTTGTATCTCTATTGTCCTGGGTTGATTGTTAGTGAGTATTGATTTAAATGAGTCCTTTGTAAAACAGCATTAATAGAGCTTAATGCATTACATAAAAACGTTAACCCTGGCTGCATGTAGCTTTTATTACTTTTTAATCTTAGAGATAAGATTTTACTTTTAGTACTATTTTCACTTGTCTTTACATAGTCATTAGTTTTTCAAAAGTATAGCGTGCTTAGACTGTTGTGTTGTTTTGTTTAGAGGAGGGTTTTGAGAAGAAAATGATCAAAGGAGAAATGCTTGGATTTCAGAAAACATTTCTCTCCTTGAGGGCACTTCTGGCCTCTTCTGATTTAATCATGACAGACCAGGTATTCGTTTTCTGGAGAGCAAAAGTTCCTTATCCTTTTAACACCCCAGTCATCAGGTTGAAGATCCTCCTCCAACTTACTTGAATTTAATGAGTGATTACTTAGTATTATATTCTCCTCACAGTAACTCTTCAGAAAAGATTTATCCCAGTAATCAAGTCTGGTTTGGGGGAACCTTTGAAATGGGGTCTGCCATGGGATGGGGGAAAAGGTACTCCTTACTCGAGACCCATCTCCTTGCACAGGCAGGGTGGAAGGGGGGGTGGTGGGATACATATACATCCATGTTCAAGAGCACAGAGAGTTTGGATTAGAACCAGACTCTACCACTGACTAGCTATACGACCTTGGACAAATTATTTGAACTGTCCGAGTCTCAGTTTCCTCACCTGTACAATGGAAATAGTAACAGAACCTACTCATATGGCTGTCGATGATGCCTGAATGACTCATTACACTTAATACACACTTGGAGTGGTGCGCAGGGGTGTACGTTCTATGTAAGTGTTTATCACTGTCATTCGCAAGACCTCTCACGTAGAGAAAGTTTCCTTTGGAAAATAATAAGGAAAGGCTAATCCCCCTCCTTCACCTCTGTGTTCCCTCTTCTGGTTTCACAGTGACATCATAGCTTGTTTGACTTGAAAAAAAAAAAAAAAAAAAGAAATTGTAGATAAAAAAGGGAAGGAAGAAATGAAAGAAAGGAAGGAAAGAGATGACAGATGATATCCTGCTGCTTTTCATCTCTACCGGGAGATGAAGTCCATAGAGCATCAATAGACAACAGTTCCCTGGAAAAACAAATTCCAGAGTTTGTATAACCAGCCATTGATTCATTAATATAAATTTCTTATTTGAAGCATCTAGCCAAGTATAGGGCCCGGATAAGCAGTAGTTTGATCCAGCAGTGCAATTAAGTCGATGGATGGCTACTAAGCGACTCTCCATGTATTGACTATTGTTGATTTAAAGCTAAGGCCCTTCTATCTGTCTCAGCTGCATTTTAGTTAATGACATTTAATGATATTTTCATGCTAATAACCTCCACTTGCTGACATCCTGGGTTGCATCTCTTTGGCTTCTTTATTATAATTTCCTTGAAAACCAAGTTTTGTTGTTGTTGTTTTTGTTTTGTTTTGTCTTTTTTTTTTAACCAAATCATGTGCCAGTGAATAATTTATATTGATATAAATAACACCATAAATGTGTGGAAGAATCTTACTGGGGATGAAGAAGCTTTATGGCATATCATACATTTTTAGTAATAGAGGTTGAATGAATAAATGAGTATGAGTATATTTCAGAATATATTTCAGTTTATATCAACCTTCTTAATAGGATGGGTATAAAGTGTATGATAGCCACTAATAACAAAAAAGCCAGAGGCACCTTGAACTGTGTTCAAACGAATCCATTGACCCTGAAAATGAAAGGTGGAAAAGAGTTACAAGAGCATCTTGGCATGATCCTCATAGTCATTTGCCACAATTAATGTAGGAGAAATCATGACCCCCACATGGAAGAAAGTGATTTTTCTGTCACGTTACTAAATCTCTGTGTGTGTGTGTGTGTGTGTTTCTAGATGTAGCAACAGCAATTAAATCAGAGTTTTCTTAACATAAAACCTTATTGTCATCACTATATGAATGTTGTCATTCAGGCTTCTGATTCATTTATTTTCTTTCCTCTTTCTTATTCCTAAACTTTGCATTGCACTTCGTATTTCTCACCAGACAGGAACTGTTTCATTATATGGTGTAAAATAAAATACATCAGGATTTTTGGCGCACAAGGGTGCTTTCGCGTCAGAGGAGACATACAATTTTGTATTTGTCTTAGTCAGTTTGAACTGCTGTAACAAAATACCACAAGCGGAGTGGTTTCTAAACGGCAGAAATTTATCTCTCACAGTTCTTGAGGCTGGGAAGTAAATCCAAGATCAAGGTGCTGGCAGGTTCAGTGTCCGATAAGAGCCAATTTGCTGGTTCATAGCATCTTTTCTCTTCCTCACATGGTGGGAAGGGGCTCGGGATCTTTCTGGGGTCTCTTGTCAGAACACTCATCTCATTCATGAGGGCTCCGCCCTCTTGGCCTAATCACCTCCCTCCCTAAAGCCCCGCCTCCTAATACCATTACCTTGGAGGTTAGGGTTTTGGGGAAACAGACCACAGCAGTATTCAACAGAATTAGTAGAAAACACAGTCTGTATTTTTTTAGATTTTATGTTTGAACATGTGGAAGAGTAGGTTTTTTTCCTAAGCAAAATGATTGCTGTGAGACAGTGGTAAGTCTCCCATGCATATGTGTCGATTGCATATGCAATCTCATTTAAATAATAGTAATTAAGAATGTACATGTTTGTTGGATAAATGCACTACAAGACTAAACATGTTTTAAAAACAATTTATTTCACGTATTGCTTCTGTATTCCCAGTCTGGGTTTTTATATTGTCCATTTATCCTTGTAATTTCTTTTCGTCTTTTCTTGTTTGTTCGTTTGTTTATTTATGTATGTTCCAGTGATCTGTGTCTCCTGACTTCCTCTTCCTCTCAGAGTAAACTTTCAGGGACCCATTACTCCTCTGACTTCATCTACTGTTACCTTTTCTCTTGCTCACTTTGCTTTGGACCCAGTACTTACACTTTGGGGTGGTCACAATGACAGAGAAGAGGAGAGAGTTGCTAACATATGAATGGCTAAATCCCACTTGACTTCCAGCCCTGGTAGCAATGAATTTCCTGGTGGAAATTATCAGACCATCAAAGAAGGTCTGATAATTTACATTTCTGACAAAGTTTCAGTTTGCTGCTGCTGGGTGGAGGACCAACTCATTGACTTCTTTTTGTTCCTAGAACACAGCAGGCTCGTCCCCACCTCAGGGCCTTTGCACTTGCTGTTTCCTCTGCTTGCAAAGCTCTTTTTCTGATCCTCTTCAGTTATTTCCTTAAATGTTGTTTTCTTAAGAGAGCTTTCTTGGATTTCAAATTATAACTTCCTCTTTACCCACAGGACTTACTCTTTTTTTTTTTTCACTTATATTTTACCCATCTGGCATGTTATACACCTTATTTATACTTCCAGTGTTTTTATTTATTTATTTTTTTCCTCTGTCTCCTTACCGGAATGTAAGTGCCTAAGGTGTAGGGATTGTCTATATTTAGTTCATACGTTTCCTGTTGTATCCTCAAGACCAGAAGTGGTTTCTGGTCCAAGCAACCTCAAAAGATGCTTGCTGAATGAATGAATGAATGACCGATCAAAATTAACTAAGAGTTTATAACAGGATTCCAAAAGAATTACTAAAACCACCAAAAAATGGTGTGGTCAGTGATGGTTATAATTAATGCAATGCTGAAGGCTTATACCCCCAAGGAGTTTAAAGAAAATCTTTGATTTTTAGGAGCTTATCTCCTGAAAGACATGAGATTATTAACCCCCATAAAGAAACTGATCAAACCACATACCACTAAACGTGTGGCTGAGGCCTGGCCCCATATTGGCTGCAAAATAATTGAGGTCCCTCTTGGGAGAAGGTAACTCTCTCTTTGTCAAGAACTTCCTTTTTGGTTATATTTGGATTAAGGATAATACTTTTACAAATGGCCATTTTATTCCAGAAAAGATCCACACTGACTGACAGTAAATAGAAAATACATGTAATAAATAGAGTAGGTTTCAGAAATAATTTTACAAAAATCTAGTAATAGAAGATAGTAATAAATATTAATAGACACCATCTTTTCGTACTAAATATCAATCGACTAGATTTTGCTGTCACTTTATATCGTCACTCTACATCCTTTACTCTGTATTCTCAGTTTCTGCTGCAACAGAATAAAATGTATTTGTAGTGAAACAATTTTTTTATTTTTATTTCTGTGAATGAAAGTTCCTTGTTCTTGAAGATGTAGATTTAAAATTCTGTCAGCAGTACCTCTTTTCTAGTAAGTGCATAAACCAGCTCATTACGTCTGACTTTTAAAGTAAATTGGTGCCTTCATGGGGCGCCTTGGTGGCTCCGTCAGTTAAGTGTCCGACTTTGACTCAGGTCATGATCTCACAGTTGGTGGGTTTGAGCCCCGCGTCGGGCTCTGTGCTGACAGCTCAGAGCCTGGAGCCTGCTTCTGATTCTGTGTCTCCCTCTCTCTCTTACCCTCCCCTACTCACACTGTCTCTCTCTCTCTCTCAGAAATAAATAAAACATTAAAAACTAAAAAAAAATAAATTAGTGCCTTCATAAAAACAAGTAAGAGTGAGGTACCAAGCCTCAAATAATGTGGTCATGTTTCATTGTGATATTAGTTCTGAATATTTTTAGGTATTTTTTTTTTTAGCTCTTGAAGTTTAAGCCTAATAATATGGATTTTTATCCATGAATTATATACTTATGAAATTTTCAGTATATTGCCATGATGGAAATTTTTTGGAAAGCAGGAAGAGATGTTAATTATTCCGTCATCATTTGTAGTAATCTCCCTCAAATCCTTCTCTGGAATAGATAGAGAGATTTTTTGAGCCTTGCAAGTAATAATTATAGTATCGAAAAAATGACAGCTTGTGTGTGCTAACTGTGAGCTGTGTACTTTTATTGGAAACATGCAAATTAGGGCTTATGGAAGGCTGCATAATAATAGCCTCTAATTATGTCATATTTCCCTGAAATTATATCATATTTGCATATACTGGCCCTGATGATGACACCGTGGAGTGTCCTCTGATGACATACTGGTGGGGTCTGACCTCGTGACAAGCTCAGTTAAGGTGGGAATGAACACAGGAAGCAGTAGCAGCTGAGAGGCATCAGCACTTATGCATTTCCCGAAAGAAATATGCGAAGAGGCAATTTGAAGCATGTTGGAATTTGTTTGGAATCCAGATTTCTGCTTTTAGTGCTACTTACTATGTACTTAAGGAGCGCTCAGACAATTGGAAGCAATTTGTAGGTTAGTGCATTTATTTTTTGCCTTACTGCCCTATAGCAGTAAACTGTCAGAATATAACAAAATTGGAATGTGATGCTTGTTTCATTTGATTTTTACAGTGAGTATGACCGGTTTAACTTTGAAAAAGAAACATAGCAGTCGCCACATTTGCTCATGGATTTACACTGTTATCGGTGTTGGTTCTGACATTCAAAAAGTCACTGCTTCGTTCCTTTGCTGCAGCATGATTTAAACATGCGTAGATAGGGAAATGTGTTCAGGGAAGGCAAGCCTGCTCTGGAAATTGACCTGGACCTAGCACGGTGCTTATCATCCCCTAAGCATACATTGAATGGGAAATCAACACACACACACACACACACACACACACACACACACACACACCCCTATCCACCTACCGATCTATATTTACAGTTGCTTTGCTCTCATTAGTACAAAACTCTCAATGTTTAAGAGTCTAGCTGAGGAGTGCAAAACCAGTCTTTGGTATAGAAACATTAATATGTGGCAATCATAATCACTGGTACTCTAAATTTTGATACTTTTTTCCCCTAGTAAGTGGGAAAAGGCAGACAATTGCTTCTCCAACATGGAATGAATTTTCTGTTAAACAAACAAAAGTCAAAGCATGTCTTCGAAATGCAGTACATCACTGTCACCCCCCCTCCGTCATAGAGACCTGCATGGATCAGTGGCTTTTCGGCATGTGCTTTCCCACCTCTAATATCAGTTCCAAGCAAATCCGATGTTGGGGATAGAACTTCACCTAGAGGAGCTTAAGATCATGGTGTCAGCAGCCTCACTGAATGGGGGTGGTATGCATAACACCCATTTTTCCGGGAGTTGTAGGGAGCTATCAAAAGACATGCAATGCTTCAGAGTTGATAATGAAAGTATAGAAATGGGGCTAATATAAATATATTTAACTAAAATATAAATTATATTTCTGGAAGTTCTGTAACCTTTTTTTTTACCCTCCCCAATGAATGCTTCAAGGCAGTCTTCTTAAGTAGATAATACAGATTTGTCTAATAACGGAACCATTTATCAAGACAGTTTTGGAACCTGTGTCACATTTTCGAGCTTTATCAAGTGAGGATAATGTACGTCATTTACCAGAATTTTGGAAAAAAATAAATATCATTTGGAGTCATATCTGGTGAATAAGATTTGCAATCAGAGAGGTTAACATCAAGTTTGGATAAAACAAAAACCATTTTGAGCCAAAGAATGTCTGTAATGAAGAAGATAATCACTGGTCTTGGGCATGTATTTGCATCATAGAGAATTCTTTAAGCGTTGGCGTAGGTTTGTTGTTTTTTTTTTTTTTTTTACACTTTGACACCTTAAAACTGACTTGAGCTGTATATATACAGAAATCAGGACTTGATGTTTCAACAAAAACAGATAGCAAGAAAGAAATCTTGGTGCTCAATTATAATTTTGATATATGAGCTTCTTGGATCCTGAGGATTTGGGAGTTTCCAATAAATCCATCAAAACATTTTATATCTAGGTTATATTTTTTAAATATTTAAAAAGTTTTTAAAGTGAGATTTAGCCTACTCTTTCTGAAGATGAGCAGAAATGACCTATCTTAATTTTTGTTGTTGTTTGTCAGCCAAATTACACAGCATAATCTTTCCACAAACTTTTCTCATAATTCCTTTCAAAGCAAGCTAAATTAGTTTTAATTCTGCCATTTAGGGGTCATCTGATTTTGGTCTTTATTTTCTTGCCTGTAAAAGGAGAGGCCTGGACCAAATGAACATTATTATCCTTTCCAGTCCTAATATTGTATCATTATCTGTTCTTTGCTTCAGTATAGTCCCTTAGTTACCGTTTGTGTCATAGTTAAATTAATGGAATCTTTGACATTTTTAACATTTTTATGAATGAATCCCAGAGGCGGACCAAAGAATCATTTCATAAACTTTTCGGTAGACTTTGTAAAAAGTTTGTTGGCATTACAGTTGTGATTCTAAATATTCTTTCTTTCCTAAAAGCTTACTTTGGCATGTCAGCTGGGCACGTTGAAGATTTATCACACAGAACTCAACATTAGTTTTTGCTTTAAGTGATCGCCCCTTTTTGTTCTGACATAAAGCAATATTCACTGCAGCTGTTAGCACATGACAGTTGACTGGCTGCACTTGGAGATGCCGCTGCTGCTCGTTGAAACATGTTGCCATATATTCTTGCAGCAGTATGATTGCTCTTCTGTTTTCATAAGCTTTTCAAGAAGAAAATTAGTCTCATTTCTTTACAGAGACACTTTGCATAAACATGCAGCCATCATTTATCTACAAATCATATAAAGTGAAATGTAATCAATTACGGTTGTATCTAAGTATTCAGGGTGCTACTATGGGGGTGTCCTTGCTGCCAGTGGCTGAGGTTGAGAGCATTATATCAGGGACCCTCATTCATTTGCAGCTGGGATTCCTTCATGTAAGAATACACTGACATGTTTTTATGGGTATAAATACTCGCAGATGTCCCCATTTTCTCTGAGTAGTTTGGATGCCATTTTGAAACTGGTTAAAACCCCTCCCCACTGCTATTTGGTTAAGGGACAGAATTATGTTCCATATAAACTAACACTAGTGTAATCCAAAAATCATTTATAAATTTGGCATCAGTTCTGGGACTTGGGTTTTCTGCTGTTGTTTGTATCAGACCAAGAGATTCTGTTTGAGAGTCGTTGATGCCTATGGATGTATCTTTGAAGAAGTGGTACTTGAATGCAGGGAGAAGAATTGCCTCCCCTTAGAAGAAATTGGTTGTCAGAATTGGACACTTTTGAGTCCTCAGAAGTTTTGAGGAATTTCATTTCCCTGCTTATGATCGGGAAATTTGGGAAACTCAATTTTTTCGGTAAAATCAAGTAGGTAAATGGTCTTCCCCTTTCAAGCCCCAGTATTTTTCTCCATAGGGAATGACTTCCTTAACTTGGTGAATGCTAACCTTTAAAAAAAAAAATGACCAAACCAAGCAACATTAAAATACCTGTGGGTTTTTCATTTGACTGAATGAAATCCTAACTAAATTATTAGTTTAGACACTGTTTGACAGTCTACGATTTGTTGTTTAGTCGAGGAGAAATTGTATGCCCCACTGCACCATGGCAGCCTGGATATACAGACTTTGAGTTTTGCCGGGTGACAGAATGGGGTAACAGAGCTATAATTTATAGTCACTAATATGAAGATGTTATATCAATTACGTAAGAAAAACACCCTCCTGGATTTATATCCTTTAGTTATTAAAAAGTGGCAGCTATCTTAAATTAGTTATAGAAAATAAAGAATATAGCAACAGAAATTAATCACTGTCATGATCCATACACAGACGCTGAGTTGCAGTGTTCTGCAAAACATTTGTTTGGAAAAAGGAAAATTGCTATTATGGTCACCTTAATAGAAACAGACAATCAAACAAATCTTAATTTAAAAGATTTCATGCAGTCATAAATCATAATGGCAGTAAGATTTAAGGCACAAAAAGCAACTTCATAAAGAAGTGAGGCATGCCAGGGAAAGCCAGGAGCTAAGCCTGTTGCCCCTCCGGATAGCTGTGTTGCAATTGTTCTGATATTTCCGCCCCAAACCTAGACTGCTCATTTTGCAGTAAAACGCACCCATCTTCTGCTCTGTTTTTCTCCCGTTGCCTTTTCTAATCTCTTCGAATCCATTCTCCATCCAGCAACTGGAAGAATAGCCTTGAAATGTGAATGGAGTCACTGCAGCGTTCTCCACCAAAGCCCATTAGTGCCATCAAGTTGCAGTTAGGATTATGTCCAACACCTTAAAGTGACTCGACCTCACCTCCTGCCCTCTTCCTCCAGCATGCTGGCCCACCTTTCAGTTCCTCGGGTATTCCTTCCCTCCTCCTAGAGTACTCAGAGGAAGAAGGCTATACTATGCTTGTTCTGCATTTGGTTTAACTCATTATTTCCAGTACCTCTAATGCCACTTAACCTGAGTCACATAACAGAAACAAACAGCAACAGCAAAAACATTAAGAGAAGAAAGAGGTAAGGACTAAGGCAATGAAATCAGAATCAGGTATTTAAAAGTGCTGCACACAAGTTGTATTGCTGATTGTCATGTTAGCTGAATGGTGTGTTCTGTTTATATATGGTGACATTTATGACTACCTTAACTGGTATTTTGTGGTTGAGCACAAATGTTTGCGTGCCTGTGAGTGATAGATGTCCCATTATGGGGTGTTATTTGGGAGCCGCAGTGTCCTCCTGGAACGCAAAATAAGCATCAGCATAAGCGAGATTTTCTTCGTTATTGTATTGCTTTACCATCTGTCCACCTATCTTTCTCAGGCTTCTATAAATAGGCTTCAGACTGGCCAGTGTCACCAAGCATCCAACTCTTACAGATGGAGCCTAGCATAGCCAACTGGATTGCAGCTGTGTCTCAGTATAGGCCAGGACATACTCTTTTTGGCCAGTAACTCTTGTTTGGTTTCAGCAATGGTCTGATAGCATTAATATATCAAAAGAAGGCGCTGTTCACTTTGTAGGCAAGGTGTATTTGTATGTCGGTCTGTTTTATAATTTTTTACCAAAGATGTAAACTGCCAACTCTCAGAATGAACAACTCTTTCTCAAAGTCTAGTTCCCAAGGCAGGAGTAATGGAGGAATTATCTTTACTCGATGGGATGTCAGCATTTGGCAATGTATTTTCAAAATGGAGTATCCAGTGTATTCTCTATGGATTATTTCCAAGAATGATCTTTCTTTAGGACCAAAGCACAAATGGAGTTTGGAAAAACACACTTAAAATGCAATTTCACTTTTATTTTTGAATACCATACAATATATGTAGATTCTCAAAGCATCCGTCTTCTTG
Source organism: Crocuta crocuta (assembly GCF_008692635.1). Classification (NCBI taxonomy): domain Eukaryota; kingdom Metazoa; phylum Chordata; class Mammalia; order Carnivora; family Hyaenidae; genus Crocuta; species Crocuta crocuta. The sequence continues at coordinate 4,934,689 of NW_027532015.1, read as the reverse complement.
AATGGAGTACAAACTCACGGAAAATCGATTTCTGTTCTCTTTCCTATGAATGCATTAGGTCAAATATAGCTCAAAATTGGAGAATAATAAACGGGGCTATATCTAATCTTTCTGCATGGCTCGATTACAAATGACATAGTCCAGCTTTTCAGGTAAATACACAGAATTAGAAAATGGAACTAGATGTGTAGCTAAATAGATTAATGGCTCGTTTTTCACATCCGAGGCCAGAAAGTAATGACTCAGATGTAGCTTAGCTTTGCTTGGTAACTAATGAGCATATTGATAAAAATGGTGACTCATTTAAATGACAGGTCTCTCTTCCATCACAATCTGTCTAGTTGTGGTGGACAGTTAAGGTATAAGTTTGTATGTCTCTTAATAATAGCTTTATATGAAAGCCCACCATAGCTAATACTGCCATAGCAATCCAAAAGCCTAAAGAATTTGTTCTGTGTGTTTTGTTTTCTGGTTTTTGTGGGGTTTTTTGTTTGTTTTTAACTGTCTTGGAAAAAGACACCATATTATGTAATGCAGTAACTTTTTAAAAAAACATGACATGAAAGGAATTAACAAATTTAGGAAATCTACTTGAGGTGGAGTCTGGTTTTGGCTCTCTAGAGCAGAGAGATGCCATTTTAAGTACCTTATAGGTTACTTAGTACAGCATGTCTCTCGTGGCATTGCACTGAATTGCGGATAGGAACACAGGCAAAGAAGGGAGTTAATTTTTACAATATTATGTTGAATATAAATGATTGTTTCTCACTGTTTACAAAATCACATGCATGTAGGTAAATGAGGAAATACACACACACACACACACACGTATGCCAATATTTGGAATGATTTGTGAATATTGGTCATTGCCCAAACTCCTGTATTTGCTTTGCTAAACTTTTATGAATCTATAGCCTGCAGAATTTCTATAGTGTTCTGTTGACTTCTATTAAATCAGAATAAGTGGGATTTTTTTTTTTTAAATAGGCAGAGACACATTTACCTCTCTGGGAAGGGAAGGAGATAATTTGAAATATAACTTAATAAAGTACAAAAATAATATTTACTCCACCTGCAGGAAAAATGTAAAATATGTTTAAACCCCTTTAGCAGTTTACATTAAACAATCCTAATTAAAAATAATTTCTTAATTACATAAATAAAATCCTTTAGAAGTTTTATTGTACCTTTGTGGGAAGTAAATTTCTGTAAAAAATAATCTTTGGTACAAGTTTTTAACGTAATTTCAACCTTAGTGTTTCCTATTTCCACAAAATACTCAAATGATGATATATACCCTAGAAGGCCTAAAGCATATTATTGCGTGTTACATAACTATTTTATTAACTTTTTAAATGTAGTGAACTTGCTTATTAGAAATGGGTGGTAAGAGATGAGATAGATTATCATTTATTACTCTTTGAAATCTAGAAATGAGCATTTCATGGCCCAAATAGGACATTACTAGAAAAAGTTAAATAATAAACCTGCGTGTTTAATACAAAATATGTTTTTTGATTAGGTGAACTAGAACAGCTCTTACAACATTTTACAATGCAGGATGGAATTCCCTCTATAAAAAAATTCCCTCAGGGTGCCTGGGTGGCTAGGTCAGTTAAGCATCCGACTTTGGCTCAGGTCATGATCTCACGGTTCATGGGTTTGAGCCCTGCGTCGGGCTCTGTGCTGACAGCCAGCTCAGAGCCTGGAGCCTGTCTTCGGATTCTGTGTCTCCCTCTCTCTCTGACCCTCTCCTGCTCATGCTCACGTGCTCTCGCTCTCTCTCTCAGAAATAAATTTTTAAAAACATTAAAAAATAAAAATAATCTCCTATATTTAATTGTAATATAGCTATTATAATGTTTATATTACAAAATTTTGAGTACTTTCTTCCAGAGAATAATTGTTACAAATATGTTAGATTCTATACAACTGTTTATATCAAACTAATCACAGCTTTAAGTGGTTTTTGTGAATTGCTTAGTACTAAAGTAACTTTTTTTGTTTTTACATTTTTAACAGGAAATTCCATTTACAGTATGAATTTGGGATGCCAAGTGTGTACCCATTTCAATTGCTGGAATTGGTGTTCTAATCTCTCAAGATCTGTAATTTGTAGCTGCAATACAATATTCAGGTTTTTGCCTGCTAAGAACTCATGGATTCTGTGATAATTTATACCCTTTAATTTCATTTTTGATGATATCAAATGAATAATAGTGGGAAAACCAGTTCTTTCATCCTTTTATGTTATAATGTTGTGTGTAAGTAGTATGGTTTCCTTAATTAAATGTTCCTAATTGAAAAAAAATTAAAAATCACAAATCCATAAGCTCTTAGTATAGTGGGGCCTTAGAGGTAATGCAGTTCAACCAAGTGAATAGTTGAGATCCCTGAGTCCCAGTGAGATTAAATGCTTTGCCTCATACAGTGGCAGAACCAGAACTAGAACTTGGGACTCTATGTCTGGTGTACTTATTTACCAGCTCTCCCATATCAGTCAAATATTTAGTTAGTAGTGCATGTAAAATATTGACGTTTTGGTAATAGTATGGGTACTGTAAAATAGAAGCTTTCTCCTATGTCAGGGAGTTTGGCCTATAACCGATGAGTTTACAAACTAGGCAAATAGTATTTATTGGTAGAATCTAATAACTTTTATAGAATACTGATATTAGCATCATCTGAATTTTTGCTTACTTTTGAACACAAAACAAACAAACAAAAAGATACATAAACATGCATCAGTGCCATGCCAAGCCATATTGGAATTTGACACAAAAATGAAAATAAGTGATCTAGATTGCCCTTATTTAAAATTTTGACATTTTTCTCACTATGGATTTCTTTTTCATTAGCTAAATCTGTACTTTAGTCGCATTTCTTTAGTTTTTACCTACTATCTTCTTTCTGTTCCAGGATCCTGTCTAGGATTCATTACCTTTAGTTGTTGTACCACATAGATTTTTTTTTTTTGCATTAATATTGATTTTTAAAATATTATAGTAAAATATTGCTTAATCATGATTAGTGAGATTTGGGGCATCCATTTAGATTTTCACCTGAAATGAGTGCTTTACTCACGTCCACCTTGGTGTACACACACACACACACACACACACACACACACACACACACTTTGTTTGTGAAAGGCGTTTGACTACTGTTGTCTAAAAGAGAGACCCGTATATCCCAACTGTGCAGATTGCTGAAGTGTGAGAAAATGTGATTCTTGTATACAATGCAAACGAGGAGCATATGTCATAAATAACTCAGGTATGTTTACTGGTATTTATGGATGAAGCTGCAAATTTCTGATTGTAAATATCCCAAGTTCCATAGTTATACGTGTTCTCTGAGCTCTCAGATCAGGCTTCATACTGGGGTAATAAAATGAAGACATAAACCTGACAAGCCAGAAGCCGGAGATGGGTCTGCCCTTAATCACAGCGTGTGTAGTAACATTCCATTTTTACTTTTAAGATTATTCTTGAATTCTTATATAATAAATAAAGATGAAGTTTGCATTTAATCTTCTCCAAAATATCTCATCATTTTGCAACTTAAATGCAGGATAATTATTTTCACCAGATGTTATTTACTGAAATAATTTCTGGGCCAAACGAGAACATTTAGCACTCAGTGTAATGTTTTGATGTTCTCTCATGCCCCAATGCATTTGGACTTATTACCAAATCATTACTACAGGCTGGAAGTTTCAATAATTTATAGAAGTCATTACGCCTGGCAGAGCAGTAACTCTACCAGAAATGACTTAAATGTCCCGCACACATCCCATATTCTTTGGTCTCTTCGTTTAAATTTCTCTCTCACCCATTTTTTTATATATAAAATCATAGAGCAAATATTTCGAGCAGAATTTCAAAAGAAAGGCTCTATTTTATCACATGGCCTAATATCTTATTTTCTGTTTACACATCTTGTGCATGATACAATTTAATCATGTAACCATGTCCATTCAGTTATTTGCTGATTGCCTTCGATGTTGAGATAGGGCTTTTGCCGTCTCTTTGGATGCCTAATGATTTGAAATCATCATTCTGATTGTTGCTCCCAAGGAGAGTACAGAACGATAGCATTTCTGGTTTAGAATCTATAGCCCTATAGATCAGCATGATAGAAGCAACATATGTCTACATTCTTTGTCTAAGCTTGAGGGCTGGGTGCAAAACATACAATGAATATTTTGGGCTACATATTTTACCTTACAATGTGGCTTTGTAAAGAAAGGTATTTCAGAACACATTAAAAAAAAATGTATTGAGTCACTGTAAAAAAGCTGTGACTTTATTCCTTTGAAAACTTGTTTTTCTTTCTTCTTTTTGTATCTTTAAAGTGCAAACTCCTTTGTTGACTTTGCACGTTGAGTGAACCATTTTCTTAAAGTTTACTGAAAGAAGACTCCAATGGGGAGGGTAAATTCTTCTGTTGAAACCACTCTTTATCACAAGGCTTGTGAAATGATAAATACATATTTGGAAAGAAGACATTACAGGGCTACTACTTAAAAATGACAATATGTCACCCATGTAGTTTCTCCTCCCCCCAAACCCAGCTACCGTGCACCAGGGGAACCCCAAGAGATACTAATCCCCGGACAAAGAGTGCCAGAGAGAAGGCAACACTGGAAAAATATTTTACCATTTTTGGAGCAGAAAAGATAGACGCTAATTAACTTATCAGAGCAGAAGAAATGCCTTCCTAGCCTGTACAGGACAATATCACCAAGACATTAGTTGCCATGTTCCTTGGAACCCCATCTAGGGATACCAGGTACTTCCAAAGGGCTGAGCTGAGCTTTTGGCTGAAAAGAGTGGTGTTGGTAGAAAGATTGACACACAGCAGATGGAGGTCAGATCATCTCCCCAACTTCTCCTCCTTGGAGGATGCATGAGCTCTTTACTCTGGAGAAACTTAGGGGCACAAGTTGAAGGTTGAAGTTAGTCCCAAGGGTAAATAAAAATGCCTCAACTGTAAATAGCTTTTTAAAAATCAAGGATCATCCAATATTTTAGGAAATCCTGAAATTGAGAAGATACGTAAATTCTGGAGGAAACCTTATTTTGCAGTGAACAGAAGAAAGCATAAAAACTCTAGGATCCACAGATATTTGAAAACTATATCCATAAAATAAGAATAGGAAGCTCTGAAAAAAGAAACAGAGGCCAATAAAGTGTTTCAAAATTTAAAATCTAGTAAAGAAAACCAGATTGGAACATAATGAACTCTTCCAGAAAGTAGGAAAAAAGATCAAAAATAGAAAATAAAATTGTAAGATTAAGAAGTCCATTATCTTCACTGTCTGGAATTCCTGAGAGGTGGGAGAAAATAAGAAAAAAATTGTCAAATAACAAAGAAAATTTTTCTAAAAAGGACACAACAACCCAGATTAAACAGGTCTATCCAGCACCTAGCTGACAGGATTAAAAAAAGGCTAACCCAAAACACATCATCACAACATTTCAGGACACCAGGGATAAACAATAATTCTCTTTAGCTTTGTCAGAAAATTATTCATTGCTAAAGAGAATCAAAATGGTTTTGCACTTTTCACTTACAACACTGGATAAAGGAAAACTCAGAAATTCAGATGAAAAGTGATTTACAGCAACAAAAAATTTTATGCCTCACCCAGCTATCAATTGTGTGTGAATGAAGAATAACAAATACGGATGTTGTCCTAAAATGTACCTCCCATGATAGGCATGCTTTCTTCAAGAATAGACTGCAGCAAAACAAAAAAATAAACCAAAACAGATAAATATGTGGGATTTGCAAAACAGAAGGTCCAACCTGAAAGAATATTGAAAGGAATCGTCAGGACAATACCTGTCTAAAGCAATCAGTACATATTAGGGCAGGAACGTGGAGGGCTGCAGGAAAGAAGTATTCAAGAATCAAACAGAGCTGCTGGAGTATTTATTACATAGAAGATTTTTTGGGCCACTGGGGTGGCTCAGTCAGTTAGGCATCCAACTCTTGGTTTCAGCTCAGGTCATGATCTCCTGGTTCTGTGAGTTGGGGCCCCACATCAGGCTCTGTGCTGTCGGCATGGAACCTGCTTGTGATACTGTTCCCTCTGCCCCTCCTTTGCTCACACGGTCGCTCTCTAAAGAAGTAAGTAAGTAAGTAAAAGATTTGCAAAATGTATTGAGAGGCAAAATGTGTTGACAGATCCATTGACATTTTTGGAAAAGCAGAGAAAAGTTCGTGGAAACTAGGCAGATGAACAAACAGTAGCTTTATTAATTCTGAGACAAAACACAACTTTTATGGAAAAGGAATGGTAAACATAGGAGCTATTTGGCTCAGCAGGGAACAGCATTTCACTGTCTTAGTGATGTAAACAGCGGCAATTGATTTAACCAAAAGTGATGTAACTATACTGGAAGGATTAGGGGAAGGGAAGTGTGTGCACATGCTAGATTCACCACCGCAATGAAGTCTACATGCAGTGTCCGGTTCTGCAGGAAACAGGCACCGTGCAGGCAGTTTATGGAGGTGTGTCCTTGGGTAAAACACGTGGAAAAGACAGAAGGAAGCAGGGTCGGAGTGCGATGGTAGTGCAGTCACAAAAGGATCTCACTCTGGAGCTGAGTTGTCACCTCAGAGTGGCACTCCCTTAATTCAAGTGGGCCAGGCCATTGTACTCTCAGAATCCACCCATCATTGGAGGTGGGCACAAGCAGGGGAGCGCTATGGGCTCAGTGTCTGTGCCCGCCCCCCCAGGTGTGTATGTTAAAGCCCTAATCCCCAATGTGATGTATTTGGAGGTGGGACCTTTGGGGGATAATTAGGTTTAGATGAGAAAATGAAGATAGGGCCCTTATGATGGAATTCATACTCTTAAAGGAAGACTCACAATCCCTCTCTCTCTCTCTCTCTCTCTCTCTCTCTCTCTCTCTCTCTCTCTCCCCTCTCTTCTCTCAAATGATACTGTGAGTAGGTGGCTATCTGCAAGCCAGGAGGGGGTTCTCACCAGCAACTGAATCTGCAGGCACCTTGATCTTGGACTGAGAAATAAATGTCATTTAAGTCAAAGTCTATGGCACTTGTTATAGCAGCCCAAGCTAAGGAGGGGCCATGACATTGGGCAGGGTGGCTCTTTGCAGTTGAGGGGTAGACACGGCTGAGAGTTAGCATGACCAACATTCACAGTAGCTGGAGGAATGAGGGCCTCAGTCCTAAAGGGGAGCCAGGATTTTAGATAGCATTAACTATCAAACACTGATAAACTAAAAATAGAATAATAAGCATATTATTTAGCAAAAAAGGAGGAAAATGCCACAAGAAACAGCTAAGACATTTAGAACATGTAGCGGGAGTTGGGCATGGTGGGGAACAGTAAGGTTCTTTTGTTATCAGACATTTTGCAATGACTGATTTTAGCTGTATACACATGGAACATTAACAAAATTAATTTAAAATTTAAAAGCAAATGTCACTCACTTATGAAAGCAAAGTATTAAATATAATGCCATTTTTTTGTTAAGCATCCAACTTTGGCTCAGGTCACGATCTTGTGTTCGAGCCCCAGTGTTGAGCTCTATGCTCACAGCTCAGGGCCTGGAGCCTGCTTTGGATTCTGTGTTTTTCTCTCCACCTCTCTTTCACTACCCTCTCTGCTCATGCATGCGCTCTCTCTCTCTCTCTCAGATATAAATAAACATTAAAAAATTTAATGCCATTTTTATTGATGGTATATATATCAGCTAAGAATCGGTACCTTTAGTTTATTCAACGCTGATGGATGTTCGAAGAACAGTGATAATAACAGTAATAAATCTTGCTGTGTGCCGAGCACTATGGTAAATGATTTTACAATATTATCTCAGCTATTCACCACATTAGCCCTGTGAAGTGGGGGTTGTTATCCCCATTTTGCCAAATTAGAAACTGAAACTCAGAGAAGTTAATCCCGTTGTCCATGGTTAAAACTAGTCAACAGTCATGGTCAAAGTTAGCATCTGATTTCAGCTCTGACAACAGAGTTTAGGCTCCTACCCACTCTGCTTTCACAAAGTATTCCCATATCCAAATATTCACTCGCTTAAAACAAAACAGCAGTTCTTATTATTGCCTGCCAATTATTTGATGACCCACATGGCCGTTCACCAGATCAGTCTCTTTGTACTTGGTGCCAAATACTGTTGAGGAGCTGTAATCCTGTCTTCCCCTTATCTTCCTTCATGGTTCTCTGCTCACATGGTAGAGATTAGCAGTGGTAAGAAGATCAATATCATGCATACACAGGAATGCTCTGTTTGGTCTCAAATGAATCAGCTGAGAAGGCATCATCATTGGAAGTGAATGAGAGAGGGGCCTTGGAGCCAGATGCGTTCTAATCCTGTGTAATCTAAACCACAGCTCCCTAGCTGGGTCACTTTGGCCAAGTTGCTTGAATGTGCTGGGCCTCCAAGCTCTCCTTTGTAAAGTAGGTAACAAGTGTACTATCTGCCACCGAATCCTTGGGAGGGTGGTGTGAATTCAGACACAGGAGGTACCGAGACTATGGCTGGCCCTTCGTAAGGGCTCACTGTCAGCCATTATTCAATATTAGTCTGAATAAAAGTCAAGGTTGCGGTGGATCAAGTGCTCCCAGGGGACTTTTAGAGAATCAAGTTCTGTTAATTCATTTAAATATCATTCATTTCCTACATCTCAATTTGTCACCTTTTTTTTTTTGCCTTGTTCTTGAACCTAGACATAGATGTATAAAATTTAAACTTTTATGATGCATTTTATTCCATTTTTTTCTCTGTGCTTGGTTTCTCCCACCCTTCTTCTTTCCCAACACACACATAAAATAACTATTATTCATCAATAATGGAATCAGGCATCATATCACTATCCTCTGCTGTCTTTTATTAATGAGATTAACAAATTTATTTACCTTTGTTAAAAAAAAAAGCATCATCATAACCTTTGAAGGTTATGTGAGCAATATGCTTCCAAGTTCTAAATGACAATATTTGCCCAGTTTGGTATATTACTGGGCTTTCACTACCATTGCAGTATTATGACTTGCCATGCTTAGCCCTATAGTTTCTTTTTTAAAAAAAAAATGATGTTTATTTTATTTATGTTGAGAGAGAGAGAGAGAGAAAACAAGCAGAGGAGGGACAGATTGAGAGGGAGATCAAGAATCCCAAGCAGGCTCTGCACTGTCAGCACTGAGCCGCACAGGAGGCTTGACACCACGAAGTGTGAGATCATGACCTGAGCCTAAAACCAACAGCTGGATGCTTAACTGAATGAACCAGTCAGGCAGCCCAGCTCTGTATTTTCTAAGGAGGCTCTGGAGTTAGAATGGGTTTGTCATATTTGGCCGGAAATTAGGATCTAATTCTGCCATTGGCCAGTAATGTCTAATTTGTTTTCTTGGTCTGTGTCATTATTTGGAAATGGAAAGTGTACTTTTTCTGCTTCGGTCTACTTGAAATACCCCAGAAGGATAAATTGTCCTGAGAGTCTGAAATGGGAAATGGCGGAGTGTGGGTAAATCCTGTGGCACATGAGGACCAGGCACCTTTACGGTAACTAACACCTGGTATCATTGATCAGCATCCTTGGTTTCATCTGTAGAATGATACACACTTTGGGACTAGACGAAATGCTTACTGGCGTCACTTTCGTTTCTTAGTTGGAACCAAGGGATGATTGTTAAAAATGTTTTTAATGTTTATTTTTGGGAGAGAGACAGAGCATGAATGGGGGAGGGGCAGAGAAAGAGGGAGACACAGAAACTGAAGCAGGCCCCAGACTCTGAGTAGTCAGCACAGAGCCTGATTCAGGGCTCAAACCCACAAACGCAAGATCATAGCCTGAAGCCAAAGTCAGACGTTCAACCAACTGATCCACCCAGGCTCCCCCAAGGGATGATTTTTAAGATTGAAAAAGAAATGCTTGGATATATAGCTGGGGATTGTGATCAGACCAGCTCCCAGTTTATCCACTTTAAATCTCCATTTAGCTAAAGCTAAACACATTTGGGATTAGCTGCCTTCTGAGGTTATCTTGGTCCCTGCTGCCTTCCATTAGTATTGACTGTACTTTAATTTTTTTTCTTTGTAAATATTTCATCTTGGTTTAGATTGAAGTCAGTGCAGTAAAGGAGGATCTCCTTTCCCACATAGGGAAAGAGATTAAGGATCTGAGTCATAGAGCTACTCAAAGGGGCAATTTCTGCCTGAAGCCCACACTGATTTATGAGCATCAGCATGATTTAAGTGATGAGAGTGCAGAAAAAGAAAATCTGAGTCTTTGGCCGCTAACTGACTGACTGGGTTAACCATAAAACAGATGATTTTATGCACCATTCCTTGGGCAGAGTTAATCTTAAATCTGGTATGAAATGGGGCTGCCATGATTTTTTTGCTGGAAATTTTTAAAAATCCAGTTTATTGGGTGTTTTGAGGGTTTTTGGTTTTTGTTCATTGTTTTTTATGAATGGAGTAGATTCAAATGGAACCAATTGTAAGAGACTTTAAGAGACTTTTAATGTTGGTTCTCAGATGATTTGCTCTTTGTTTGATTTTTATTTTATATTTTTAAAGAGAGAGCACGATTGGGGGATGGGGCAGAGAGAGAGAAAGAGAGGGGGAGGGAGAGAGAGAGAGAGATAGAGAGAGAATGAATGAGTGAATCCCAAGCAGGCTTCATGCTCAGCATGAACCCTGATGCAAGGCTTGATCTCACAACCCTGGGATCAAGACCTGAGTGGGAATCAAGTGTCAGACGCTCAACTAACTGAGCCAGCTAGGCACCTCAATTTGCTTTTTGTGTTTTAAATCATAATTATTATAAGCTTTTGAATGTTTATTTTGAAATATATCTTGAAAAGTAAGCATCTTTAAAAAGTTTTTTAATGTCTATTTTTGAGAGAGATTGAGCATGAGCAGGGGAGGGGCAGAGAAGGGGAAACACAGAATCCAAAGCAGGCTCCAGCTTCTGAGCCATCAGCACAGAACCCAATGCGGGGCTAGAGCCCATGGACTGTTAGATCATGACCTAAGCCAAAGTCGGACACTTAACCAACGGAGCCACCCAAGTGCCCCCCAAAATAAACATGTTTTAAAGAATAAACTTCAGACTTCAGACAACTTAATGGACTGGGAGAAGGGTGTCTGCTTTAGGAACTAGTGTGCATTCTACCCAACAGAAGCAATGGCAACAATTCATTAGGGATCACCACCGAAACTAAGATCATCCAACAGAACTTATAGACATGGATCACAAATCCTTAAATATTTGGGAGTCATCATAGACTTGTAGAACGGGTAGAGTAGCCTTTCTAAAATATGAAAATTATTTAAAAATAGTGGCACTTTCTTGGAAGTGTTATTGTTTGTTTCTAAGACCTTTTATCAGGTAAATGGCTTGAGGATAAATTGGGGCTTCTGAATGGTGACTCCAGCCCTTAGGGGGGTGAAATTGGTTAAGTTGAAGCTTTAAGGCTGGTGTTTGTGGCAACGCAGTGAAAAACATTTTCCTAAATATGTCAGTTTTGGCTCTCAAGATGGTGGTGGTGGTCTAAATGCTCTCTTTACAATGTTCTGACTTGAGGATAAACAGTGGCTCTGACACCTCTTCCTGCCTGCTTACAACCTGTGGTTGTAATTGTGGTTCCTTTCTCTCTCTCTCTCTCTCTCTCTCTCTCCCTCCCTCTCCCCTACCCTCCTCCCTTTTGTTCGCCCTATCCCTTTTCTCAAAGTGCCAGTGCTCTAAGACTGATTGTAAAAAGAGAATTAAGGTCCTAATAATCGTAGCTTGGAAATCATATTACTTTCTCCCTCTGTCTTCCTTTTATCCTATTCCAACTGAATGGAATTTATCACTACCAAATGAATGGATTTGTAGAGAGAGAGTATCTTTCAGGTTCTAAGTGTCTTAGTAGTAGCGTTAGTGTTATCCATCATTTTATCTCCAGAGTAGTAAGGCCCAGGCTCCATGGATTATTCCGATTTGGTTTGCTTGGACAGGGTTGACTCAAAGTGTGAAGTTCCTCATCACCAAATATTAAGTGGAAAATGGAGTCTGACACAAATCCTGAGCAGTGCGGCCATCCACATATTGGTCCTCTGCCCACCTCCACCTCACCTCTGCATCACGGGTGCACCCTCCTCACCCTTGTGTTCATCAACAAGGAAAGATAAGAGGTGGAGTCTCTATTACAAACATCACTGGATTTTAAAAAACACACAGTATTTAACTTCTAATTAAAATGACTTCAAAGTCAACTCAAATTTTCCCAGTCCAAATGCCCCAATGTCACAATAGCTACATGAAAATATTATATACCTGCCCCTAGCACATATTAAATGTTTGATAAGCATTTGTTGAAAGGAACTAAATTTTATTTAGATGCTTCACAGTTTTGTCCTAAGAAGGTGAATCTACATACTCCGTAATTAACCATAAAAAGTACATATATACATGCATATATATGTATATATACACACACACATATATACATACACACATATATGCATATATACGAGTGTGTGTGTGTATGTGTGTGTGTATATATATATATATATATAGAGAGAGAGAGAGAGAGAGAGTGTTGAGTCCAATCTGATTTCATAATAAGTCTCAAACATCACAGGTGTCCTTGCTTCTTCACAAGACCGTCAGTAATTGAGTTCCAGATGTGGGATCTGCTACTAAATATTCACTGCAATTTGCATTGAAATGTCAAATACATTTTACAAATATTATTTGAGAATACTCTGGATAACTTAGGAAGGGATTTAATTTAAAATCTTCCTGAGGGGAAAAAATGAGTCTACATCAAATGAAACAGGAGGCACCCCTAGAAGTTGTAAAAGTCGGATGGACAAATGGGATCCTCAGAACTACAGAAGAGGATGGGCAAGAATCTCTGTCCTTGATGGTGACCTATCAAAGTATTTTAAAATACTTCACACTTCAGTGCTTAAGTTCTGGATCAACATTAACAGCAAACTTTAGGACTATTAAATTTTGTGTCTCTATTAGTTTGCTGGTATTGCCATTTAAAATATCCAGACTGGGGGACTTCAACAACAGAAATTTATTTTCTCACATTTCTGAATGCTGGGAAATCCAAGATTAAGGTGTCCTCAAGTTCAGTTTCTTCTGAGGCTTCTTTCTTTGGCTTTCAGATGGCTGCCATCTTATACATCTTATACGTCCTTTCTTTTGTGCATGGACATCCCTGGTGTCTCTCTGTCCTCATATCCTACTTTTATAAGGACACTGGTCAGATTGAATTAGAGCCTACTCTGATGGCTTCACTGTAACTTAATCACCTCTTTAAAGACCTTCCTTGCCTTCAAATATAGTCACATTCTGAGGTACTGGGGTCAGGGCTTCAATGTTTGAGTTTGAGGGGGATACAATTCAGCCTATAATAGTGTCTAAGCTAAAAGTTGTCTTGGAAACACAGGACTCAGTAAGAAATATTGAGTGCTCACCATGCTGTCTTTGGACTTGAGGGTGTGGAAGGACATTCATGCATAGTGTAACTCTTACAAGGAGATCCACCAAGTGACATGGTAGTTGTCCTGAGGTGAAATGGATTGGGACAGCCACAAACCAAGAACTCTCTCTCATCTGCCCATTTTCCACCAACACCATAAGGATTCTCTGCTCTTACAGCTTTTCGGTGTTCCTTAGTTGTTGTGCTGCAGATTCAAAAATGGATCTTGCGGGATGCCTGGGTGGCTCAGTCGGTTAAGCATCCGACTTTGGCCCAGGTCATGATCTCATGGTTTGTGGGTTCAAGCCCCGCATCGGGCTCTGTGCTGACAGCTAGCTCAGAGCCTAGAGCCTGTTTCAGATTCTGTATCTCCCTCTCTCTCTGACCCTCCCCTGTTCATGCTGTCTCTCTCTCTCTCTCTCTCTCTCTCAGAAATAAATTAATTAATTAAACATTAAAAATTTTTTTTTAAAAATGCATCTTGCCTACCAGATGCTTGTGTGGAAATATTGGGGCACACACTATATAACTGTCGCTAAATTGTTTTCATGATTGATTTCTCAGTTCTCGCAGAACTATTAAGTTTTAACCTTACATTATGCCCTGGTATCTGAATTTCCAGAAAGAAGAGCTAGGTTTGAGAAGTAGCTCTATCAGATGTAGATGGTGTCAATCTGGGCAAGTCACTTGAGGTCTCTGAATTGTACTTCTGTCATCTGTAAAAAGAAAAATTTAGAATGGCCAAGTAGATTTGGGAGAACTGAATGAGGCAATATGTATGAAATGCCAACCATACAGTAAAAGCTTAATACAAATAAATTTTTTATGATGCTTGTTGCAATATGATCCTTGAGTCTGAACGAGTGCCCCCACCCCATGCCATGCCCCTATACACAATTTAAAATAACATTAGCACATGCATAGAAACAACCATGTGATTCTTCTCTTCATTTCCCTGAAAACTTGTTTGAGATGTGGAGAGCCCAAAACAAAGTCCTTAGACAAAGCCAAGAAGGACATCTCCTGTAATGTCTCAGAAATAATTTAAAAAAAATTTTTTTTTACATTTATTTATTTTTGAGAGACAGAGTAAGACAGAGCGTGAGCAGGGGAGGGGCAGAGAGAGAAGGAGACACAGAATCCGAAACGGGCTCCAGGCTCTGAGCAAGCATTCAGCACAGAGCCTGACGCGGGGTTTGAACCCACGAACCATGAGATCATGACCTGAGCAGAACGAAGTCAGACGCTCAACCAACTGAGCCACTCGGGCGCCCCTATCTCAGAAATAAATTTTGAAGGGAGGGATCTTGGGAAGAACATTTGGCTATATATGGCTCACAAGTGTCAGTCAGTGGTTCTCAGTTTCAGAGGCTCCCTGGGCAGACCTGAGCTTTGACTGGGTCCCTAGCAGGCCGGAGTACAATGGTAGAGATTGCAGACTCTAAAGTCAAATGGCCTGCATTCACATCCTGATTTTGGCAAGTTAGTTAACCTCTCTAAGCTTCAATTTTCTCATCTTTGAGGTGAGAATACAAATAGTATCTACCCCAAAAGGTAGTCATGAAAATTATCTGCAGTAATCAACATGAGTATAGAGTCTATATACTCTAGACGCTAAGCTTGCTAAGGTAAGGTTTTAGGAAATCAGTGTTAACTATTGTTGTCATGGCATGAATTTGGACTGAAGTTGTCTCTAGTCCTCTTCTGTTCTCTCTTTCCTTCTTCCTGGCTCCTCTCCTGTATCCCCACTTTACCTCTACCCAACAACTATGTCAAATAAATATATGTGAATTTAGTGGAAATTGGTTCAATATACTGAAGTGGTCTAGAAACACTTCTGTACTCTTCCTGTTGTGTAGTGTTGATGACGTACCAAGGAGTGTCAGGAGTTCAATGGGAAATGGAAGAGGGAAGTGGAGATGATGATAGAAAGGCCATTGGTTTGAGTGTTTGGGACTTTGGGAAAGAGAGACAGCAGTGCTCCTGACAAGGATATCTACTCTGGAACCACACTGAGGATAAATTTCCACTCCATGAAGATCTCCAGCTCTGTGAACTAGACATGCAACCTACCCTCTCTCTGCTTCATTTTCCTCCCCTGTAAATTGAAGATGGCAAAAAAAAAAAAAATGGGGTTATTAAAAGTATTCAATGAGTTAATATTTAGAAGACATTTAACGTACATAAGATAAGTATTACTTTTTTTATTTTATTTTTTAAAGATTTTAAGTAATCTCTACAACCAACATGGGGCTTGAATTTATAACCCCAAGATCAAAAGTTACTTACTCTTCCAATTGAGCCAGCCAGGCACCCTTGCGTCAATTTTTTTCAATGCTAGAATTCGTGCTGGAAACAGTATAGATAATTTTTCCTCCCTGATCCCTGTGAGCATAGTGGTTAAAGGCACAAGCTGTAGAGCCCAGTTGCCTAGGTTTCAGACATTCCTTTTTCCATTTACCAGCTAGGTAACACTGGGGAAGTTGTTTGACATCTTGTGCGTTAGTATTTCTCAACTGTGAAATGGGGATAATAAGATCAATACCTAGATCATAGTATGATGGTGAAGATTTTAAAAGTCGTCTGTGTTATGTTCTTGGAATACTTGGCATATAGCAAGTGTGTGTGCATGTGTATGTGTGCATGTGCGCACATACACAGTCACACACACACATATGATTATTATTATTAAGTGGCATCCACAAATTAGGGTAAAAGTAACTGTAGAGTAGATGTGGAGATGATCTGAGTTTTTTTCATCCTTAATCAAGTGATTTATCTCTCTTGGCCTCCTGGATGGCAGGTTCTGTCCTGCTTTCACATTCTCTGACCCTTAGGGTCTTGGTAATGATCAAGATTATGCCTTCCTCAGTAAATATGGGTTATTTATTGCTTTGGAAAATGTAATGGTACAATTCCAGTTTTATCGATGAAATCCACTAAGAACTATTTCAGCCTTTGGGCCAGTCTTCTGGCTACTTCCAGATTGATCCTCATTATTGGGCCAGTATTTTAATCACATTAATTCTTTCTGTTAACATGGTCTTTTTTTTTTTTTTCCTTTGTACTCTTACCAAGAGAAAGTACTAGATTCATGAGCCTCTTCATAGTTGGAGCTTTGGTTTGGAGAAACCTTGGAGTCTTCACACCCTGAAAAGACTTAAATTAAAGCATTAGTTTTAAAACTAGGACCATTAAAACATCCGACGTGAGTTTTAACTCACTTTTTCTCTCCTGCAGGTTGCTCTGTAGAGTAGGATAAACTCAGACCTTCGGGGGGGGGGTCCCCCTATAGCTGTTTCCCCCTATTATTCTAATGAAAACATTGTTGTCAAAAGCACAGCCCTGTTAGCATAGTTCAATGACGTTACACTGAAGGAATATTTAATATATTGTTTTTAAATGTGATGACAGAGGATGGAGAACAAGTGATTGTTCAAAGGGATTTTCCTGGAAGAACTGAACAGACTGGGGTTAATGTCCAGAGGTAATGGACTCTCCCAGAGGGTCATTAATTCCCAGGAATTGGCCTGTGCTTCAGTTGCTATTGCTTAAGTAAACAATAAATAACATCACCCAGATATGTAATGAACTATAAAACGACCACTTCTCAACCTGCATTGGAGACATGCCTGCGGCGTGTATGAGACTGCCTTCTATTAATCACCTCCCAACTTGATTGATTAGTTTCAATCAGCACCCTGTCCCCTATTTTCTTTTAAGATAGATTAATTTCATACTTTTGAGGTCAGAGAATGAAAGCATTAATGTTAGGCCCAATAGAAGTGGTGTCTGTGCTACAGTATTTTTGACTGTTTCTGTCGGTCTGATTTCCCTTGCACTTTCTGTTACTCGGAAGCAATTAGTTATAACTCACACTGTGCCCTAGTAATGCCAAGATTTGTGCTGATAACATTGGTTCGTGGAAATTGAATGAAACTTCCAAGAACAAGGACTATTTGAATTAGGCTACTAACACAAATTTCATGCTCCGTCCATCTACTTCTACCATGATTTCTTAGTTATCCTGCTCAGCCTCCGAGGAGCCTGTAAACCTTATGATTATCTCTGCTTGCCCTCCACTCTCTTGGTTCTCTTCCTACCTCATGAGCCACTCTTCACTTTCTTTTATTTATTCTATCTTTCTCTCTAATTTTTTTTTATTGTGCAATATACATAACATGAAGTTTACCACGTTAACCCTTTTTAAATGTACAGGTCAGTGGCATTGTGTACTTTCCCACTGTTGTGTAGCCACCACCAACCAACCTCCACCCCTGCCAACCTTCTGATCACACAAAATAGGAACTCTGTAACCAGTAAGTCATAAACCTCCATTTTCCATCTTCTGTTCTACTTCCTGTCTCTGTGAATTTGCTTATTCTGAATACCTCAGATAAGTGGAATCATATAGTGTTTGTCCTTTTAGTTCTGAGTTATTTCATTAGTTTTCAAGGTTCATCCATGTTGCAGCATTTGTTAGGACTTAATTCCTTTTTATGACTGAATAATATCTTGTATGTAGACAGCACGTCTTGCTTGTTCATCTGTTGATGGACACTGGATTATTTCCATCTTTTGGTGATTGTGAATAATGCTACTATAAACACGGGTGTACAAAAACTCTTTGATTCCCTGTTTATCAATTCTTTTGGGGTATATACCCTAAAGTGGAATTGCTGAATCATGTAGTAATTCTGTTAACTTTTTGACACCAAAACTTTTCTACAGTGGCTGCGACACCATTTTGCATTCCCTCCAGCACAAGGGGCCCCAATTTATATTCTCACTAGCACTTGTTACGTTCCTTAAAAAAAATAACCAAATGAGTGGGTGTGAAGTGATATCTCATTATTGGTTCTGTTTTGTCTTCTGAATTTGCTTGTCATCATTGGAGGACCTGAGGACTTGATCTTTGTCTCTTCTCTTTCATTTGATTCCACTCCTTGAGCGATTTCCTCCAACCTTCTAAAGACGATGGCCATGCTGATGTATATTCCCAGCTCCAGTGTCCCACTAAATATTAGGTTCATATATGCCGTTGTGCAGTGAGTATCTTTACTTCGATGCTCAATAGATGTCTCAACAATAAACTATCCCAAATTGAAGTCATGTTCCAAGCTCTCCATCTCCACCAACCATAACCACCCTATTCCTGTCACAGACTTCCCATATCTGTCAATGGCATCTCCATTCTATCAGTTTCAAGCCTTGGATTCATCCTATATTTTTTCTGTTTTCCTTGCCCCCCCGCTCCCCATCCACCAGCAGATTTTGTTGGCTCTATTTCCAAAATACACCAGAAGTTTGCTCGTCTCTGTTCAAATGCTGTCTGCACAGAATGGACTTCTCCATATAAGGTAGCCCTTTCCCCAACTCTCTCAATCCCCTGTCCCCTTTCATAGCACTTGACATCATATATACTTAAGCAGTATACCCTGTAACACAGTGTAAGGGCAGGGGCCTTTCTGGTTTGTTTACTGCTGATTGTTTAGTGTCTAGAATAGTGCTTATTCAATAAATGCTTATTGAATGGATGATTGGCAAGTAAATGGAAGATATGGTATCCACCCCCGAGGAAGCAATAATATTAACATGCTACATATAAATTAAGAATAGTAAACGTTCTGGATTTTTTTCTCTTCCAAGTAAATCCTACCTCATCATGGGACCAAAATGTGTCTATTTGAGCTGAGTTTTTGCCTTGCTAGATACCTTCCTTCTAAAAGAGAAGATATTGAACAATTGGATCAGTTAGTGTTGCTATAACAAATGTGCATTATTTGGCCATAGTTACTTTTAGTTTTATAGAATCCTCCTTTGTTGGAGCCCTCCTCACACACTGTCATTTTTCTTTTAAACTGATGTTAGCTCATTAAGAATTTTTTTCTTGAGTAAGAGAGAGGAAAATGCCACTATTATCTGAAATTCATTAAGATGATTTTTTAAAATATTGATAGCATAAAAATAATAAATAGTTGTATTATTATCACGTTTTTTTTTTTAAGTTTTATTAATTTTGAGAGCATGCATGAGTGGGCAAGAGGCAGAGAGAGAGAATCCCAAGCAGCCTCTGCACTGGCAGTGTGGAGACCAATGCGGGACTCAAAACCACGAACCCCAAGATCATGACTTGAGCCAAAGTCAGATGCTTAACCCACTGAGCCCCCCACAGAATTTTTTAAACGCACTTAGACATTCTATTAAATTGTAAGCTCCTTGAAAACAGAACAATGCCTTGAGTTCCACATTGTCCTTGATGTCTGAAGTCATGCTTTTTAATAGATACCTATTAAATAATTGCTGAATGAAAGTATTAAATATTTTCTGCAAGAAAGAATTATACCTATTCTCAGTCCTTCCTTGAAAAATAGTACGATATGGTGGATGAGATACTTGTGTGTCCCACGGTTTGGCGACTGCCTGCTGTCTGGGAAATGATTCCTTTGGGGAGGAGACACTGTAAAGTGCTTTCCCATTAGCAGCAAAAGGAGTATAGGGACTTCAGCTCCTCCTGTCTCCATGGAGGGTTCCTGTAATAATATGTAAGCAAATTGTAAGACAGGTATTGGTTGTTATCACTATTCTTTTTTCTTGCAATGTTTTATTTTCATAGACTAAAAGAACAATAGAGAAGATGAACGTGCACTTTAAGCCTCTTCAGGTCCAACCACTTAATCTTTTGAGCCTCTGCTATTTCATCACTGAACTGGACGTGGAGCCAGGCATTTTTGCAGGCTTTGTCTTATTTTTGTTAGATCACACATCTTCATATATACATTCTCTCAGAATCCCCATCAACTTATAACTTTTAATTCTTGAACTGTGTTTTTAAAGTTTAAAAACCCTTAAATATTCTGAATTAAATGATCAGTTTCTCAAAAGAAAGCACTGCATTGTGAAGCCATATTTTTTGAAGAATTATTGGACTCTATAAATTAAATAAATAGGAAATCTTTTATCCAGATCGATTTTAATTTCTTCTTTCCTAGAATGAAATATTTTCTGCTAAAATTTAAAGACAATTAACTTCTCAAAATCAAAACCACACTGAGATACCACCTCACACCAGTCCAGTGGCTAAAATGAACAAATCAGGAGACTATAGATGCTGGCAAGGATGTGGAGAAACAAGCACCCTCCTACACTGTTGGTGAGAATGTAAACTGGTGTAGCCACTGTTCTGGAGAACAGTGTGGAGGTTCCTCAAAAAATTACCAGTAGAACTCCCCTCTGACCCAGCAATAGCACTGCTGGGAATTTACCCAAGGGATACAGGAGTGCTGATGCAGATGGGCACATGGACCCCAGTGCTCATAGCAGCACTCTCCACAATAGCCAAGTCATGGAAAGAGCCTAAATGTCCATCAACAGATGAATGGATCAAGAAGATGTGGTTTATCTATACCATGGAATACTACATGGCAATGAGAAAGAATGAAATCTGGCCATGTATAGCCACATGGATGGACCTTGAGGGTGTTATGCTGAGCGAAATAAGTCAGGCAGAGAAGGACAAATACCAGATGTTTGCATGTATAGGAGGATTAGGAGGAACGTAAAGGAAGCCAGTGGGGGAGAAGAAGGGGGGAAATAGTGTGGGAAAGGGAGAGAGGCAAACCATGAGAGACTCTGAAATGCTGAGAACAAACTGAGGACTGAGGGGTGTTGGGGGGGGAGGAGGGAGGAGATGGGCATGGAGGAGGGCACTTGTGGGGATGAGGCCTGGGTGTTATATGGAAACCAACTTGACAATAAACTATTTGTAAAATAATAATAATAATTAACTTCTCTGGTGCCTGGGCAGCTCAATGAGTTAAACATCCACCTCTTGACTTTGGTTCAGGTCATGGTCTCATGGTTCATGAGATGGAGCCCTGAGTCAGACTCTGTGCTGACAGTCTGGAGCCTGCTTGGGATTCTCTGTCTCTCTCTGTCTCTCTTTCTCTCTGCCTCTCCCCCTCTTAAAAATAAACATTTTAAAAAGTTAACTTCCGGGGCGCCTGGGTGTCTTAGTCGGTTAAGCGTCCGACTTTCGCTTAGGTCATGATCTCACGGTTTGTGGGTTCGAGCCCCGTGTCGGGCTCTGTGCTGACTGCCAGCTCAGAGCCTGGAGCCTATTTCAGAGTCTGTATCTCCCTCCCTCTCTGACCCTCCCCTGCTCACGCTGTCTCTCTCTCTCCTAGGGAAAAAAAAAAAAAAAGTTAACTTCTTCATACAATAATAAGTTTCTTTAAAAGAGTGAACAGCTATTCAGGGAAAAATATGAATTTTTTTCAACTTTTCAAAACTTGATGACCTGTTTTATTAGAACTTGAGACCTGGCTCAGCCTGATTACTAATGCTTCTACTTATCCAAATGTCCTCTGGATACTTCATTATTCCTCATGAAATATTTTTAGCTTTTATTAAATAACACATTATATTACTCAAATTCAGTAAAAAGAAAAAATATAATGTAAATATTTCTGGGCAGCCAACAGGAAAGGTGACCCAATGTATAAATGAATACATGTTTAAAAAATTTAATTGTCCTAATTTTAGACAATGAAAATTCATTTTTTCATGTGCCTTAAGTTTTCATGTTGCCTCCCAGATCTTAAGAGCAAACTTCCTTGTTTTGTGTAAATCTGGGCTCATCATAATTGAAATACCTGTTAAAGCTGCTTATAACATATTTAGATTAATTTAGATTGTTATTATTTAGATTAAACTAATGTAGATTAATGTAAATAACCTTAAATAAATTTAGATTAAATTAATTTAGATTAAACTAACATAGATTAATCTAAATAACCTTAAATAAATAGGGTCAAAAATAGCACTGTCCCTGAATTGTTAGAATTAAGTTATTTGTATGCATATTATATTTATATTTAAATATTAGTTGATATAATTAGTATATCTGCTATATTTTATAAGTTACATATAAAAGGGTAACCAGTTTATATACATTATGTATAACTTGTATGTACACACACACACCTACACGGCTCGGCTAGGGACCAGAGCCTATTCATTAACATGTGCTCTATAAGTATTAGCTATGATTTGCTGGTGGTGGTGGTGGTAGTGATGAAAATAATGTTTATCCTCCATGATATCAAGAAGGACCAAAAATGCCTTTTTTCATTTTTTTTTAATCTTTCCTAATGGGTAAAGGGATCCTATGAAATGGAAGGCAATATGCAGAAGTGGGTTTTAATTTGATGGCTCAAGTAGATATATATAGATAGATATAGATATTTTAAATGCCTCTAAGAGCTGTGGATGCAATGCATTCAAGTTCAATCATTCTGTTTTATAAAATCCTACCAAGCTCTTTCAGAGAGAGGGGAAAAAAATCAACTAAAAGAAATAAATGGTCAGAAGTCACACATTGAGGGAGGTCAAAGGAAATAAATATGTTCAGCACTAGGCCTAAAGGTTGAAAGAGATTAATTTAAATGGCTCCACTTAGGGAATGTGACAAAGTTCCAACATTTTATGGCAGATGCAGTATTTCAAGCTTAGAAGTTGTGTTCGCATACATTCTCTCTTCATTCTTCCATAGCCCGTATAAATGGGCGCCAGTGATCTGCACACAACTGCAGCCCCGGACAAGGATATGAGGATATGAACATGCCATCCAAGTTAATGATGCCATGGATTATAATGCAATAAAATAATAATCCATCTCGGCTCGTAGTGCAGTGCTTTTTAATTCAGCCATGACACCCTATATGGAGATGTTTATCCTGCACTTTTCCCTGGCTGTGGAAATTATTCCCCTGCAATCGGCAGGGGACTATCTGATGTTTCACCAATAGGGTATATCAGCCCTGGCGATTAAAAGGATTACTTATTTGCTTACTCAGAAAGGATTAATGGCAGAGAGCAAAGGCTTTGTTTAAAAATCATGTGCCATGACTTCCTGGAGCTTAGGAAGGAGAGTCTAAAAGGTATTAGACCATTTCATGGAGAAGCTTTTTATTCAAAAATTAAAATCTTGATCCAGCAAATGGTCCCTTTGTGATGAAATCTGAACTTGCATTGAGTAAATAATCATTTTCTAATGATAGGCTGCCATTGTATTTGGCTTTTCTTTAACCCAGAATGTGCTAGAACTCTTACTCCAGCTGACTATTAAGGAAGATGGCTTTTTGTATATCAATGAAGACTAAAAGATGGAGGCCTTCATATTTAATTGTATGCTAAAGCAGCAACATTAAAGAACATTTTAGTTCTTGCAATACCTGTATACTTTTCCTTTTACAGGGTATCTATGATATTCCAATATATATGTAATACAGATTTTCATTTTGCTTTTGGTTTTCTTTGGGCCAATAAATGTAATAGCAGTTACAATGTTCTATTTGACCCAAACATTACTTGACGGCAGTTATTAAATCTTACGCTCTATATGTGAGATTTTAAAATTGGAAAATTCTCGGGATCTGGCTGTGATATCTGCTGCCGATATTAAAAGTATCAACATTAATAATATAAAAGAACATCAAGAAAAGCAACAAAAGCAATTGGACCTCAAAATACATTAGACATCATTTCTAAAATCTACTTCCTTGTGAAATTTTCCATTTAAAAAAAAATTCTAGTATTTCCACATTTCACTTTCTGGTTAGCTTATGATGAGATTTAATTATGGGAAATTTGTTTTTCCTGACATCTATTTTTCCTCATGTCTTCCCTGGATAAAACAAAACAAACACAAAAAAAAACAAGGAATGGCCACATTTTCTCTATGGAGCCACTCAATGAACGTTACCAATAACATATTAACAGATTGAGAGAGAGAATCTGAAATAAAATTCTGACTTGCATCTGCCCCCACTGTGACCAGAGCAGGGAAGGGCCTTTTGTGACTTGTCCACAGTTTCAGGAGAAGGACATTGTATGGGCCCAAAAGTATGGATGCGAATAACACTACTTTCTCAACTAATCCTCTCATTTTTCTCTCCTCTGCCTTCCCGGATAACTTGAAGACCCGTCACCCACCCCTGAAAATGCAGTACCAGAAAAGCAAAGAAATATTTTGAAGGTAGTTCCATTTGAAACAGAATTAACTTTCTTAAATTAGGAGGACATTATTTTTTTCAACTAAAAAGAAAAATGCTTAATTTCTTCTTTTGCCGATAGAAGAAAGGCTGAAAATCCTCTTCTATGATAATAAAGTGTGATTAGTTATGTGATATGAGAACAATCTAACATTCTGTTAATATTCTCTTTCTGCTTTCATGGTCATTTTATAAACACATGGGAAAGGTTCTTCTGACCCACTTGTGGCTTTTCTGGGTTATCTTCCCACACAACACAGTCTTATAGTTTGTTTTGTTTCCCATATAAACTGAAAATTTTCTTGTTAACCCCAGTGACATCAGAATATATGTTTGTTTACCGCCAGACTCTGCTAACTTTATTGATATATTTTACATTAAGCTGCCTGGCAAATTTGCAAATGCAGCAATTATTGCAGTGAATTGAATTTCAGAGGTAATGCCCTGGATTTTTCCTTCGAGACAATACAAATGATGCTGTCGAATGCCAGTGATAACTAGCCACAAGCCAAGTTCTTTCCAATAAATACAATGTTTATAATGAGATGGTGGCTTTCCTTTTATAGAGCAAAGGAAATTGGTAATGAAAATCAAGATTTTTTTTTCTTCTCAACTTTATTAAATCAAATGGATCACAGTCTGGTATTTAAAGTCAATAGCTCTAGCTAAAACAAACTGTATTATATGTGTGATTACATACCTCTTCTAAAATTAAGGTAATAAAGATAGTGAAAGTTTCCTTTTAAGTGACTCGATTTCATTGAAAAGATTCTACGTTTTAAGTCCATATTATTTTTACCATTTTCAATGAATTGCTGAAGTGGATTTTCGTTTTTGCCCCAAATTAAATCAATTAAGTTAATTTAATGAAATTAAAGACCCTGTGTTGCATCCATATGCTATGGTACTTTCTACCTATTTATTAAAAAGAAATGTCAACTCACTGTCATTCCTCCCACCGAAATATCCCAAATATTAAAGCTCCCCACCATACCTCTCAGTCTCCAGTTCTGGAATCATGCTGGTTTCCAGTTAGAATTGAAAGCACCTCTTGGGGGGGAAACTGGGTGGCTCAGTTGGTTAAGCATCTGACTTCGGCTCAGTCATGATCTTGCTGTTCATGAGTTCGAGCCCTGCCTCGGTCTCTGTGCTGACATCTCAGAGCCTGGAGCCTGCTTCAGATTCTATTATCTCCCTTTCTTTCTGCCCCTCCCCTGCTCATGCGCTCCCTCTCAAAATAAATAAATAAACATTTTAAAAAAAATTTTTAAGGAGGGGTGCCTGGGTGGCTTAGTCGGTTAAGCGTCCGACTTTCGCTTAGGTCATGATCTCACGGTTCGTGGGTTCGAGCCCCACGTCGGGCTCTGTGCTGACTGCCAGCTCAGAGCCTGGAGCCTATTTCAGAGTCTGTGACTCCTTCTCTCTCTGACCCTCTCCTGCTCACACTGTCTCTCTCTCTCTCTCCCTCCTAGAAATAAATAAAACATTAAAAAAATTTTTTTTGAGGAAAAAAAAAAAAGAAAATATCTATTGGACTCCCCTGAACTAGAGTCCCCTGCTTCACCTCCTCCCAGTTCTGGAATCCTATTCTAGAATGCCTCCTCACTGGCATAGGCTTCAATTTCCAGACACTATACTTTACCCACCTCTAGGATGCACCCCCTCCCTCTTTTGGTAGGGGCCACCTCTTAATGGGTTTTTGACATTAACCTGATTTTCTTGCTAGATCCAAGTCCATCTAGCCTTCAGGTCCTGGCCACCCCAGCCAAATCTCTCAGCCTTGATTTTGACATTCCCCAGATGTGAATCTTCTTGGTCAACACCAAAGCCCATACTTCCCTTTGATATTGAGAATTTCATGGGAAATGGGATTTTAGAAGAGTGCGCATGTCTTACAGCTGTGTCCATACTCTTATATAAAGTTGAATGTACAAATATTATATATCTTGGGGTCTTAGTATCTTGGAACAGACACTAAGGCAAAATGACAAAAAGAGAAGGCACTCATTAGTGCTGTCATAGGAACATCTCAGTAGATTGTTATTTCTATTCCCACCAGGTGACTTCTGATAAATTCCCAATTTCTAAGTTAAGAATTAAATATAAAAATTCCTTCTTGAATTAGCCACACAGTTGTGGTCTATACAGAATTCTCCCGGCAGTTCTTTCTAGCAATGGTGATGACATGAACATATGCCGTCTAGCTGCTTTTCACCTCTGGTTCATCTTCCTCCAGCTGACTAAATCGCGTCTGCAGTTTCAGGGGAAAGGTATGCTCACCTTTTCACATTTTCTGCTTGCTTTCAAGTTTCAACTTTAGCACACAAAAACATTTGGGTTCTGTGAAATGTCTCCTAAACGTATTCATCTCTAGCTTCCTTGTTTGTAACATATTCCCTAAGTGTCTGCCTATTGTTTTAGCAAATTTAGATAGCCTTGTAACATTTATATCAACTAAAATTTGACATACCTGTTTGTTGTCTACTATGATTGCCTATGCTTTTATTTAATTGTAAACATTCCATATAACCTATTATCCTTGAAAAACACTGAACTTTTTTTTCAATTGGAAGCTTGTATTATAGTTATATTATTTCCATATGGATGAATATAGTGATCCGCAATCTAATTTATTCATCTGAAGTCAAAACTTCATTTAGAGGTGAATGTAAGCTCATAGACTCCCTTGTGGTAAATTTAGATGAATATTCTCATTGCTCCAGAATATGTGATGCATACCTAGTTAAGAGAGCTTGTGGCAAAATTGTCATCTCTGCAATTCATCAGGCAAAGTATATGTATTTGCCTTGGCTTTAAATTTGCTGAAGGAGAGATACTGATGTGGAAAATTTTCTCAGGTGCAGTGACTGGCAGAATATTCACATATGGTTGACGTGGTTTCATTTGGTTCTCCTAAATTATACAAATTGGACTCATTTTGATGCTATCCATATTGCTGCCAGTGTTTTTCTAGTTTATTTTGAAGCCATTCGCCATTTTTTAAATGATTCTAAGTCAGGATGTAGAGTGAGGGAGTCTTGACTTTGGCATCATCTGGAGTAGAAAATTCTGGTATGTTTGATTTGATAGGTAAAGTGCAACGAATGACAAACCACACTCTAGAATCATACTGATTTCTTAAAATTTTGAGTTCCCAACATTTAAAGTAGTTGCAATATTTGCCTTGAGTCTTGGTTAAATACCTTGTATAAAGAATGAAGTGATTTCTCTAAAGTGCATTGGGGGAAAAAATGCTTTATCACAGGATGTCTACAAGTATAAAGAATTTAGCCAGAAGTTGTGATGTAATGTTAAGCAAATAACCTTCAGAAATTATTCTAATAGATTTATTTGTGCTTCCACAGAAAGTACCTATAATTTGTGGTGTGGACTCCAATCATAGAGTTTGGTTACAAAGCTCTCAATGAAGTGGTTAATTTATTCTCACCAGTTGCCCTTGGAAACAGAATTAAGCCTTGTTAACTTCAAATAGAATAGATGTCCTTCATGACTGTGCCTCTGAAATAGGCCAATGCAGTGTCTTCCAAGTACATTTTTCTTACCTGGGGGTGGGGGGTAGTCAGAGGGATTTCTAAGAATTATTTTATAAATACTACTTTTTGATGATTTCTGAAATTGAATTCAGTTGAGCTGAAGCCATTATTGTATTGAATATTCACGCATGTCCAAAACTAGTGGACATGAATAAGAATTAAAGAGATCCATAAATAGAGCCCTAAAAAAATCCACTTGCACTGTACTTGGATACCACAGTTGGACTAAATCTTGGATTGTCACTGACCGGTTTCTCAATCTTGTCAGTAGTGATGGCATTCCATAGTGCCAGCAGAGAGCAATTGTCTGCCATAGCTGTTGTGACCAGTCCATATTAAGATGAAATATTGTTATGAGATAAATACATGAAAGCTTTATATTTCTGTCTAATGCAAGACATTTTTTTTTCCTCTGCTCAAACAGAATACCTCCACCAAGAAGAGATTTGGGAGGATACGCTGACACCCTAGATGCAGTATTCACTGCATAATTGAACATAAATTTTTTATTCTGAAGGCAAAATGAACTAAGTGCATGATCACTAGTTACATAGTATTAAGGCTCATTTGACCATGTACAGGTATATTTTGTACTTCTATATTAGCTATCAAGAAGGAGCAAATTTGGTTTACTTCAAGGGTTACAAGAGATTGGATGTATGGTTAGTAAGATTCTTAGAATATGGGACACTTTTGAAAATGTTTATTTGGATGTCAACCCAAACAGTTGAACTTACTATTTGATTAAGGAGCTGCAGTTGTGTGGGTAGGTTTATTGGAAATGACAGACACTGAGATAACATAGGTCTGCCCTGAAGGCTTATAATTCATCTTTTGTTTCCAAAATATTTAAGGTGAAATGTTTATACTGAAACAGAATCCTATGGATCATTAAGTGTATGGCACTTACAATTAAGGCTACTGAAAGTATTTTGGCAGCTGGTGATAAATGGAGATGGTTGCCAGCACCAATAAAATGCTAAAAGAGAACATTAATGAAGAGTTTGGCATATTACTTTCTTGAATAAAACACCATACACATGAACCTCAAATGGTATATTGAAAGACAAATGGAAGTTGCCTATACGATGAATAGTGTTTGGAATTTTTATCCCTTGAAGACTCCATATGTTTTAAAATGTGGCTATAAAATACAAATACGTTTTTTTAAATCTAGAAACATACCAGTGCTCAGACCTAGGGGAGTCTAGCCTTTTTGGGATAAGAGTCTATGTGGATATTTTCAAAATAAGATTTTCCTATTCAGTGTAGTTACTTTCCAGAGATGGTGTGTGTGGCAGAGGGATTAAGAATGTGTGTGTGAAGTTTTTCGAATAGTTCTAGCAGATATTAAGCACTACATGAGTATTAGCCCTTGGCTAATGGAGGTTTAATAATGCTGCTGCTGAGTTGCAAAAGTAACTTTTTATAAATTTTAATTGAGAAACAATTAAAAATCACCACTATAGACACAGAGGAGTGTTTTAACTTTATAACCACACTTCTAATTCACGCTCTTCCCCCAGATACTGATTTTTTTCTAGTATTGAGAGTTAATTTTAAGGAGACAAATTTTAAAATAAACATTTTGTTTTAGAATATATTTAGGTTTACTGAAAAGAATAATGTTCCATATGCCCCACACTCATTCCCCTGTTTGTTAGCATTTTACATGTTTTGGAACATTTAATACAATTAATGAACAGATGTTGGTACTTAACATTAAAGAAAGCCCATACTTTATTTAGGTGTGTGTGTGTGTGTGTGTGTGTGTGTGTGTGTGTGTGTGTGTGTGTGTGTGTGTGTGTGTTTTGACTTAATGTCCTATTTCTGTTTCAGGATTCCATCCAGGATACCACAGTACATTTAGTAGTACCATGTCTACCTAGGTTCCTTGGCTCTGATAGTCTCTGACTTGCCT
Organism: Crocuta crocuta; assembly: GCF_008692635.1. Classification (NCBI taxonomy): domain Eukaryota; kingdom Metazoa; phylum Chordata; class Mammalia; order Carnivora; family Hyaenidae; genus Crocuta; species Crocuta crocuta. The sequence goes on along the minus strand of NW_027532015.1, from coordinate 4,904,677 downwards.
TGTTTCTGATGACCTTAAGTTTTGGGGAGTACTGCTCAGGTATTTTGTCAAACATCCTTCAGTTGGGATTTGTTTAATATTTTTCCCATGAGTCAACTGGTGCTATTGAAATATGGTTATTGGAAATAAGACCACAGAGGTGTTCATTTTCATCATATTCTGTCATTGGTACATGACATCAACAGGATTTATCATTGTTGATGTTGACCTCGATCACTTGGCTGAGGTAGTGCTTAGCAGGTTTCTCCACTATAAAGTTACTCATCTGCCTTCCCATTCTGCAGTCTCTATGGAATGGAATGGAAGTCACTGTGCATAGCCCACACTTGGGGAGATGTGCTCTACCGGTTTGAGGGTAGATTATCTACATAAGTTATTTGAAATTCTTTGCATGGGAGATTTGTCTATTCTCCTTCCATTTGTTTAATCATTTGTTTATATCAGTATGGGCTCAGATACTGTTTTAAGCTTTAAGTTATAATCCAGTACTACTTTCTTTTCTTACTCATACTCTGCCAGCTTTGCCATTTGGGAATGCTTTTAGTTGGCTCCTATGTCTTTTTGAGGTGCCGCCATGATTGCTGTTTTCCAGCACTTGCTTCCTGACATAACAAGGTGCTCTAGGCTTACCTTGTGTATTTTATGCCCTGGTCCTAGAATCATCCATTTTTTTAGGGAGCCCTGGTTCCTTTGATTGGAAAATCGAATTAGAAACCAAGAACTAGATGTTCTTGTTGTTCTTGGGATGTGGTTTTTGGCCTTCAGCTAACACTGACAAAGCAAAAAAATAGTATACATGTGCCTAAGAATCTGTGTATATGCACATAGGTATAAATAATTCTGTATAGATATCTATTTGTATCTGACACTAACATGAGTTCATAAGTGTCCTCTGCAACTCTAACCATTACTATATGGATCATTCTAGCCTTCTCTCCTTGCTTATTTGTACACTTCTGACCCATTATATTTACACTGGAATTCTGGAATAGAAAATGGACTTAGGTCAAAATCAAGGAAATCTGAATAAAGAATGGACTTTAGTTAAAATAAATGTATACACACACCGATGGATATATATGTATAACCAATCTTCACACCAATGTGTATAGATCTCCTTTTTAACACCTGAATTTTATGGATGAAAAATAGTGCAGCATGTAAAGAAACAAGTATCTAGGTGTTACCATTTGGGTAGTTTTCATTTTAGTTTTTACTCTTTTTGACAATGGTCAATACTTACATTTTATACCACCACCCTCCCCCGGCCCCACCAAAACATGGGCTTTATATAAGTTTCTGAGCTCTCCATTCTGTATCATTGTCTGTTCTTTCACTGATACCACATTGTGTTGGTCTCTGTTGCTTTCTTTATAGGAAATCTTGAAATTGGGTAGTGGGCGTTCTCCACCTTTGTTCTTCCTCAGTACTGTGTTGGTTATTCTAATTCCTTCTCCTTTCCATGTAAATTTTAAAGTCAGTTTTTTGAGATCTACAAAGTAGATTATTGGTCATGATCCTTTTCCTCAATTATCATACCTGGTTCTCAGTAACTGTTTACCATTCCAAAAATTCAAATTGATTCTTAAAAATTTGCCTCTTCTGTGAAGATATTTACCCTCAAAATATTTGAGCAATTACAACACTAGTGGGAAAAATGTATTTGTCCTCCCCAGGTGTTTTATTTAATGGATAACAGTTATTTGAATGCATAAATTTGAATATTTTAATATTTTAATCCTCTTATTTTTTTCCTTGATAAACATCTCACAATGCAGCATTTATAATATCTACCCCCAGGATTGTTGAGAGAGTTAAATTAGAAGGCCAGAAAGAATTAAATATGCTTAGAGCTTAAAAAAGTATTCAATAAATGTTACTCATTTTTATAGTTAACCTATTTTCTTATTTGAGGGGAAAATACTTGTGCACACTTTAACCTCACATAATAGTCTGGTACAAGATTTATGGTTTCTTTAAGTATTGTTTAACATCATACACTTTTAAAGCATAATACCATATTATATAAAAAGCCTTACTGCCTTATAAATGCGTTTAATTTCACCCTAGGATACATTAAACATTTGTGATGTTAAAGTTAATGGATTTTGAGAAAGTCTTAAGCTTTCATTAAAAGCACAACATTGTGACTATAAATGTATCTTTTAAATACTACAAAGTTACAAAATTAATATTGAGAACTTTCATAGATATTTCTATTCAATTTTTGACTGAGTTTGTGTGATATGTTTATGCAGGTAAGACAGAGCATAAAAATTGAACGTGCACGAGCCACAGAATAACCAATAAAGAAAGATGTGCTAGATTTCTTCCAGTGTCCTTAGGTATTATAACCTGCAAACAGCTACGCTTTCACTAAGTCATTCTTGGGCTGACTTGGTACTTGGCTGTCATGCTGACTCTAACACTCAGAGCGACCAGATCAGTGAAGTCAGTAGGATAAGTAAAAGTTCATTTCTGGAAAGTTAAGACCCTACACTGAGTGGCACCACTGGATACTTAATATAGTCTCTATAATAAGTGTTTACATGAGAAAACTGTAGTAATGTGACTCATTATAAAATGAATCTTAATACATATATGTATCATACTCTTATTTTTTTTTATGTAAAAATCAACTTTATTTCTATATACCATCACCCAACAATTGAAAATTGAAAATGAAAAAACATGTAAATAGTAAAACTATAACATGGTTACAGATAACTTTTGTTACAAAAAATGTGCTAGATTTAAAAAATAGAAAACATTGCTGAAATTAGAGAACTAAATAAATGGAGATTTACCATGTTCATGAGTGCAAACACTCAGTTTTATTTCCAAATTACATAAAGACAGTACTTTGTCATTTCAGTCTTCTTGAGCATTTTATTCTGCTTTATCCACAGTTTTTAAGATACCTAAAAAGTTTTTTGTCAGTAACTCTTTGAAATAACACGGTTATTGGTTCATGTTTAGTTTTTTTTTCTAATGTTTTATTTATTTCTGAAAGAGAGAGAGACAGACAGACCGCGTGAGCAAGGTAGGGTGAGAGAGGAGAGAGAGGGAGACACAGAATCTGAAGCAGGCTCCAGGGTCTGAGCTGTCAGCATAGAGCCCAATGCAGGGCTCAAACCCACAAACCGTGAGATCATGACCTGAGCCGAAGTCAGATGCTTAACGGGCTGAGCCACCCAGGTGCCCCTTATGTTTAGTTTTAAAAGCCTAATGAGATATTAGTGTTTTAAAAATAGCATTAATGGGGGCGCCTGGGTGGCATAGTCGTTAAGCGTCCGACTTTCACTTAGGTCATGATCTCGCGCTTCGTGGGTTCGAGCCCCGCATTGGGCTCTGTGCTGACTGCCAGCTCAGAGCCTGGAGCCTATTTCAGAGTCTGTATCTCCCTCTCTCTCTTACCCTCCCCTGCTCACACTGTCTCTCTCTCTCTCCTAGAAATAAATAAAAATATTAAAAAAATAAAAAGAGCATTAATAATAACAATAGTTCTCACACGTATCAAATCCATACAATGGTAGATTATAATTTAGATATAAAATATATGCATTTTTGTAATAACTACCTTTATTTTCACAAAATTAAAGATTATTCTTTTATCCAAGTTTATCTGATTGAATTAAAATTTATTAAGAGGGAAATGTAAATATCCTTATAACTGAACTTATTTAATTATTTGATTTGAATATTGAATTTCTTTGGGATATAGCATGTGTTTCAATATGTATATAAAATTGAGATTAAAGAATGACACTGTGTGGTGCCTGGGTGCCTCAGGTTTAATGTTGACTTTGACTCAGATCATGATCTCATGGTTTGTGAGTTCAAGCTCCACATCGGGGTCTCCACTTAAGATCCTGTCCCCCTCCCTCTATCCCCCTCTCTAGCTCATATTCTCTCTCTCTCTCTCTCTTTCTCTCTCCTGTAAATAAACTTAGAAATAAGAATGACCCTGCTTTTAATGCAACCTTTAGAAAGAAACATTCTCCTACATATGGTGCTTCTTTAAATTGCTTTAAAATTGAATCTGGGTGCAGTACAAATATTAATATTGTCCATGTATCCCATCATGATTAAAAATTCTGACAAAATAGTGCAGGGCAAAGAAATTTTTTTTCCTATGGAATCCTAAGTTTATCAATATTAAATCATTTCAATGACTACTCATTTAACAGCTATATTTTGAATGCCCTCTCCTTGGACCCTGCTGTCTGCTAGGCACTGGACTCACTAGGGACATGTACTTCAAGGAATTCATATTCAGGGTAGAAACAAAGATAAAAACAGAGGTTGAATGTATCGGTAGTGGTGACAGAGGTAAGAACTGGAAGCAAGTCAAGAACCCCTGAGAAAGATCCACACCCCCCAATGGGGTGCCAGGCAGGCAGTCCTGGTGTGGACTGAGCGAAGAAAGGAAGGCTTCCCAGAAGTGGTGAGGCTGACCTATGGGAGAGGTAGCCTTCGCCCAATGTGGTCAGTGCTGAACATTCCATATGAAGTGACTGTTTTCAAACATCAGACAACAGGAAGTATAGGGCTGTGATCCTTCAGGGAAGGTAAACTCCACATTCACCCTAATATTGTACCTAAACTTTTCAGACTGTATCGTAGAGAAATAGGGCCCAAAGAGAGAAAAGCCTGTGGCAATGACTTTGGGATGGATCAACAAATCAGTAGAACAAAATGGAGAATCCAGATTTAGACCCATTTTATGGTGGATTTTTAGCAAAATAAAACTCAGTGAAGAAATAAGTCTTCTTAATCAGTTGTGTGAGCATACCTATATATCCATATGGGGAAAAAAATGAACCTTGACCTCTATTTCATACATAAAAACTAATTTGGGATGAATTTTAAGACTGAACGTAAAAGCTACAACTATAAAGCTTCCAGGAGAAAACAAAGAAAAGTATGTTTATGACCTTGGGAAATGCAGATTTATTAGCATGTAGAATTATTAATCATCACAGAAAAAATTGATAAATTGGATTCCATCAAAATCGAACCCTTTCATAGAAGGCAGAGTTAAGAAATGAATAGGCAAGCCACACAAGGCAAATGTTTTACACACAGGAGAATATGTTTATAATACATATAATGTCCAAAAGACTTGTATTTTGAATATGTAAATAATTCCTATAAGTGTACAAAGGCAAAATGCCTGATTTTTTAAAAATTAAGATGAACAAAACACTTAAACTTACCGAAAAGAAAATACACAAATGGCCAGCAGTCACACTGAAAAAGTGCTCAGTAGTATTTATCATCGAAGAAATGCACGATAAACGTAAAAAATACATACCATGCTATAAACACTAGAATGGCTGGAATTACAATGGCTAATAGTACCAAATGTTAGCAAGGATGTGGAGGAACTGGAACTCCCATAAAGTACCCACAATAGTGTAAAACGGTACAGCCAATCCGGAAAGCAGCTTGGCGGTTTCTTATACAATTAAAGATCTGTCTGTCTAATCTATGACTCGCCAATTCCACACCTACGTATTCACCAAAAAACAAAAAAAGGAAAACCTCTGTCTACAAAAGATTTATAATTAAGTGAGTACTATATATGCACTGGAATTTTAGGAACATAAGACTTAAATATAAAGTAGGATAGGTGAAAGCATTGACCAGAGGTGGGCATGTTGGGTAGACCAATGTGATGTCCAGGTAAGAGGTGATGATGGCTGAACATAAGTGAGTGCAGATGTGAAGAAATGAACTGATTGGAGGGACATGTTTTGAAAGTGGAATGATCAGGACCTATTAAATGATTGATTGGGGTAGAAAAAAGTCAAAGATGTGTGTGAGCACCAATTAAGAAACCTATACAATCTACACAATTCACGCGGGAGCCTACATATGTGTGTGTGTGTGTGTGTGTGTGTGTGTGTGTATGTCTATATATAGATGTATACATATCACACCCAGAAAGGAGAATCAAGTCTTAGATTGTATAGAGAAAAGTATGCCTCATATGCTCATGTGTTAACATTTATGGGCTTATTTATTGAAGTATAATTTACATACAATTAAATTCACAAATCTTACATTTTGTATAGTTTGAGGAATTTAAGCAAGTGCTTACATTTATGATTAAATATCTTCATCAGCCCCCACTGTCCCCATGCCCTTGCCTCAAGGCATATAATATTTAAAAAGAAGACAATCTTGGGGCACCTGGGTGGCTCAGTCAGTTAGGCATCCAACTTCGGCTCAGGTCATGACCTCACAGTTTGTGAGTTCAAGCACTGTGTTGGGCTCTGTGCTGACAGCTCAGAGCCTGGAGCCTGCTTCGGATTCTGTGTCTCCCTGTCTCTGCCCCTCCGCTGCTCATGCTCTTGCTCTCTCCCTCTGTGTGTGTGTGTCTGTCCCTCTCAAAAAGAAAATTAACAACAAAAAAATAACCTTTTTTTACATTTAAAAAAATTCAAGAATACAAGCAGGGTAGTTGGGCAGAGGGAGACAAAGAATCTTAAGCTCCACACTCAGTGTGGAGCCCAATATGGGGCTCATTCCCATGACCCTGGGATCTTGATCTGAGCTGAAATCAAGAGTCGGCCATTCAACTGACTAGCCACCCAGGAGCCCCAAGAAGATAATGTTAGAGCATGCTTGACTGCATGTTTTATGTTTCTAATCCCATCCAATCTTTGTCACAACCCCACAGATTGACTACATTACTCCCTTCCACTCTGTGGAGGGGACAGCTGCCTCTCTTTACAGCCTGCCTCTAGCTTTTGTTACCTGACCTAGTGTTCTACCTCAGCCCTGGGCAGCTACACCCCTTCCACATCCAGCTTCCCCGTCATTGTACACGTCCATCTTTTCTTTCCCATGGCACCTGAAGCCCTCACAGCTTCTGACTTGCAGAATCTCTTTCCTTCAAGTTCCCACTCAAGTATTCCCTCCCTGGGAGAGGATTTCCTGAGTCCTTGCAGGTGGACCGGCACCCACAGCTCTGCTCAGCCACAACACGGTGGTCCTGGGTCCATTCTCATAAATGCCATTTTCTATTTTGAGGACATGTTTATGTATTTCTTTCTCCTCATTGGAGCTGTTCCAGAACAGACTGGCTTCCTCATCTTTGTTTTTCTCAGACCTTCACATACGGAGAAGAAGGTCCATAACAATTGTTTGTTGAATAAACAAATGTTTTACTGCCAAACATCTAGCATCAAAGTTCCATTTGCCTAATTTTGGTCTCCCCCTGCAAATTTTCTGTCAGGTAGTAATCAAACGATTTGAAGCTCTACCAAAACACTCAAAAATCAAAAGAGAGAGAAAAAAGGGAGGGGTGTCTTGTTTCTGGGCTGAGTAGCATTCTGATATTACTTTTTAACAGCATGGTAGAAGGTGGAATTTTTTTTTAGAGCTTAAAATGATTGGCTGAGATATTAAGCTGCTTTGCCAGCTGTTCCAAAACTGGATTGCTCCCAGCATATAAATAACTACTGTTATGTCTCTATAAAATCCTAGACCTTGAATGGCATATTTGATTAGAGCAAAATGAAAAAGAAAGAATTGTTATAAACAAGAAGCTGAGATTAAAAAGTTGTATTCAGTAACTACGTATGGTGTGTTCAAATAATCTTTTGAAGAGTACACCTAGAAAATTAAATAAAATGCTTGGAACCTTAAAGGTACTAAAAACCAGACCTCAGCCGAGTTTAAGCCTACTCTTCACAGTCTCTCTCTTTCATCCCTTTAGGTGAAGCTTAATGCAAAGGAGAATCAACTGCATGTCATTTTAGCAATTTCTATGCTGATTATACCAATGTAACACCTTTGGCATCTACTTGTGTGACATTTGTTAAATTTTCATTTTTATGTGTGCTTCTGGTAATTTTTTTGGGAGCAAATCAAAATTAGATTTATTAGCAACATATTGTAATAGTAATAGACATACTTTGATTTGAGTTTAGTACTGCTACTTTTCAGCCACATGACATTGGGTCGCATTCAAACTTCCTTGGTACAGTTCCAATATCTCTAAGAGAAAAGTTGTTGCATTCATTTCCAAGTCATCATGTGAAGATTAAATGAGACCAGGAATATGAAGTATGTAACATGATACTGAGTACTTCACACAAGCTCTCAAATACATTACTTTTTTATTATTGGCAAAAAGCTATTGGTTTTGTGTACCTTTAATTTCATAAATGTAGCTGATTTCTCCTCATTCAAGATACCATTCAACAAATTTTTTAAGTATTTTTTGTACCTAGCCATACAAGAGAGAAAATTGAAGGAAAGGTGTTTGTTTTCACCTTGATCTACTTTATAAGACATCTGTAGTTTCTTTTGAAATGTAATGTTTCGGGGCACCTGGGTGGCTCAGTCAGTTAAGTCTGACTTGGGCTTAGGTCATGATCTCACAGTTCATGGGTTCGAGCCCCATGTCAGGCTCTGTGCTGACAGCTAGTTAAGAGCCTGGAGCCTGCTTCGGATTCTGACAACCATAGTTGTCTGAAGGTAAAAGTGTGGGTTTTGTTTGTCTTTTTTTCTTTATTTATTCGTCTGTTTTCTTTAATGCCACATGAGTGAAATCATGGTATTAGTCTTGTCTTTGAATCATTTCACTTAGCATCATACCCTGTGGGTCCATCCATGTTGTTCTAAATGGCAAGATGTCATCCCTTTTTGCAGCATTATATTCCTGTGTGCATGTGTGTGCACACAGATGTACACCACCTCTTCTTAATGCATTCCTCTATGGATGGACACTTGGGTTGTTTCCATGTCTTGGCTATTGTAAATAATGCTGCAGTAAACACAGGGATGCAGGCATGTTTTCAAATTAGTGTTTTCATTTTTGTTTTCTTTCACCAGATACCCTGTAGTGGAATTACTGGATCATATGGTAATTCTATTTTTAACTTTTTGAAGAATTTCCACACTGTTTTCCACAGTGGCTGGACCACTTTGCATCCCCACCAACAGCACATGAGGTTCCTTTTTCTCCATATTCTTGCCAACACTTGTTGTTTGTTGTCTTACTTATTTTAGCCATTCTGACAGGAGTGAAGTGATATCTCATGGTGGTTTTGACTGACATTTCTTTGATGATTCATGATGATGCGACTCTTTTCATATGTCTGTCGGCCATCCGTGTGTCTTCTTTGGAAAATATCTATTCAGGTCCTCTGCCACTTTTTAACTGGATGGGTTGGCTTTTTGGGTTTTGAGTTGTATAAGTTCTGGATATATTTTGGATATTAACCCTCCACCAGATATATCATTTGCAAGTATCTTCTCCCATTCGGTCGGTTGCCATGTTACTGTGTTGAGTGTTTCCTTCACTGTGCCCACACCTTTTATTTTGGTGTAGTCCCAGAAGTTTAATTCTGCTTTTGTTTCCATTGCCTGAGGAGGAATTTTTATTTATATTTATACTTCTGGTAATGTTAATTACTAGTGAGATACATTAAGTATGAACAGCAGCCACTTGTAAATACTCATGTGCAGACATAGGATCTTCCATTTCCATTATGAGTACCAGAAGAGGATGTCTTTTAAATGTCATGTGTTGCCCTACCTGATCTTAGCTATACTTACATAAGGCTCATGTTACTAAGTTCTATTCGTTATATTAAATTGTAACAATGAAAGTCCAACTTCCTTTATTTGAAATAATAGTTAATGAACTTGAACAGACCTAGTATAGGGAAAGTTGGATGATCACAGTGCATATGGTGAGGCGGAAAAAAGAGAAAAAAATCTTGCAATCAGTGTATCATTTTAAGTCAGCACGCATCTGCTGAATGCTGAACCTGTGTGTCCAGCTCTGTATTAGAACCTGAAGACACACACAAGCACACACATGAAATATGGGAGCCTTCTTTCACAGTAGAAACTGCCATGCCACAGACACTAAGAAAGAGTATTGACTGGGATCTCAAAATTTCTAGGAATTTCTTGCCAGGAATAGCGCAAATAGGTCAAAATAGAGAAAAGTACTAAAGTAGTTCTCCCAATTTTCTGACCTAAGGTGAAGAAACACCATCAATGGGAGGAGGTGAAAGATAAAAGTTAACAAATCCATTTAAAAGTCTGGAATTCACAAGGAAAGAATGGCCTGCAGTACTATTGGAAAGCACACTGCTTAGCCTCAGTTTCATCCTTATGTTTAGCTGTATCCCAGCCTCCGGGTTCACCTGGGGACCGCAGCAAGCAGGGAAGCACCTGTGTGGTGGGGGCATGAGAGCAGCCAAGGGAAGAAACCAGGAAGAGCCACAGGTCATGCCTGGTATCGAGCCCCATCCACGTGGAAGACAGCTACAGAAATGGTGCCAACACACTGGTCCTTCCAGACCGGTCAGTCTGCTGGTGGGTGGTCAATCAGAGGGGCACGCTTATGCCAGCAAGACCTCCTTAGGCAAGATGTTAAATGCAGCCGTATTGATAGCTAGGGACACCAAGAGAAAGCCACTCCAATGTAGGGGAGACGCCAGGGCTGGGGAGACTGTTTCTTATTCATTAGTGAGAGAATGTATAAAATGAGACTCCCCCAACTCCACCCCCCAACTACCACATTCATGGTAATTAATCTGCTACCACTTCCAGTCATAGAGAACCCCCATCACTGGCGCCTGTGGGAGTAAAAGTAAAATTGGAGATATGAGGTGCCTGGGTTGCAAGCTCTTGATGGTGGTCCCCTGTGCCTGTGTGACTCATTGCCCCAACTCTGGGAGCCTGCTGCTGGGACTCAGTTGCCCTGCTGTGCTCTGACCTCTAACACATGAATGTTTCATCATTTCTACACTTTTACCTGTCTTGCACCTCTTAATTAGATCCTTCTCGATGTTGGCTTCTGGCCCAAATTTCTGTTTCCCTGTTGTTTTACACATTGGGTTTTCTGCACCTCTCTACCTTACCTAGTTTTTGAGGACCTTCCCAGTTAAGCTCTGTATAATCCTGTCAGCAACTTCGAGAATTCTATGTGCTGAACTGTGTCCCCTCCCTGCAAATTCTTATGTCGAAGCCCTAACCTCCACCTGATGCAATGGGATTTGGAAATGGAGCCCTTGGGAGGTATTTAGGTTTCAGTGAGGTCATGAGGGTCGGTCCCTCCACCCTCAAAGAGGACAGAGAGAGAAGGTGGCCTTCTGTAAGCCAGGAAGAGAACCTTCATCGGAACATAACTGGCTGGCACCTCAATCTAGGACTTGTCCATCTCCAGAGCTATGAGAAATACATTTCCATTGGTTAAGCCACTCAGTCTGTAGTATTTTATTACAGCAACCCAGGCTGGTTAATATAGAGAGGAATTTAGAGATGGAGGAAACAAGATTCCAAGAACACAAGCACTCTGTCTTAGCATTTAGTTTGTTAGTACTTCCTATGACTAAAAAAAAAAAAAAAACCTTCTTTTCACCACACAGTACTGCAAGAAAAACTGGACAATTTGTCCCACCCTCCTATTGCCATTACTGGAATGGAGATAGGGGTTAAATCGTCTGTCTTTCTTGTGGTTAAGACCTTGAGGACTACAACCTTAGACATCCTGTATTTAAGCATGTTTTAGTATTTTACTTGCAACTCTGTCTGAGACTTATCCTTCATGTCCATTATATATGCATGGAGATATGTATATCCAAGCTACTCCTTCATCATTAGACTATAGGACTTAGTCTCTGGACTTTCCACTACATAGCACTTAGCTAAACACCAGACACAAGTGGTATCACTTAGTATTTCATCATGATACATTTTTGTCATGTTTTGGTCATATTTTGGTGAAATAGAATGTGTAAGCAGGAAAATAGAAATATAAATTTGATTCCCAGTTTTCTCTCAGCCGCTTTGAGTATTTTATGAAATGAGAGGCTTTTCTCTTGAGGGACCAAAATGAGAAGCCAGCCAAGCAGTTAGCATCATCTCTGGGTAAACCATGGTGGACATAGAAGGCCACTGGGGGCCAGCCATGTAGTGGCTCATTAATGTGGTCATTAATATGGTCCTATATTTTGTAGGGCCTCTAGGTGACTGAATCTTACCTTGCTGTGTCGCTAAGAGGGGATTATAGTTCTAAGGAATAATCAGAATTCTTATCTCTAGGGTTGGGCCTGTTAGGAAAATGGCTTGTTTACAGTTTAGTTTTAAGCAAAGCTTGAAGTATTTTATTTTCCCAGTTTAAAAACTTAAGTGCATGTATAATATAATAGTTCTTTTCATGTTATTTAATCAGCAATATATAAAATCCAAGTCACTGCTTGGTTTGAAGCAGCTTTGCTTAGGTCAGCGGTTTGAAAACAGAGCTACAGATTTACAGACCTGCACGTGGCATTGGTGATAAAATGATCCTGGTCCTTTTAAAATGTAGGTGGCTTAACCCGAAGCCCGGTTGATTCACAATGAGCAACTACTCGTTTTGAGAGAAGATGAGAACTCCATCACATAACTTTTTCATACAGAAGCAGTTTATGATGTTAGGACTTAACTGGATCTTACATTGCATGTAAAGTGGGTTACAGCAAAGCCTAGAATCTAGCAGTCAAGCAGGCATTTATTCCCAGAATCACTGATCCATTCTGGAAACTTGTGCTGATCTTTTTTGCCATTTGTTAAGATGGGGTTCTCCTTTCATTTCTTCTGTCTGCATTATTTTCTTCATGTTTATTGCTCTGTAGGTAGATGGTGTTTGCAGAATCTTTTTATTTATTTATTTATTTATTTATTTATTTTTGAAGGGAAACTTGCACATTTTAAAATGTTGGCTCAGGGCTCCTGAGTAGCTCAGTTGGTTAAGTGTTCAACTTCAGCTCAGGTCATAATTTCACAGTTTGTGAGTTTGAGCCCTGCATTGGGCTCTATACTCACAGCTCAGAGCCTGGAGCCTGCCTCAGATTCTGTGTCTCCCTCTCAGCTTCTGTGTCTCCCTCCCCCACTCACGTTCTGTCTCTTTCTCTCAAAAATAATTTAAAAGAATTTAAAATGTTGGCTCAAATTTTTTACAAACCCTGTCTAAACCAAAGAAAATGTGTCCATGGGTGGGATATGGCTCCTAACACTGCTCTTTTCTCCTGGTAGAGATTATGGGTTCATGAAAGGTCTCTGTGATGAAAAAAAGAGAGATCGGCTTATCATAAGCGTTAGATAAATATTTGCTGGATTAGAAACGAGGTTGTGGGATGATGACTTTTAAATAGAAAGAAATGTAGCTGTGATAGTCTATGTCTTGGAAATGTGAGACAGCTGAAAGCATGCTGGTGAATTAAACCATGAGTCATTTCTGGTCAAAAGTGTTTTATTTCCCTGTCAATATTGGTTTCTCATTACCTATGAATATGATTGTCTTCACACCACTGGTAATTGGCGGTGGCGGAAGACCATGAGTAAGTCTGCCGTGCCATTTTCACTACACTAGCACCACTGAAGATTAGTAATTATTAGAACTTCAAGAGTCACATCACTCCATTAGTAGGTAGGCATGCCTTATCTGTTCTTTGCAATGTTATTTTAACATAGGTTTTTCTGAGTTAAAATGAGGGCACGGGCTTTATATGGAACACAGGTGGATGGGAACGTAAAGGTAAACATGAACAGATGTGTAGAAAGTGCTTCCATACAGGGTGAGTTCATTACCATTAGGCAGACTATTCACTTAGCAGTCTTTGTCTTCTCCTAAGGACATTATCCTGCTCAAACTCAAGTAGAACTGAAATCATAGAGTATACAGTCCAGACATAGACTGATTAATTACTGAAAGTATTTTGTGACTACAGTTTGGGAAATTGTAGTCGTCCCTGTCTATGGACTTGCATGTGTATCTTCTACCCCCGAAGTTGCCAGAGCTGTAACAGAATAGATGTCTTCAGTGGGGCACCTGGGGACTCAGTCGGTTGAGTGTCCAATTCTTGGTTTCAGCTCAGATCTTGATCTCACTGTTCACGGCATCGAGCCCCACATTGGGCTCTGTGCTCACAGTGCAGAGCCTGCTTGGAATTCCCTCTCCCTCCCTCTCTCTTCCCCTCTTCCATTCATACTCTCTGTCTCAAATAAATAAACATTAAAAAAAGAATACCTCTTCACGGTAATATTACTGCTCTTTGGTAGTTGAGAAAACTGAGGCCCAGAAAGGTCAGGTAACCTGCTGAAGGGTCACATAGTAAGTTACGGAGCTGGGATGTAATAGAGGCTGACTTGAAGGCCTGTGTCTTCAGATGGCTTCAGCCAAATTCACCCCTGAGTGACTGGTTTCATTGAGTTTTACAAAAATAAAACTCACTTTTTCTTAAAAAAATAAAACAGTAGTCCTTCTTTTGCTCTAGCCTTTGAGGATGGGTACACTTTTCCATTTTCTTAAAGGAAATTACAGAAGTAACTCTTTGAACTCAGTGCCAGTGATTTCCAAGGGGGAGGTTTTTGGTTGTAGAGCCGTGCCTAAATTTTCATGGCACCAGCTATGGGACTTTTAATTTATTGCTTTTTTTTTTTTTTTTCTCAAGCAGTTTGTCACATTACCATTGTCTTGCTGGGGGTGGCCATGTGGGAAATCCTAGGAGGAGAAGTTCTTTGCCCCATCACTTTTCTGCGTCTATATTCTTTGCCCTGTGATTTCTCTCCTTACAGTCACAGTTCTTATATAGGTCCTATTGTTCAGGATATGAAACTGGGAAGGGGATTTTCAAGACCATAAATAATTAACCTATTATTTGATGAAGACTTCAAAAAGATGCCTACCATTGTATCAGGCATGGGACCCAATGGAAAGCATTAGTATACTTTATTTTTTTCTCTCCAGAAGCTCACACATGCCTCCGCTCTTTATCATGGATGAAAAGAAGCATCTTGGGTTTTATCTTTTAGCTAAATGTATGTGTGCATTTGAACACAAAGATATAAATATTTAAATATGCAATATGTCAGTTTACATGTGTATATCCAATTGCAACTTATGTATCCCTTTAGACAGATGTTAACGAGATGATAAATATTAATGCACTTTACAGGTATACAACTTGGTTGGACTCTACTTTTTTTAGGCAAAAATATGTTTCTCTGAAACCACACCACACAGACTAAACATCTGTTTTAAAGTGTGTTAAAATCCAGCAACTCAATGTCAATTGGCTCTGGCTTTACGGTATTGCTTGCTTGATTATGGCTCTCACTGGGGGAGAAGAGCTTTCTGATATCATCCAAACCTCCAGAGTACCATTCAAAGCAGCTGGTATTCTATATATTACATAATTATGAAGCACACAGTGTAGTTTAGAATACTTAAGAGGCACTAGGGGCCCACTTCTCAAAATATTTACAGCCTTTTATTCTTCTAAAAACAATAATTTGCATGCCTAAAATGATATGTGTACCTTTGCCATGCAAATTTTCTTTAGCTTTTTTTTGCCTGGTGAAACTTGCTCTGAAAATATCAATGTTTAGCAGTGAATAGGCCAGAGGGAGATGTTATTGCCAAGAAAGGAGGTCTTTAACATTCTCCCCAAGTTTTGAGTTTTCAGGGGGAAGTGAGGAAGGGCCCAGGGAAGGACCCAGGTGAGAACAGACCTAACACCTAAGGAGAGGTTCTGAAAACAGGTGTCAACCTTTGCATGAAAGGGATGATTGAGACTAAGTGCCTATCCTGTAGGCTAGCTCTGGCCACTCTGCAGATTTAGAAGAACATGAAATAAATTGTTTCTTTTGTGTAGATCCCACAGTGCAGTGTTAAGGCAAGTCCTCATGCCAAGGGCCATTTAAATGACAGTTTGTAGGGCTTGATGAATCTGGTCATGCAGCGGGCTCCCCGTGTCTGCTCCTGCCTCTCCAACTCTCTTTCACCTTTTAGGACCTCACGCAGTCAGCTGTTCACTCAACAGACATGAATTGTGCCTACTGTGTGCCAGGTGCTGTGCTGGAAAATGGGAATATAAAATAAACATGATGATGTTGTCCTTCCAAGATGCGAGCGTTCGAGGTGGAAGGAAGGCGTAAGTCAGCGTGTCCGGTGTCCGTGCCATGCCAAAGCGTGTATAGGAATAGTAAGGGCACTGAGTGGGGAGTATTCACCTCTAACTCAGGTAGTGGTAGTGATGAAGGGCTTTTACAAAGGAGGTGATGCCTGAAGGAGGCACAGCAGGGAAATTATTCTAAAAAGAGGTGGGGGAGAGGGTTTGAGGGTCAGGAGGGAATGCCATGCTCTAACATTTTGTATAATAACATTGTCTTTTAACAAAGCACTTCAGAGCTCCCCTAAGCTACCTTATTTCTTCTGAGTGGTCTTGGTCTATTAGAGATCAGGGGCTTGGTCATTGGTATTTACTGAGAATGTCCCAGATGGTTGCATCTTGGTGAATAGAGCCCGACCCAAAGGTCAGGTCAGGATTTAGTATCTTGGGTCAGAAATGCATGATTTATCCCCAAAATAAAACCGGTAGTGGTATATTTAATCTGGCCTCAATTCTATGCTGAAGGAGATGATTAAAAATAGGCAAACTTCAACAGTGCCTATTAAAAGTACACAGGCTTCTTTTAGAACTCCAGCTTAGTCTGGCCCTCTTATTTATGGAACTGTGCTAATAAAAATACATTAGCAAGAGACACAATTGGGTCAAAGTCTTGATTAATTATACCTATATCCATACATATGTGTGGTTTTAAAATATTAAATGTGTACCAAATGTATACTGAATATTAAACGTATACAGGGTATTTAGGTAATATCATCCCATATAAAAGGCAAGAACATGGTCCAGAATCATACTGATGGTCATCTTTGAGCAGAGTATTACAAAAGACAGTTATTTATTTTCTGGGATATTCTGTGTGTTTGTGAAATTGTATTCGATGAAGCTACATTCGTAGACTAGAAAATTTTTTTTTCCTATAGGGAGCAAGTTGTAAAAGTAGTAAATTAAATGAAGTTCCCCTCCTGAAGGGGATGCTAGTAACCATATCTAGAAGGGTACCTTCTGTGACCAGGCTGGCCTGAAAGCCAGGTCCCAAAGACATTATAGCATCTGTTCTGTTCTATTGATTGAGTCAGCA
Organism: Crocuta crocuta; assembly: GCF_008692635.1. NCBI lineage: Eukaryota > Metazoa > Chordata > Mammalia > Carnivora > Hyaenidae > Crocuta > Crocuta crocuta. Next base: position 4,887,670 of record NW_027532015.1, on the reverse strand, counting down.
AGAGAACCTACTGCACGCTGATACCAAGATACAAAAGATAAGTTCATCCCCTCTGGTCTAGTTAGGGAAAGAGACATGGAGACAAAAACATGCAAAGACACCTAACAGGTCTAATGAAGAACGTCTGCTCAAGTGACAAAGAGAAAGTGCTTAATTAAAATGGAAACCTTGCGAAGCTTATCCCTCATTTCCTTGGATCTGAAAGCCTTTTCTCCAGACTTCCTGCCAGACTTCACGTCCTCCGTCATCATCAGAGTTAAATGTTCTCTTGAGTGCCGTATACATTTCTGCTATGATGTCAACTCCCTGAGAGCCACATTATGTCCTATTCATATTTATATGCCCCACAATGCCTCAAACACAGTAGAAATTCAATACATATTTATGGACCAAGTGAATGACCCAGTATTGTGTGAGGCTAACCTGGAAAGCAATAATAGAAAATATTTCACTTCAGGCTCAAGCAAACTGTTTGTTTTATGAATCTGACATCTTCAGCAGTGAAAGAAAGTGGCTATGTCTGATCTCAGCAAGTATTGATTGATTGATATTGATGCCGCTTGTCTTGCCATGTGACCAGGGAAGAGATTTCTTCATAAAGTCAGTGGCCTCTGATGTTCACCACCATGTCTTCTTTCTTGATAAATTGTCTTTTCTACCAGCTAAGGTCATGTGACCTGTTGTACGGGGACGGGGTGGGGGGAAGTCACTCTTAGAAATATGGTAAGACAGAAACTTCTCTTTGATAAACCATAGTTATATAGTTTATAGAAGGATGCTACCCAGAGAACAACTACCTGTGAGAGGTTTGAGTGAATCATTATAACCTCTGTGGGAGGCTGGTTTTCGGTGTGGTGTCCAGGAACTACACAGGCAGCAGAATCATGCTACCAGTTCACAGAGCCTGACACCCCCGTCATGAGTGTTATCATTCAATTTTCGCACAGCAAGAGTGACAAGAACTAATTGTTCAGCCCCTGTTTGTGTCCTTCCAATCCCATGAAGTTGACTATTTTGCAAACTAATCTGACTGGCTGGTTTGAAGTTCCAATAATCAAGTTTCTAAGCCTGTAACCAGAGTGTGCCAGAAAGGGTGGTTCCATATGGTAGAAAGAAAAAGACATTTTAGTAAGAAGAAATCTTTCCAAAATTTTGTTTCATAAAAAACGTGGTTTCTTTTTTGGAAGAAACACTACTGCATATCACCATAAAGTATACCGTGTGTTCATGCATGTGTGCATGCATGAACACATCTTCGATGAAATACGCATTGAGCGTTGGATAGACAAGAACTTGAGTTCTAGGGACTTCCAATGAAAGGTAATGTTATATGGAACTGAAGTGATGCTGTGGTCCCTTTTGGAGAACTGAATTGATTGTTAAAATAATGCTTGAAATTTTAGTGAGGGACATGAAGAAACTTGTGGCATTGACATATACACTCACTGTGTTGAGTGTGCTGATGATTTGACAGTCATAAGAACTTAGCAAATGTTCATGCTTTAAATATGTACAGTTATTGTATGTTAATTGTACTTCATAAAACAGCATAAGACAACCAATGTAAATGCCAGTGTGCTTAATCTTGCAATTGCCTATACGTATCAACCTCCATTCACCCATCATTCCTCCGGAATCTAAGAAAGTGAAAAATAGTGGGTGAATTTTATGATGAACACAGCTAGTATCTACAGCTAGTCACCACTTGCCTGGACCTGTCTCTGGCATGGACAGAGGGAGCAAGGTGTCCCATCGCCAATAAAGTTAGGAATATGGTTATAATCCAGAATCTGGATTTAAGACTGTGACACCAGCAAATCCCTTCAACCCTTCCATCCTCGCTCATCAGTTGGGTATCTTAATACACTTGAATGTCAGATTCACCTATTTTCATCTGTTTTTCCAATACTGTCTTTCCTTGCTACTCACTACAAGTGATTCAGGCAAAACCATAGGAATGGAGCGAAGGAGAGTTTGCCGATTTCAAGTGAATTTTACCAAAGGATAACCAGGTGTGTGTAAAGAAAGACAATTTGTATTTGTGAACCCCAGGCCCATCCTTCCCAAACTGGGGAGCTGGACCTTGGAGAGCACCTTCCCACATCTGTACTTGTTGGGCCCAAGCCTGAGGGCTGAGGCAGGGATTGGAATTTATGAAGATTGGAATATAAACTGCCGGAATTGAGGACAGTGTGGGTGAGGGGAAGGCCTGGGAAACAGGCAGTTCAGAAGAGGTAGTATGTCAGCTGGTGCGTCCCCAACCATGATTCCCACGGTCATGGTGGAGACTTCCTTTTTCCCACTTACTGCCATATAGCCCAAGGCAGGTGCACACTGACGCGTGGGTGAGAAGAAAGGGAATCAGGAAAGCTGAGGGGACCAGCGCTGTGGGGTTTGTATGGGGGGGGGGGGCGGCACAGAAGACACCTGAGGAAACAGCAGCATCTTCGTATCTGTGGGAAGTGAGGTATGGGACATTAAGGTCGCCTCTGGACCCACTGAAGCTAGGTCAGAATTTCTTCAATGCTTTTAGTAGGAAAGATTAAGGACACATATAGTGTTTCTATATCCCTTCTTCTGTCTTCATTATTTCTTGCCTAAAATGTTGTTTTATTTCAAATTAAAATCAAGTTTGGACTTATTTTTTGTAGAAATGAATGTTTGGGCAACCAGCACTTAAATGTTAGGAATCACTTTAAAATTAAACAAGGATCGTATCTGCCTCTTTTAATCTCTGAAAAACAAAGCATGGTTATTAGTTATAAGTTGGAAGACCCTATTACAATTAACGCTCATCCGTACTGAATAGGCTTTAAGAAAACAGGTTTTCCTCACCTCTGTTTGATTTCATTTTTCGGCCTTAATGATTTGAGGGAGCTCCTGATCATCTTTGTTATCCAATGCACAAATGTAAATGGTAATGAGGCTTTTGTGTATGCGTGTGAAATTCAAAATCCATCCCTAGTCTATTAACTCTGTAAAGAAACTTACACTGTTGGAGTCCATAGTAGTCTGAACAAAAAGGCTTCTATTGTACAAAACCAATTTCCATGTAATCAAGTGGGGCAATAGAGTGTTTTCTCTTGAATGATATTTGTGCAGCGTTAGAGATGTCTGACCTGTGCACTGTACAGACGAGCTCTATCACTTAGCAGATATAAAGGTCAGAGGAGAGAAATGTTTCTTGAATGACTCGGCTGAAATTGCAATGCTTTATAATAGCACTGGTTTGTGGCCACCCCGCTCAATTACTATTTGTATCAGGCTAAAATCTGGTGAAGATGTGCATGATTGAACTAATTTATTTAGAAAACAGCAAGAGATTATTGTCCAATAAAAAAGTACCTCTTTGGGGTTTTAAAATAACCCTTTTCCTTAATGTACTAAAGTTTTTTTAAAGTTTAGGTTGTCAGCTAATGCCATGTTGTGTGGCTAACTCCCTCGCCTGGCGCATAGTAGGAACTCAGTAAATATGTATTAAGGAATGAATGAATGGAATCAGATTTCTCCTAAGCAACAGATGGAAAATAGTATGACTTAATCATACCATTCTACTCTGTGAGGGTTTTTTTTTTTTTTTTTTTCTTTTTTTCTAAGATGGTTATTTTCAGGGTTCATGGTGACTCAGTCGGTTAAGTGTCCGACTCTTGATTTCAGCTCAGGTCATGATCTCATAGTTTGTGAGTTCGAGCTGCAGAGCCTATTTGGGAATCCTCTCTCTCTCCCTCTCTCTCTGCCCCTTCTCTGCACACATTCTCAATCTCTCTCTCTCTCTCTCTCTCTCTATCTCTAGCTCTCTCTCAAAATAAATAAACTTAAAAAAAAATAAAATGTTCATTTCCTACAATTTTCTGGTAATGCAAAAATTAACACAATCATATAAGCCCTTTTCATTTCAACAGATGTCTGCCTACAGGGGCCCCTCCAAACCCACCCAAGTGCTTCTGCAAAACCTCCTCAGGGTCCAAACAGAAACCTGACTGTAATAAAGGCGACACACAAAAGCTTGCACAGGATTGTCCCAGGATCAAATAAAAGAGGCCCAGTGCCACATTTAAGAGGCGGCACCACACTGACATGCTGCAGGGCTCTGCCTTATAAATCGATGCTGATACAATTCGACAAGGCTGTAATCAGTTTGAGATCATGCTCTAGTATGTACTACAGCGGACACACTGCAATTTTCACTTGAGTTTTCTAGTAAAACAGACGACAAGGAGAAGTTACCCTGCAGTAGACTTGTTCATAGGCTCAAAAAAAAAAAAAAAAAGGGTAATGCATTTTGTTCATTTAGTGGCCCCCAAATTGATAGAGTTTAGTTTCTCACACTTAAGACTCCCACCTTTTCCACACACATCATATTTTATGTGGATGTGTTTATAGATATCACAGACCCCTCTCTTCCACCTACAGACAACACATTCCTCTAGAGGTAGGCATCTCCAGATGTTTTATGTCTCTGTATCCCTAAGGCCTAGAGCAGCATCCAGATATTGTTCAGAATGAAGTAATAGAAATGTGCTTTTTAGGAGTGAAAGCAAAAATGAGTCTTTCGTGTTGACTCACAACCACATTTCATGGTATCTATTTGTACTTACATCCACAAACCTGAAACTGAGCATGATTGTCTATATATGAAGCTCTTATACACAAGACCAGATGTACATGGCAAATGCCACCTATTTATGTAATCAGTCCAACTGGTACTACCGCCATTAATATGACAGGTGGTGGTGTTTTGCTGATGGGTTATGTGCTTAGGAATTTTGAAGAACCTACTTACACGGTTTTGTTTTCACTTGCCAGTTTGAGTCTTAGAATTTTTAATTTGATGGACCATTCTTTTAAGTGTCATATTATCTTGGCTGTTTTTCTGTAAATGGCCAGCAGTGAATGTATTCTACCTGGGTGAATCAGTGAAAAACCATTAATGTGATCTGATTGAGAAGATTCTTTAAATAATTATTTATTTCCTTATGTGCTTGGTTTATTTTTTTCTCTGATAAGAAAATTATAAAGTTACTGTATTGTTTTTAAGTTTGTTTATCTTGAGAAAGAGAGAGTGCGCACACCTGTGTGAGTGGGGAAGGGGCAGAGAGATGGAGACAGAATCTGAAGCAGGCTCCAGACTCTGGGCTGTCAGCATGGAGCCCGACATGGGGCTTGAACCCACGAAACTCAAGATCATGACTTGAGCTGAAGTTGGACACTCAGCCTTGCTACCCAGGCTCCCCAAGTTAACTGGATTTGTTAAAGCAAGTTCATGTTTCTTGGATGGATTTCTGAAAACTGCTAGAAGTATTTACCTGTGTTAACTTTGAGAGACTTGAAAGCTTCCTAACTGTGTCTTCAAAAGTATCATGTTGTCCCTAACCCAAATTTTCCTGGGGCCTAAGAGATTCCTAAAATTGAGAACTATTGGAATTGCCTTAACTCTTTGGTACTACTGAGGTTTATTTCCACTGGCATTAAAAGAAAAAAGAAAAAGTAAAAAAAAAAAAAAATCTCAAAGTAGAATTGTAATAACTCTTTATGTTTTTTTCTAAAGTTTATTTACTTATTATGGAAGAATGGGCTGGAGAGAGGGAGAGAGAGAATCCCAAACAGACTCTGCACCATCAGTGCAGAGCCCAACACAGGGCTCAATCTCCCAAACCGTGAGATCATGACCTAAGCTGAAATCAAGAGTCAGATGCTTAATCGACTGAGCCACTCAGGTGCCCCAGTCTTTAGGGTTTAAGTGCCAGAGATGGGATTTGCAGTCTCACGCCTAGATTCCTCCCTTTGAGAAGAGAATTGGACACTAGCAGAATTGAAATCGATGCCATAGAGAAATGAATATAGGCTGAATCCTCAATGCTATTTCTTAAACCTTAAGCACAATAATTATTTCTTAGATTATTTAATATTTGGGGGATTTGAATACAATAATAATAGTAACAGTAATGTGTATTGAGAGGTAAAAAATCAAATCCTGTATTGTGCTTTAACACACGTCAATTCATTTGATGCTCACAAACCCCCTCTACTTTGAGTGTTGTTTTATTTGCATTTTAAACAGAGTTTAGGCTTAAGGAGGGCTATGATCTACCCTGAGGCCTCTCAGCTGAGCAGGGACCCTGGGACAAGGCCCCAGAACAGCCTCACAGCCAGACCCTCACAGCAGGGTTTCCACATTGCTCTGTGCCTGGCCATTTTCAACAGGAGACACGCTGAAATTCTGCGATGCCTCGGAGATGTCTTCTAGTTTTGGAATTCTGTGTCTTTAAGCTGCAGCTGACCTATTACTTTGAAAAGTTATGATACATGGATCTCAACATATTTCTAATACAATGAAATTTTGGAAATGAGTTTAATAACTGTGGCCACATTCTGAGACATTAAATTCTCAGCCTCTTTGGGGAACTGTAGGAAATTCTATGAAATATGGTTTATAAATTTGTTTGAGGGGCACCTGGGTGACTGAGCTGGTCGAGTGTTCAGCTCTTGGTTTTGGCTCAAGTCATGACCTCAGGGTTGTGGGATCGAGCCCCATGTTGGGCTTCAGGCTGAGCGTGGACCCTGCTTGGGATTCATTCTCTCTCTCTCTCTCTCTCTCTTTCTGTGTCTCTCTCTCTCTGTCTCTCCCCTCTCTCTACCCCTCTCTCTCCCTCTTTCCCCCCGATCCCTCTCCCCTGATCATAAGTGCTCTCTCTAAAATTAAAAAAAAATAAATTTTTTGATAGATGAGAGTTTAATATACAAGTGTTAACAGATGTGCCACTCGAAACAGCAACAATAGCACCTAATATGGGGGTAGAAGCTTACAAAACTGGTAAACTAGGAGCTGACTCACTCCATTTTAAAGAATGAATGATTTATTTTATAAAAATGTCCCCATGCTTCCTATAGATGCTTAGCTGCCCTGGTGTATTTATATGTTTGATTGTAGATCACTAATCACTTGCTAAAATGGAGCAAAGAGGAAAAATTGGTAAAGGTTTGGGAGCTAATACTGATTATGAAGCAATCAGAAAGGATGATAATGCATTTTCTAAATGCAAAATGTGATCTAATGGGAAAATTTCATTCAAATCACCTAATTTTTATGCATATAATTTTGTGAAAGATACCACTGACCACCTAAGACTCATTGTTACCTGAATTCATAATGTGTTTGATTCACTCAACACCTATCTCCTGGATGTTTAAAATGTTCCAGGCACTGTGTGGAGCAGCGCCAAGCAAACCCAACCACAGTTTCTGACGTCCTAGAGGGCTCACTGTGATTTTATCAACTTGACTTTGAAATTTTATGGAGCTAGAAGATACAAAATATTAGTGAAAAATAAGTTCTTCTAAAAACTTACCCAAGCATCTCCACGTGATCATCTCTTTGCCTTTTGTAGTGTATCTTCTTAATATAGTTTCTGAAATATATTATAATGAATGATTATTACTTTCTGGATTATTTGTAAAAGATAAAGGAAAAAGCTTTTCTTAATTTGGTTCTTGGCATATTTATATGAATGTTTTGAGGCTCTAGAAATGGCAATTATCATAAATATCCCAACTGGCACATTTTATTAGCAGGAACTCACATAATGTAGATGAATCAACCTGACATGTTTTTTTTTTCTTTAGCTCTCTGGCCACTATAATAATTGGTTCTATTACAGGTGGATAGTATGATCTTAATTTCCTTTGGTAAGCTTGAGTGATTTAATCTCATCAGTGAATTGTGAGTTGAAGACAGATTTCAAATTTTAAAATCCCATCATTTTGGTGGAGATTTCCCTGTCTTAGGAGTTTAATGAAAGTAAGTAACCTATTAAAATGTCATGTACACGTACTTACTCATGTGGAAGTAGTGTTAAAACTCCAAATTGTTTACGTAAGCTATCCATAGGAGCTTGTTCTAATTCATTTCTTTTCACCATGATTACAACTTTTAGTTGAGCAAATATTGAACTTTATTAATCCCACCTGTGTATCCTGCTGGGTAATAAAATGTATTGGCACATGTATTTAAGATTCTTCAGGCTTTGAACAAAAATGTTGCCATGGGAACCTGATTTCATAGCCCATAGTCCTTTGCACAACTACACCTGCCTTACTGTAGAGGTTTCCATGGCAACATTTTTGTTCAGGGAACATAGAACTTGCACAGAATATGCCACGCGTCTCTTTTAAGTGTGTGCATCGCTAGTTGTGGTCTTACTCTAGTTAATGTGCGTATTCGAAATACCAGTGGCTCCATGGTGGGCAACAGTGTTGTTCGCGCTTCCAGTGAATAGATTCCTATTGAGTTTAGTGGTCACAATGCATTGAATTAGGAAATTAGAGCAATTTCTGGTCTCTTTTCACTGTCTCTCCACCCTCCACTCATTCGGGCCTCCCGCTAGAGTATGGTGAGGTAATCCTCCATGGCCAGCATGACCAGAATGATCATTTGTGATAATGCAGAGCTGTAAGGAAAAGATGTGTAACTAATGCCTGGCCAAGCTCGGTGGGCTATTTTTTTAAAGGGCAGCATCAATCTTGGGAGCCTCTTCTGGTACAGAATATTCTCCTAATGGTTCTTCAACTTCCTCACACATTGCTTTACTCCAGAGAAACTCATGAGCTCCGACCACAGAGTTTCATGAGAATGGGGTAAGAATTAGTTTTCATATTTTTGATCTGACATCTTTTGTCTTTATCTCTTACGGTTACTTTCAGCATATAAAAAAAAGTCGGCAACTCCTAAATTAAGGCGGCCCAAGTTCTTTCTTTGCTCGTCATTCGTGTCGTATTACATTGGTGGCTAAGGCCATGTGGGAAGAGTGCGCTATGGCCTTGCAGCAGATAATCCGGGGTTATCACTGCTATGTTATTATGGTTCTCTCAGCTGTTCTAGGCACACTCATCCATCAGGACCAGCCTCATATTGCTGCCAGGGATGCTGGCATGTTGCTGTCTCTTGGCAGGTCTCAAAACACACAGCAGTGGATTTCCAAGCAGCCTCAGCTGCTCACAGTATACAAAGGAGCTGAATGGGGGATATTATTAATGCCAATCATTCTCTGCCCACAAGGGTATCAAAGGGACTTTCAGAGACCACAGGGCTGCTTTCAGCAGAAACCCTAATCAGATCATCTTCCTTGATCAGGGAAAGGAATGTAGGAAAATGAGGTGGGTTAAAGGAATTAGAACAAGTAAATGCATTCTGAATACATTCAGGACAAATTAGCCTGGAGTGCAAATAGACATTGATTTGTCTGATTGAGTGGAAGCATAACTTAGAAGCCCGAGGTCAGGCTTCTGCCAACTTAAGGCCTTGGGAAGTTAAACAAATACAGGGGAGTGTGAAAAACACACTTATTTATAAAGCTGGAAGGGAGGAAGGAACAAATAAAGGGAGAGGGGGAGGGGAGGAGACGGGGAGGGACAGTGAATACAGGCATTGTGAAATGATAAACTCAGGGAGTCAATCTAGAGGAATACTATTGCAAGGCACGAGCACAAAAATTGTAGGTGAGTTTCATCTAGGGGAAAATACAGGAAATGTAGGGGAATGTGTACTAAATCAGGAGTAGGCAATCTTGGTCTTCCAACTTACCTATCACCTTGGATTTACCACCTCGGATGTCTCTCTGTAACATAAACAATGGGACTGGAGCTAAGTTTTTAAAACTCGGTATTCTGTGAGTGTGCATGTAAACACAGTGGAGAAGGCTCATGGGAAACGTTTTTGTCCCCTGAACAACTACATCAACTACACCAACTTTCTTTTGCTGAACATTGTGATGAAATTTCACTTAAAGAAAATGCTTCCTGGATTATAAAAAGTTTTAGAACTATTTTGAGACTGCTGATTTCCTAAATCCTGCCAGCACTGATGTTCCATCCAATGTCCCATTGTCTACTAAGCTAATAAAAAAATGGATTTTAACCATTGTTTAATATAGGTATGAGAGTTTTGAGCTCATGGCCATGCACAATCAGTATTTCTTGACTTGAACTGAATTAAATTTCATTCATTCTGAGAACAGACCATGCAGATCCTTTTCCTAAAATGACAAAGAATATTTTGATCAATGGGAAGGCCCATAGCACAAAACAAACCACAGCCCTATCTTTGCAAAAACAAACAAACAAAAATGGGGCTTGGCCCAGCAATAGCACTGCTAGGAATTTACCCAAGGGATACAGAAATGCTGATGCATAGGAGCACATGTACCCCAATGTTCATAGCAGCACTCTCCACAATAGCTAAAACATGGAAAGAGCCTAAGTGTCCATCAACAGATGAATGGATCAAGAAGATGTGGTTTATCTATACCATGGAATACTACATGGCAATGAGAAACAATGAAATCTGGCCATGTGTAGCAACATGGATGGACCTTGAGGGTGTTATGCTGAGCGAAATAAGTCAGGCAGAGAAGGACAAATATCATATGTTTGCACGTATAGGAGGATTAGGAGGAACTTGACGGAGGAACAAGGGGGAGAAGAAGGGCAGAAATAGTGGGGGAAAGGGAGAGAAGCAAACCATGAGAGACTCTTGAATGCTGACAAAAACTGAGGACTGATGGATGTGGGGGGAGGGGGGGATGGGCATGGAGGAGGACACTTGTGGGGATGAGCACTGAGTGTTATGTGGAAACTAATTTGACAATAAACTATTAAAAAAAATAAAAATAAAAAAAATAAATTAAAAAAAAAAATGGGGCTTGGCCACACCTGGGAGATGTTGTGCCTTGACCACTGGACTCTAAATTCAAGGGAAGCGGAAAACATTGGAGTCCGTGGAAGCCGAAGAAAGCAAGCTACCCTAACCACGGTGTGAATACACAAAAGAAGAGGGGACCAGCCAGGTATGCCAGAGGAGCACAAGTTGAACCACAGAGTCCCGCACCTTTTGAACATGAAGATTGAGGCAGCTGTGGTCAAGGTTTGAAACCTGTGAAGAGTAGGAATATGATGAACACAGATTTGTTCATCCGATCCTGGATTGTTATTACAAGGGAACCAAGTTTCTTTACAACTTTAGAGAGGTTAGTTTAGGCCAAAGGGAAGTACTGCTGCAGAGAGAAAGGAGTTTCCTCATGGGATTCATTACCCTCAGAGTCCAAATAAACTGGACATGAAAACTTAAACCCAATAGAATGACGTAATAGCTTGAGCATCTAAGCCCTTGACTTCAGCAGTCTTCAGTGTGTGGTCTGGGCAAGTGTCCCTGAGAAGGGGAGGGGTAATGTGTGGCTCTCAGGTGCTACCCTCTGAACAGAGTGCTATGCTGCTAAAATAGACCAGTGGTGGTCAGCTCATTCTCAAAGAATGGACATAATGTATGGCATAATCTCCATTTCTGCATCTCACCTCTCAATTCTACATAAGAGGGAAAGAGGCAAATTCTCCCATAATTGTTTCTCTGAATTTGTGCTTATTTTTGCTAAAATCCAGTCATGATAATTTGCTTCCAAAGTATATGGGTGTACCCCTACACATATATACACAGATGTATGTGGTCATGTAATGTGTGTGCATACATAATAACCATTAAGGCAACATTTTCTAGTGGTCTGGCAAGAGCCCTGTCATTTCCAAATGTTCTTCAGGTAGATGGGAATGGAGATGGCAATGCTTCAGGTAAAGGCAGCCTTATGAATGAATGTTCAGAGGTGTGAGACTGCCTTCGAGGCTCTCTTTCTAAGAAGCAGCAAGAGGACACTTGGGTGGCTCAGCTAAATGTCAGACTCTTGGGGCACCTGGGTGGTTTAGTTGGTTAAGCGTCCGACTTTTGCTTGGGTCATGATCTCGCAGTTCGTGGGTTCGAGCCCCGCGTCGGGCTCTGTGCTGACTGCCAGCTCAGAGCCTGGAGCCTGTTTCAGAGTCTGTATCTCCCTCTCTCTCTGACCCTCCCCTGCTCACACTCTCTCTCTCTCCTAGAAATAAATAAAAATTAAAAAAATAAAATAAAATAAATAAATGTCAGACTCTTGATTTTGGCTCAGGTCATGATTTCATGGTCATAAGATTGAGCTGAGAATCTGGCTCTGTGCTAGGTGTGGAGCCTTCTTGGGATTCTCTCTCTCCCTCTTCCTCTCCCCTGCTCATTCTTTCTCTAAATAAACAAACACACACACAAATGTGGAGCAGCATATGGTTCTCTCTGGGCAAGCTAGAACTTTGAGGGACATGGGCTGTGCCAGGAAAGAGAGATGGAGCGTAATAAGGTTGGTGGTGCACACAGATGCCAGATAATGGGGAGCCTTGGTTGCACTGATAAATTGGGTTCATTATTTCACAGGTAATGAGACCCTATTGAAGAGGTTCCAATAGGAGATCAGTGTTGCCTCTGAGAAGGTAGTGTCTGGAAGTTGTATGCAAAGTGGGTTGCTTGCAAGAGGGAAGTCAAGAGATCTGCTGATTTGGAGGTGATTTGTTCCTACAGGAGAGGAGAGAAGAAAAAAAAAAAAACGCAACCCACCCCCACCCCTGCTCCTGAATTACCACAGTAGCAATAGGGATGGAGAGAAAGGATACTAGAGTGCGCAGAGTCTCTTTGTATTCTAGTCAGTTCCAATATGTTCTTTCCCTTTACACTTCTGTCTCATTAGGTGAAGGAGGATGTTATGAAAGACGGGGCAGCTTGGGGCATTTTGATTTGTTTGCCACCTGCTTTCATTTGTTCCCCTTCGACTACTTGTTACATTTCATTTGAGTCTTCTAGATAAGTAGAAAGAAAGAAAGAAGAAACTATTCTAGTTCCTTAAAAGGAAAGTAACAGGTTATGAATGAGCTGAGTTTATTATTTTTTCAGTAAGCCAGGATTTTCTGTAATGAATTTTGTCAGGGAGATCTAATTAAACCATAATAGCAGTCTCTGAGAATAGAAACAGGAAGCATGCTAAGTAGGTTCTTGCTAGGCAGTTGCTGTTGTTTTTTTTTTTTTTCTCCAGTCTTACCTCTCCTAACCTTTACAGTGCGCTTTTCTTCAAGTCTACAGTCTACCTACGAGGGAATTATCCAGTTACAAACTTATATACATCTTACAAATAGGAAAACTTAACCCTCTGGCACATGTAACAGGAAGAGAGGTTCCTGTAGAAATGTTGTAAATTCCCTTTTCTGTTCTGCTGGGAGGATAAAGTTAGAGGGTCTAGGTCGGACTGAACTACGTCCTCTTTAAGTAAACAACTAGAAGTCACAAAAGAAGCTGAGTTTGAATGCAAACTCATCTGATCTTAAAATAAAATAAGATCTTGAATATGGAATAAATACATTGAATGCTTCAAATCTCATGAAAAGGCAGGTTAAGTGCTCAAGCTTTACATTTTCTCCCTGTATGTGCAACTACCACGCTTGTTAATTGGTAAGTTTTAGTGGTAAATTTGGGCCCGTGTGAATGATGAGGAGCAAAAATAGGAGATTTTCACCCCAGTCCTGCTCAAGCTATTAGCATTGCCTTTGCTCTTGTCTCCCCTTTTCCTTCCAACATAACATCTTACAGCTTAAGATGAAAAGACTTATTGGATTCTCTGTTGTCAATTGGACAAGCCCTCTCTGGGGTCTTTTCTGTCAAGATGCTCAGATTCCATTTGAATTTAAAACAGACCTGTAGGCTTAGGAAACGTGGCAGCCATGTGTTCAGGGAAACAGAGAAAAGAGTTATATTAAAAATATTTTATAAGGTCTTCATTCCCAAAGCTGGTTGAGGGGAAACTTGGCGGATGGTTCAGAGTGTTTGTGACCAGCTGACTACATACGAGTGATCTGGATAGGAAGGGTAATCACTTATGACAGCAGTTATTGAATTCACACAGTGAAAATTTTCGGCCAATTTTTTTTTTAATAGTCCAAAACCTTTAAGGGATCAGTGATATTTGGGCTATTGGAGCAAGACCCTTTCTTTTTGTAGGACATTTGGTAGAACAGATGTCCTTCTTTATATCAAAGAACTATGAATCTCATCGTTACTAAAATCTAAATTCTCATACCACATTTTTTTTTCAAGAAAGAATATTCTCTTCATATTCCCCCTTACTTTCATGGAAGCTTAATTGTCTAATTAGTGTCCTAGTACCAGAATATTTTAAGTTGAACTGTGTGATATTGTAGAAAATGCAAGGAGACAGAAAAATAGTCCTGTCAAGAAGAGAAGGAGAATGTGATACATGAGATAAAAGCCATAATTGCTGATAAATGACTGTGGGACTTGTAAAAATAATTTAATGGAAAAGTAAATTTAATTTTATCATAACATTTTTCTCCCTTTCTTAAGAGAGTTCTATTTTTTAAATGTAATGCTTACCAAATTGTCTTTTAAGATATTAGGGATAGGAGTGAGTGTTCATATTTAATTTTACTCGTATTATTATCTAAGCTGATACTTGTCTCCTTCATTGACAGAGCCATAAAGAAGATGTGAATTTCCTTGTCTTTTTATGTGTACTTAGCTCCGATTGATTTTACTGACAGAGTGCATTTAGGAGAAGTCCCCCAATATTCCACAACATAAAACTGTCCCGGCAATCTGTCTCATCACCTGATCGCAGACCCCATTCATCTCTAATCTTTCCATTCTACCATGCCTTGCGAGTCTCCCTTGGGCCTCCTGTCTTTACTCTCCGGAGGTCTGGAGTTAAGTCGCCGCCCATTCCAAACCAAAATCACTCCACTTCCTAGTCACTTGAATGACTGTGCCTTTGTGTTTAGTCGCCTGTGTAATGAATACTTTTCACTGCCTAATTGCTTTATCACATCAATATCTGTTGCTTCTTTCTCTGGGCTGTCAGCTCCTATGGCCAGGAATACTGTCCTGTACCACTTTTGTGTTGCAGCATACACTTATAGCACACACTTAGCCCTTAGAATAAACGACAACTTCCAAATCCTCTGTGAAAGACTTTCTCCCAAAAGAAAACATGATAATAACGTAGTGAGTTAGTTTCTAATCTCAATTGATTGGATAATTTTTATTCTTAAATAATGTTCTTAAATAATGTTCTCTCAAATTTTTGCATTAAGATGTCCTTTTTAGACATAAAGCACTAATGATTTCAAATAATAAGGTTGTCGTTTTTAATAATTCTTTACAAATGTCATCTCAGTGCCACTTCCCCCTATTCTGTAAAAGTGAAACCCTTCAAAAGGTGGTGGGCAGTAGAGAGGGCACTTGCTGGGATGAGCACTGGGTGTTATAGGTAAGCGATGAATCACTAAATTCTATTCCTGAAACTAATATTACTAATATTAGCAATTTTAACTAACTAAAGTTTAAATAAAAACTTGAAACATAGAAAAGAAAAAAGAGAGGAAGAAAGGGAGCAAGGAGGGAGGGAGGGAGGGAGGGAGGGAGGAAGGAAGGAAGGAAGGAAGGAAGGAAGGAAGGAAGGAAGGAAGGAAGGAAGGAAAGAAATCTTAACACCTGGTAACCACCATTAGGCGATCCTGTCCATCAGGCTTGGCACACTTTCCCTCATGGGAGCTCCTGTAACTGTATGACCACCAGCCCCTCGGCCTTGACTCTGCCACCCTCGATCCTTTTATATATACTTCCTGTATCTACAGCTAATTTAAAGAAAACCTCATTAATGCTTATCTCTTCATCATCATGGCACCTAGCCATGATTATCATATTTTCAGCAAACCTCAAGAATATACTTGTCGTATAATGCAGTATTCAGATTTATTAAAAATTGGGAAAGCTAAAAGAAGTCATGGACTTTGGTGGATTAATTTGTATTAAGCAGATTAAGATTACACCTTTCAGATGGGAAATACAGCAAAATTTATGGTAAACTCACTAATGTACACATTAGACTGTGACTCATGGAAAATTATCAAAAACCACATCGACTTTACAAGCCCTACAGAGTATTATACTAAATGTTGAAGGAAAGAAAGTGGAGTAGTTTAGTGGGACTGAAATGTTTGCTAGTGAATTTGTTAACTATTAACTTTATGTGGTTGCAGTGCAGAGTTTTCTTTTCTTCCACATTGGACATATAAAATAGTGCGTGTGTGTGTGTGTGTGTGTGTACATATATGTGTGTGTATATATTTGTATACATACACACACCGTTTTAACAGTCTTTTAAAATCAGGAAATACTTTTCTATTTTCTTCATGTTGTATCTAGCTATCAGTTTCGTTCTTACAAATACTCTTAGTCTGTGAAACATATTTTCTGCTGAGTGCTGTGAAATTTAATTCAGAAGTAGTGCTTTATTGATGCTTCGTTTTTGTGACCTTTCCAGTCCTGTGTTGGTGACATATTGGTCCTCTGTCTCCAGTGCTTTGAGAATCTAATAGATAGGATGGAATGGGTCAGATAATGAAAGTCCCTGGTACATTAACTTTCAATTTCATGAATGTCTGAATATTGCAGAGAAGATGAATAGCAGGACTTCCTTTGCTTTTACATTTTAACATTTATAAGCTAGTTAAATTTCTCTTGTATTATCAGCAGCAGAGTCCTAGTGTACAATATTAACACATACATTTATATTTTGGAACAGAAGTGTAAGAGTTTAAAATAATTTATAAACCACAGAGCAGGCAACTTACAAATGCATGCTACTAAAAAGAGATGAATAAATAGGGCTTTCATTTCAGATGAATTATAGCACGTGAAATGTACGTTGAAAAGGCTCCTTCTTTATTTCTCTTTGTTTTACTGACATGAGCAGGGAGTTGGGGTGTGTATTCAGTCATATGACTGATCTATTATTAGGTAGTTATAGTCATCCCCAAAAGCAGTGTTATTATTTTGAAGCAGCATTAATCTTCTCTGAAGATTTGAAAGAATCTGTTGAAATAGACTAATCTTTGGGATGAGGCTCACCAGAGTGATAAGAAATAAAGATGGGTCCTGAGTGGTTAGGCAAGGACAGGGTGAGAAGGCACACAGCTGTTGGATTGTTGGGTTTCGAACACTGATATGTGGACTCATTTGTATTCCCTTGAGGTACTTTATAGACATTGCATCATCCGCCATTGCCCTGCTCCATTCCCACCACTGTATTTATGGTATCCATTTTTATGAAATATGGCTAGAATTAGACAATACAATTTGGCCTTTTGGACTGTGCTTGACATTCTGCTGTGTGGAAAAACTTGTGCTCTCTTGCCATGCTAGAAAAGCTGTCCTGGGGATCTGAGATTATGCTGTAAATGTGAAATGTAGTCATTGGTTTGGTCCAATGGGAAACTCCAATGTGGAAACTTCACCTAACCTGATTCCTTAAATATGTGATTACATGTATATAGTAGATGCCTTTATACTTTAACACAGAAATGAAAGGACTCTTTATACTAAGGATAGGGGGAATCTGGAAGCGTGCAATGACTCTGATGTTTGGACCATTTTTCATTATCTGGTTTCTTTGCAAAGACATCAGGCTCTGGCTCTGGCTCAGTGCCCTCCCACGGACAGACCGGTTCTCTCAGGGGTCATTTGCTTTCTCGGTTGCTATTTTGTTTAAATAATTATTGAAGAACTTTTTTTTTTTTTTTAGCTCATCTCTCCTTTAACCCAATCCACACAAAGCAGTATCCAAGCATGATGATCCATCTCAGTCCTCACCCTTCACCCTCTTAAACCCCCAGGAGGCCTCATCTCTATTGGCAGAGACTTAGCAGTGCTCTTTGCATTTTCCTTCTGTGCCATTCCTGGACCTGATTACTTTGGGGTCCATTCCTCAACTTACCAGTTCTTCCCTGCTCTGCTCCTTAGCATAAGTAGTGGTCCCCACAGGGTATCAGCTGGGTGCTGGGAG
Source organism: Crocuta crocuta (assembly GCF_008692635.1). NCBI lineage: Eukaryota > Metazoa > Chordata > Mammalia > Carnivora > Hyaenidae > Crocuta > Crocuta crocuta. Next base: position 4,869,920 of record NW_027532015.1, on the reverse strand, counting down.
GGTTGAGTCAGTGGGAAAGAAAGCACTGGAATGAGACTGGAGAAGGAGAAGAAGAAGCTGGGGGATTTCTTCCCTTCCCCTTGCCTCAGGTAGAATCTCTAGAAGGAGACCCCTCACCTCTTTCTGAATAGATCCACCCAGGCTGTGCTAGATGATCCAGACCCCTGTTCTCTGCTACCCCACATTTCTGTCCCTCTCTCCTAAATGTAGCAGTTGCCTCCTGCTAGGCTTCTCTGCAGGTTATGTTGTGGTCTGTGTTTGACTTCTCAGCTCTTTCATGACCAGTGTAAACAAAATTTTCACGACCAGTTGCACCAAATTCGCTCTTTTTAAAAACAAAGAATGTTTTCTGTTTTCCTAGTTGGAGCCTGACTAATGTACCCACTCACTGTAACTACTTCATATACATTCCCCATTAGACATTATCCTCAAAGAAGGAGAATTCAGAATTTCTCCTACAGCTCTTTTCAGCCATATCAAACTATGTATTTCACTTCCTGATGGGTGTTTTAATTGGCTAGTGTGCAGATTCAAAAGGATTACCATCCCAAATCCTTCCTGCCTGCTGTGCATGACTAGAAATTATCTGTCTACCTCTGGACTTTGAGGGTCCTTTGCACTTCCATTAAGCACGTACTGATACTGGTTTAAATTCATTATTTCAAAATGTGTCTTCTCAACCCTGCTAGATGATGAGACTTTTAAACTCAGTCACTGCATCTTTTCTATGTATACCTCACAACCCAAGCACAGTATCAGGTATACATAAGGTGCTCAAAATATTGGCCACATGAGTGAATGACAAATGCTTTCAAACTGAAAAGAAAGTTTATACAAAAAGACTTCTTTGCTAATAATTTCATTGGTTGCCAGTTGCTAAGAAGAATCCAAAAGAGAAACAGAATTTATTCTTCTAGAAAGTGGGAGAGAATCGTACCATGTATATAAAAGGCATATACTACAACAGTATACTGACAGACATCTTGAGAGTGTTCATATGCTTTTCCTAGAGATAGACTCACCCTTCAGTTTCACCAAGAGTATTGATCCAAGAAGTATTTTCTTATATTCTGGTAGTTACTTTGTTTCCTTTTATATAAGTGGACACTGTCAGTTGGTGGTGATCTACCCAGTGTTCACTCTCCTCCTACTCCTCCTTGTGTATATTCACCTCAAAGCTCCTGGCTTCTGGAAAAAGATGGCACTACCCTCAACTAAGAAGTGGGCACGTAACAGTCTAAAGCAGTAAGAACAATCTGGTTCTTCTCAGCATGGTGATTGGTTCAGATAACCCAGGCTTAAGCCAATGAGCTCATGGAATTCTTCTGGCCCGTGTGGACAGAGGTTGGTTTAAGAAAGGAAATAAGATCCACCTTAGGTCAGGAAGACATAGAGGAGAAATCTAAGGATTTCTGAGGAAGTTGTTGAGAGAAATGCTCTGTCTCCTTCTGGACCACAGAGAGGATGCTTAGGACTGCCACAACCGGCTTTGCCTCCCCGATGCAAGTCAGCATGATGATAAAGCTGGCCCTGTGGAACAAAGAGCAGGGAGATGGAAATAAACTGGGTCCTTGGTGACATCCTTGAGTGGCTGACTTAGAATTACATCTACCTCTGTACTTTCATGTTTTATGAGCCTAACCCTTTGAGTAAGGTTTACTTTGGAATGCACTTGAAAATATCTCTGCTGATAGACCATGCTGAGAACTAAAATCCTCAAACACTGAGTCAGTGAAGCCTCTAAACACAGGGATAAAATTAGACTATCAGAGGATGAACCACAGGGACAAAAGCATGCCCCCTCAGTGATCTCAGCTCTCCTTTCTTACTTTCCTTTCTCTGAGTCATTGTCCTTAAAATGCTCACAGCACAGTGGTCCACTTTTAGTATGGGATGTTATCAAAGTATGCATGGTGTGAGGGGTGCGTGGATAGGCAGTGCTTGCTTCACTCAATAGACTAAACCACAATTTCAGATTCGTAAGTACAGATGATCTTAGAGGAGTAATTTGAGTGATCAGAAGCCGCAAATCAATAATACTGACAAATGTGGAACAGGAGAGCCTCAAAACTACAGAACTGTTGAGAAAAACATGAATTGGCCATTGAAAGGGAGTGACTAATGCAAGAAAGTAAAAATATGAAATGAAGGGCTGGAGGTTGCGTAAAATGCTGGGGTATGACATGGTTACGATCTAAGCACATGGATCTTCACATCAGACTGACTTTTATGTTCACTTCCTGGTCCTACCTCTGGACCAAGCTTGCCCATCTGTGAAATGGGGGTAATAGCCCTGTCTCATGGCATTATAAGAATTTAATGGGAAGTATGTATTTAAACGTACATAGGATATTGCCTAAGACATAGGCACTGGGAATGGCCACCTTTTCTTAGGTATTATCATTAAGCAATAGCAAGCGACTTCTTGGCCCTTGATGCTATTTTCCTGATCATTTTAGTCAGCCTGACTCTGCAAGAGTAAGACCTTCCCAATCTTGAATTTTTTCCAGGATCTCTGAATTGACATATCCCAGAGATAGGTAGATGGCAGGTAGAAGAGATTTATCTAGAATCAGGGTTGAAGAGTAACCCTTATTTCACTAGGACTTGTAAGCCATATTCACTTGGTGTGGTTAAGAAAAGTGAATTGCAGCCTCTCACATATCAGTAGCGACTGTGTCAAAGTAGAGTCATAGGACAGGCAAATGGGGCCACAGAAAGAGGCTGTGATCACACTCAAGAAGTCAGGGCGGCCACTGAGCATTTCAAGGTCAAAGGCAAAGCCATTCTGGGGCCTGCCATAAGTTACATTATTTGACATTCACTTCTAAACTTTTTTGCAGGTAGAACAAGTCTAATTTCCAGAGTGGCTCAAATGTTACAGCCTCTGAGATGCCATTTTCAATTCTTCCAGTTTTAGTGGCTTCCACCTAACCCTTGCCCGCACTGTCCATACATCTCTCTGAGCACTTACCTGCTCTATCCAGTTTTATTTCAGTGCTCACATGTGTGACCTTCACCCCTCCAAGCTGAACCGCTCCTCCAAAGGGATCACACCTATTCTTTTTCCATTGTCTTGAGAGTCTAGATTAGAATCTAGAGGAAGGAACAGATGTCAAAATATTCCAATTGGACAGGGTCCCATTGCTGCCCAGATCAGAGTTTAAAAGACATCTCTGTGTCGCAAAACAAGTCTTTAGCATTTTAAGTTTCCAAGTTTTTAATTTACTTAGAATTTAACACCTATATCAGTTAAATGACATATCAATTCTTCTAAGGTCAAACTTGAATGTGACCCTTATGACTTAGGAGAAAAAAAAGGGTAGAAATAATACAGACAAAGTGCATATTATGCGTTAAAGCCACTGTGCAGACATGATCTCCTTTGATCCTCACAATAACCATCTGGGAGAGATGTGCGAAGCCTCCTTTAATTGCGGAAAGCAGGGCTCGGAAGTATTCAGTAACTTGTCTGAGGTAAAGCTGAGACTGAAAACCAGAGTTTTGATCCAAAACCCTTGGCTTTTCCCTGTATTTGTGCTGGTATTTCATTTTTCTAAATAGGTGTTCCTTTTCATTATGAGATTTAGCATTCATCAAAGAAAATGTCTGTCTATGTAAATTCCCCACACTGCTAGACGGGGTGATTATTTATAGCCTGTTGACATTTGTAGAGTTTTCCGCTCACATTTACATTAGTCTGATATGCCCTAGAGAAGGCTTGAAAATGTTGTGATGGCAGAGATTTCTAACCTATACTCACCGATTTGTCCTATCAGCACTTATTATTGAGTGCTTACTATGTGCAAGGGCAAAACATAAAATCTTGAAGGCATAGTGGCACAGAGCACCTATTAAAAGGGCAATCATTCTTAAATAATTCTTCCACACCGGGGTCCGGAATGCATGTTCATGTGTTGTGTGGGGGTTTTTCTGTGAGAACCAGATATATTCCTAGCAACCCAAACACAGACAATTAGGCTTGGCAAGGTGAGCATGAGACATAGGCAGAAGAAAGAGAAAAATTCAGCAGGAAGAATAAAAGAGGTGAAGAAACCCGAAAAACATTAAAGACCGCAAACAACCCTTAGGGCACCTGGGTGGCTCAGTGACTTAAGTGTCTGACTTTGGCTCAGGTCATGTTTTCACGGTTTGCGAGTTTGGTTTGTGAGTTCAAACCCCACATCAGGCTCAACGCTGACAGTGTGGAGCCTGCTTGGGATTCTCTCTCTCTCTCTCTCTCTCTCTCTCTCTC